>NW_021163026.1:192500-792500 GCF_004324835.1 Dendronephthya gigantea | reverse complement strand
TTGGTGTTGACTTCACTCACAATTCCTAAACTGTCAGTGTTAGTGCATGTAAAGGCGATCCAACGAGAAATTCTAAACAAGATAATGCTCCTTCGAATTCAATGCCTTTAAAGCCTTGACAGGAAATATCTGTCAAAGACTTGTGTCCTACGAGTTTGATCTATCGTGTTGAATTAAGATGAACACTGTGTTAGGCGTGAATGTTATATATGTCTGTTTTCTGATAAACATGTGGTTTTATTATACATTAAGAAAATAATATAAAGTTAGTTGACAAGCATTGAATGACGTATGCGACGTTTTATATTCAGTTCATATGTAAGGAGCGAAAACAAATGTTCTTTATTGGTTAGATGTAAATGAGACAGTGTATGCATGTTGGTTGCTCGTGAAGAATAATTAAAGCTAGTTTTTTTACAATCTTTTAGATCTAAAATCTTTTAGATTCCTTATTGGCTTCTATATCTGAATTCCTTATTTTGTGGCATTTTCTTTCAAGGTTGCATGTTATCACGGTTATTTTATGTTGTCGCTTTCTCTGCCCATGTGAATGATGTGATTGTCGGGAGGGAACCACATCTACACATCAGGGGCCGGTTGTACGAAGGCTGTCTGGATAGCGCTATCCACCGGATTGTAATTTTTTCACTTGCTTTGAAATCTCCCGTTTTTGGGTCCAAGTGTATCAAGCCTGGTTTCCATATGACGCCGACCTGTCGCCGACTCATTGTCTGTAATCATCCAAGGATAAAATGATTTCAGAAAGACAAAATATTTCACTGATTGACACATCAAATATCACCGACAATAATACTTTGCCGTCGTCGGCGTCAAATGGAAACCGTTTCATTAAATCCTTAGTATTCCTAAATTCAGTACAATTTCCTGAAGGTTCGCTTTAATAATTTTTCGTTCCAGATCTGATATTTTATTGCTTTTCGAGCATTTCCAGAACGATTGAAAAAATCACTATCCGATGGATAGCGCTACCAGCAACCGGCTGCATCTGTAGTATTGGAAAGACCATTGTAAAATCATTGAAACGACTTCCTTTACTCGTTAAATGCTAAATATTATTAGCAACTTTCTTAATTTCTCGATTTACTTTTAGAGGCTTTAGATATGCAGTATATTCTGGCTCTAGCTGCCGCTCTCTTCGTGATGTCAACAGTGCAGGGTATGCATAGAAATATTTAACAGATGTTTTTAAAGTGGAAGTCAAGTCCGTGGAAGTGAGCTCCGACACAAATTCTGAATAAATTTTGTCCAAATTTCGCATTGTTTCGAATTTTGTTCAACAAAAACACTAGTTTATATTCATTTGAAAGCATACTGAACCTAAATGTTGTTAGATATTCAGACAACACAATGTATTTTAAAAAGTGTGGAAGTTCAAAAATGTAAACAAACCGCTTGTTTACAATACGGATTTGACTTCCACTTTAAATGATGTTCTGCATCGTATATAGCCAAGATTGCTATTTTTCACGACAGAAGATTTTAGCTGGATTTCGTCTATGCCTACGGTCTACGGATATAATATACAACATCTTTCTATTCGATTCTGAAATCATTCTATTCAGTAAATCAGCAGACATGCATATATATACCTGGACTGCCTGCTCGTACACTTTTAGCGACGAGCGTGGCAAGTCAGATCCAGATAATCAGATTTCCTGATGAATATGAGAGTGAAATACTGGTCAGTGGTCGACTTTATGAGCAAACACTCTCATAATCGCCGCCATTTTGAAGCACGCATTGTTAATGACGAGCAGGCAGTCCAGGTATATGTATGTCAATGTCTGGGGTGACGACATGGCCAGGAGGGGAAGTGAGGAGTCTTTTTGTTGTGTGTAGCATTAATAAGATCGTAAAATTTTACAGGTTTATCGACAAATGATTCTCCTGTCTGTTTCGACGAGCACCGCGTATCCTATATCCCCTGCTCTAATGAAACGAATTTTGAACCTTCGGTATGTGATTGTGGAGACAAAGTCAAAGGTTGTTATGTGAAGCTTGAGATCACAGGTGGTAATAGTAGTTTCAAAATTAATAATGGTAGATTTGGCCCCACGATTATCGTAAAACACAAAGGAATATTAGCCGTTGATGTCATCAATAAGATCGATGAAGTGACTTCGATACATTGGCATGGGATGCATCAGAGAAATGTTCCCTGGATGGACGGAGTGGCAAATATAACGCAATACGCAATTCCCAAAGAAGGTGGAAAATTCAGGTAGAAAACGTAGACTTTATCACTCATCAGGAGATCTCCAGGGTTAGCAAAGTCAACAAACGTTGATAATCCCCCTTAAAACATTCATTACAGCCCTTTATTTTCAACCACCAGAAATTAAGGAATCCCACTGCAAAGTGCAGGGGGTAAACAGAGATACACGTTTCATTTTAGATATATATTCCGGGCTCATCCTTCGGGAACTCATTGGTATCATTCCCACGTGGGATATCAAAGAGATCACGGAATCGTAGGAGCTTTAATCGTGAGAGAAAATGAAGGAATATTGGACAAATTGAGCAATTTCCCGCCCCTGAAGGGAGAGAGTATTCAAGATTTCCCAGAGAATTCCACGTTGTCTGTTACAGAACACCTGGAATCTGGACAAGGAGGCGTTTGTATGCTGGATAAATCCCGGTCACCACAACTTAATAAAAAAATTTCCGCATTCCTAATAAATGGCGTTGTACTAAGAGGATCTGTAGATGAAGGAATTCATGAGGTACGTTTTTGAAAACTGCAATGTCCGAGTTAGAAGTAGAACTAGAGGTGGGTGTAGGGGGTGGAACGAAAGGTGGGTGCAGAACTAGAGGTGGGTGGTGTGATTTTCGTTGCCAAAATAAGCCAGGTCCAATCGTAGCACGTTGTTCAAGCGAGCACGTCAACTTTAAAACGAGATATATGATACCGCGTTGCGTTGATACTAAATGATGTCTCGCTGCCAAGAGGTGTGTTTTTGCGAATCTGTTTAACTACACAAATTTATTAATATTTGCAGGGACCATATTATACGGTGGAGAAAGGGAAAAACTACAGATTTCGAGTGATTGGCGCCATGGAGGAGACCGTCTTTCGCATTTCTATCGATGACCATAAATTGATCGTTGTGTCCACGGACGGTTATCTTACAAAACCTTTTGAAACTGACGTTTTACACGTTCATGTCGGCGAACGATACGATTTTGTTGTGAAGACACGGGACGATTTCGAACCAGGGACAATTTTTCCAATTCGAATCGATTCGGTGGCGGTCAAATGCCAAAACCGCAGTATGCCGGAAGTCAGTGGCATCGCTTTTCTAAAGTATAAAGGAAACGCGGGAATTGTAAGAGATCACCCCTGCACGGGAGAATGTATAGCGTTGAACTGTCCTTTCCAGAACTACCCTGAGGATTATGTTCCATCGTATCGTTGCATCAACGTGTACAACGCTCTTAGCTTGCTAGTTCCAACCCCTCCAAATGAACTTCCAGACGACCCACTAGTACAAGAGTTTTTTTTCGACTTCATATTCAACCAGGGCCCAACGATCAACAGTGTTAAAAATGGGTTACCAAGCATACCTTTCGACATGAGCGTTGGACGCGTTCCAGGCGAATGCGCGTATAACCAAAACCCGCCCTGCGGTGGCGTTGAATGTCCGCACGCGGTTTATGTTAAACAAATAAATCGTTCAAAGTCCATCGAATTCGTCTTCTCCTCGCTACCAAGAAGTCAAAGAGAAGATAGTATATTAAATCTGGCAACACATCCTAACCACATGCACGGTCATTCATATTGGGTGACAAAAATCGCCTACCCAGAGTATTTCGCGAATGGTACAATAGAAAAAGCGAACGATGATATAAAGGTACCAGATTGTGGACATGGTAACTGGAGTGAGGGTAGACCACATATACCCCCTGTTAACGACACAACGATACGCAAGGATGTGATCATCATTCCTGCTGGTGGTTATGTTGTAGTTAGGTTCCGTGCAACGAATCCAGGATGGTGGATCATGCATTGTCACATTGACCCTCATCTTAACAGATGGGATGGCGATTTCCATAGGGGAAGAAACCGACTGTCAGAATCCACCACCGACTGCAATGAATGACTCAGCAACCACAGAATTCTGCTGGAGTGTTGAAGAATTTAAAGTAAAGGAGGAGCATATCGTGTGTCCAAAGAGCACCGAAAAACCTCCAGTGATCGCCGACGAGGAGCAAGTTCAAAATGAACCGGCTAAAGAATTTGATGTCAAGAGCGAGATGGACGACGGTAAATCTGCTGGCGAGAACTATGAAGAGGAATGTCTGAATCCAAGAAAGCTTCTGGGGAAGCAAATGAAGAAAAAACAGAAATGGTTTTAGAAAGAACAATCTCTTTCACGTTTTCATATAATACTTGAGATAGTTTGTAGTTTAGGGATGCAGTCTTAGATTCACGGGGATTTTGAATTGTTCGTAGCCTACGCAACATTTAATTACATAGGTTGTATAAGGTATATTCTAAACGTTTTGTATTGCCCACTTGGGCCTAAAACTTTACCATTTCGCACGTTTAACATTTCAACAACGTACATAGTCATTGTTTTTCTTGTATGAGTAATAATAAATATTTTTGTCCCTAAAACCTGGTGCAGACTGAAAATGTGCTGCTAACTCTCAAATCGTCAAAGTGAACATCGTTTTGATTTACTGCCTATAGATTTCAGATCAGCGTACACGGAATGCCATCAACCTTCAATAACCGTTTATATCAAAGTCTCGTTAACTATCCGGGTTACTAATATTTACTTTGTATATACCGATGAATATCAAATCATTGTTCTTCGGCTCCTAGTTTTTATCAACCAAGGAATAAAAAAACTACATCATTAGTCCCGTGCTCCAGTACCAGTAACATATACCATATATGACCTACACACACCAATCAATGCATGCAAACCTTACTTTCATAATTACAGTGATAGTATTGATTTCCTGAGATGATTGCCTGACAAAAATATATTGAAGTTTAACGGTTCACTGTTTAAGAATGGCGCAATGGTCACTGGTGAGTGGCTAACAGGAAACGTATGTCAGGTGGGTACAGAGCGTGTATTAAGTAGTGAACACTGTGTTCAATAGTGTGACGAAGGCAACGTATGGTGGCTTGTTGACGCTTTGTCTTCCTTTTCAATTAGGACTAAAGTTATAATCAATTAGGTAAGGTTACATTTATCCTATTATTCGATTCACAGATTTGGCAAAATTGGTTGCATCACCAGTTTACGTACATTCTCAACATCAATGAGCCGTTGAGGATAACAAACAAGCCATATTTGTGCTTGTTGTGACGCCAGTGATTTGCCCGGCTGGTTGTCCGTTGCACGACTATAATCATCCGTGTTTTCCTTTTTCTTTTTTTTAGACAAAGCACGGATCTCATTCATGCTTCTGTTCAAAGCAATTCTGACACGCTGTGAAGATGACATCAGGTTGGCTTTCAAGTTTCTCGATTTAGACTAACAGTTCGTGTGTTTTTACGAATTCAATACCGTGCAATTTCATAAACATGCATGGCGGAACCTATCACCACACGATTACAAATAACGAAAACTAATTTACAACAATGCCGTGTAGCATATTTTTGTCAATAATATATGACTGAGTGGTTTCATGGTCCTAAATAACAATACTTTGTTCGTGGATTTGAGAAGTAAATTTGCATTGGTGCTGTTGAGAACATTATAGAGTAACAGACGAAGATTGCGAAAAGAAGGCACTTATCGTTTGCAAATATGAAGGCACTTAATTTAAAGACAATTAAAACGCTGGCGACCGGCTGCATGGCCTCCGTTTCGATAAATACTATAGTTCTTTAGCGAGTTGCCCCATGATTTATTCCATAAGACGTTTCAAATGCACACCAACCAGTACTAAAGATTCTTTGTTTAATTTTATCCCGTCGGCAATATTAAATTATTATAACATCCGTTTCAGTTGTATCAGATAGGGATTATTGACTTTCAAACAGCGGGCAGTGGCTGTGCCTATAGATTGTCTAATTTCGAGCAGAAACCATCCCCGCATTTCGTCATTTTTAGCATTAATGTGTATAGCATATCACACCTATCACCTATGCGGACAATCTGCGCTGAGTTAAATTGAGGAAAAAACAGCATCAGATGCTGTGGAGTCAAAACCAGCAGCATCGCTCTCCTTTATGTATACATTTATGAAATGAAGTTTGTGTTATGAAACTTTGTGTTAAAAATACTCTTGAATGTTTGCATGGTGACAATCGATAAGGAATTTAGTTTGTAGGTACACCACGTAACGGGTTAACGGACCGAAAGCTTTGCAGTATCAAATACTTACGTGGCTAAATTCCTTATTGATTTGTGTTATCTGAACTTTGTGTTATGAAAGAATTCATCCTTTTCTGTTTTCGAATTGCTTAATGCCAACCTTCTTGGAAAATTAGAACGTGGTTGCTGGTGGTCAATTGCAACAGGGGCATATGATAATGCGGCGAATACCGAATAATATCATCTATGTTTTTTCTAGATTTTCGGACATTTCTGGTCCTAACCGCCGCCATTTTGGCGACAAAATCAAAGGCTCGCGATGAAATGCTAACAGGTACATACATTCGCCTGCATTCAAGAAATCTTTTAAGAATAAAAATAACAATTTCGCTCGGATATTTGCTCAGTAATCCTGCCCGGAAACATTGTGACTCTTGACTGCACTGAACCGAATTACTTTAATTTACATCTTCACGGTCAATGATTGTAAACATTTACCTGCTTATTGGAGAGCATTTACTGAAACGTTCATAACTTATTCGCGTCTTCATATCAATCGGCTTTTCGAATCAAAATCCCCTAAAATTGCAACAATATCACTTGTGTGAACTGACGTTCAAACCCGGTAAAGCTAGGAAGTTTTTTATATCGTTATATATATTCTTCCCTAGAAAGATATATTTAACAATACTCACACAATATTTAGCTACAACATTTACCACAATATTTCGCTGTCAAACTGTTAGAGTTTAACTTAATTCCAGAAGCTCTTTCAAGCTATGGTAAAGTAGGCAAGCTTGGTATCTTGTCAAAGTATAGCGAATCAATAGTTCATTTTGTTTGGTAAATTACAATTGATTTCTAAAACTATATGGATCAAAATTGTTGGTTGCGAAAAAAACAACAGAGAATGGAAGAGTGGACGAGTTATGATTAGTATGAATAAGTAGTCATTGATTGTCGCCTGCTGTCGCTGATTATTGAGAACTGGGGCGGGTTGTTCGAAAGGCATTTAGCTTAAACGGTGGATAAGCCAAATTTCAAAAGCACTCCCATAGATGTTGTGAATGGTTCAGCCTGCATCTTGTGCATTAAATATGTACTTCCATTAAAAATCAAACTATTTACATCGAAATATTTCAGCTCAGTTGCTCAATAAATAGATAATTTTGTTTTCCATTTCGAGCTAAATGCCTTTCGAACAACCGACCCCTGGGTTTTAGATGATGTGGTTTAATTAACCGTATAATTCAGGTATGAGATTGGATTCCTGCTTGCAGAGAAATGGTTTGCTAGCGAAATATTTGCATATTTTTGTTTGAAAAGAACAGTTAAATTGAACTGATCTATTTATGCTGTTAAAATTCAAACGGAAATATGCAAACTGCTTCTCACTCGAAGCCGACAGCGAACTGTGTCTTTGCAAGTGGAAATCCAGCCGAGGACTGCGAGGACAAGCCGTCAATTTGGGAAAGCATGTATCCACAACAAAGCTTTTTTTTGTGTGGTTTTCAGATCCAGATAAATGTTTCCAGGAAGAATTCGTACCCTATATCAAATGCTCTGAACAAACCAACTACCAACCTTCGGTATGCGATTGTGGGGACAGAGAAGAGTGTTATATTAAACTTGTAATCACACGAAACCCTAAACCAAGCGATGAAAAGAAGATTTTCAGTATTAATGGCGGTCGTATTGGTCCGACGATCATCATAAACGAGAACAAAATATTAGCAGTTGATGTCATCAATAATATCGACGATGAAGGTACTTCGATTCATTGGCATGGGATGCGTCAAAGAAAGGTTCCTTGGATGGACGGAGTGGCGAACGTAACGCAATATGCAATACCACCAAAAGGAGGAAAATTCAGGTAACTTGCTTTCCTGGATATGTTGTACAAACGCTGTGCTTCAGCGAAATAATTCGTTTTGCTTTCAATAGGGATCAATTTTTCATGTCCTAGGTTTGCGAAATTGCCCGTGTCTTCTAAGCAAAGATCTGCCTTGTGGAAAAACGACTTGCATATATATCGTAACGCTCCTTGTCTGGTGTAGAAAAGTTTTTTAATGTTATCCTTTATCTCATTACAAACTATCATTGTATGTTCAAATATGGCCGAGGTGTGCAACCAAGGTCATCCGTATTTATGTGTAACTGTCAACGGGAAAGTGACAATAAATTACAGAAGATTAACAGTTGTTTAAAAGCACACATACCACAGTTAATCTACCTCTCGCCTATAACTATATGTTAGTCGAAACGCAGATTGAACTGATCTGTCCTGACTCCTGAGGACGATAAAACTGATAAAAGTATAGTCGAAACACAGATTCACTAAAGCTACAAAATGTTTTTCGAAGTTACTGTTCTTTCGTACAGCTAATCTATTGTAATTCATATGACGATAAAGACTATCGTCATATGAATTGCAGTAGATTAACTGTACGAAAGTTGAACTACAATTGATTAACTGTACAAAAGTACGAAACTGCAATCCACTAGTCGAAAAACCGCTCAATCAATTCATTGTAACGTGGTTGTAAATTCAATTCATAGATATATCATTCGGGCGTATCCTTGTGGAACGCATTGGTACCATTCCCATGTGGGTTATCAAAGAGATCATGGTCTTTTCGGAGCTTTAATCGTGAACGAGGGGAAAGAAACATGGCAAAAGTTGATCGATTCAGTGCGTGTTGAGCCGGACAACCTTGTTGAAGACTTTCGCTTCACTCTGTCCGTCACAGAACACATGAGAATTTCGCATGGAGAAAGAAATTGCACGGAAGATGGCTCTAGGGAACCAGTGAAGGATGAATATGTATCTTCTTTTCAAATTAATGGTGTCATACTACAAAAAGGAGTTGATCACATTGGCAAAAAGGTAGGCATCTAGAAAACCATTGCTGTTGTATATATAAAGGTCTGTTCACCCAATTCACTTCTGACGTATGAAATATAGTCGGTTATTGATGAAGCCGTAGTGCATTGGCTTCAGTGGATTTGCTACTTATATACATCGCAAGTCAACAGACTATAAAACATCCTTCAGAAGTGAATTGGATCCAACAAAATTGGATCGTGTGAACACACCTTAAAGAAAACCATGCTTTTTGACAATCTAAATTACAATGTTTTGCAGGAACCATCTTACACCGTAGAGAAAGGAAAATATTACAGGTTTCGAGTGATTGGTGCCGTAGAGGTGACCGCAATCCGTGTCTCCATTGACGGCCATAGACTGACCGTAATATCGACGGACGGCTACCTGACGCGACCTTTTGAAACGGACATTCTACACGTTCACGTTGGCGAACGATACGATTTTGTTGTGAAAACGCAAGCTGATGTCGACCCGGGGACAATATTTCCAATTCGAATCGAATCCGTTGAGGTGTACTGCAGTAACCACACCCAACCGGCGGGGGTGGGCATCGTGTATCTCAAATACAGCGGCCAGGGGGGAGGCCTCACTGCGAAAACTCGCTGCACCCAAAACTGTGTAGCGCTGAACTGCCCTTTCGAGAACTACCCGAAGTTTAGCAGTAGGGAAAATGCACCATCTATTCAATGCTACAACATCTATGATGCACTTCGGTTGCTCATTCCGGCCAAACCGCAGGATTTGCCACCAGCTCCAGCGAAAAAGACGTACTTTTTCAATTTTGACGTCTCTAAAACCTCCTCGGGTGACCTAGCGACGATCAACGACGTCGAAATCGAACTCCCTGATGTACCTTTCGTCATGACCGACGGGCCGGCAAACGACGATTGCGCCTATTTCGCGTACAAGAACTGCGGTGGAAAGTGTGCGCACGCAATACTAGTCGACAAACACGTATCGAAGTCGTACGAGTTCGTCTTTTCGTCGATACCGAGGGAAGGCAGCGGGGAAAATATCGCAAATCAGATAACCCACCCTATGCATATGCATGGTCATTCCTTCTGGGTGAAGAAAATCGCCTATCCAGAGTACCATGATAATGGTACTATCAAGGCTGCGAACAAGGATATACTGGTGCCGGAGTGTGGCCACGCCCATTGGAGGGACGGTATCCGACCATCGGTGGAGGATATTACGAGTACGACCGTACCTAAGGACGTGATCACTGTGTCGGGCGGCGGATATGTCGTTATAGAGTTTATGGTGGATAATCCCGGATGGTGGTTTATGCACTGTCATATCGACTACCATCTTATTCACGGGATGGGTCTCGTCATCGGAGAGCAAACCGCTTGTCAAAATCCACCACCAGAGAAGATGATGAGCCCGACCGATGAGTTTTGCTGGACCGTTGAGGAATTCCGAGAAAAAGAGATGTTCCAATGCCCAAGTAATAGCGATAACGTTTCCGATGACGAGGATCGGCGCACTCCAAATGAAAGAGATGATGTTGAGGTTAAGAGCGGGAAGAAAGAGCAGAAACCTACGAACAGTGATTATCGCGAAGACGAACGACCAAATTCAAGAATGATTTGGAGTAGATACATGAAAGATAATAATAAACTAAATTGAAAACTTTATCACGTTCTCCAAGGACCAGTTAAAGACGTCGAACGTTTTATGTGCCGAATCGAATTGAACTTAAGCCAAGACTTTAGCTCATTAACATTAGGTTTGGCACATGAAAAGTTCTACGTCTGAAACAGGCCTAACTTTTTCGAACAATTATTCGCAAAACTTTAATCCTACAACTAATCTCAATATTGGATTATTACTACAATATTTTTCAAAAAAACAACTTAGGTTATGTTGTTCGTTGTTTTGCAGGACCAAAGCGCTGTTACACTATGCAATTTTAGGGGCTGTTTACATGAGCCCGGTTACCCGAGATTCAACGAAGCGTGAGATGATTTTGAGGTATTGAAATGAGCAGATAACATGATCCTGGCAGTCGTATAATCACTACAACAATAGCATGTGCTTGTTTGGTGTCATAAAGACTTATTTCAATACCTCAAAGTCCTCTCACGCTTCGTTGAATCTCGGGTAACCGGGCTCATGTAAACAGCCCATTACTCGCAAATTGCAATGCAATTGTAATCTTGAGAGATGTTAATTTGTAATGATTGTTCGAAATGCAAATAAAACGTCAGCAGATCTAAGAAATGTTCGTATTTGTCAACTTCAAATGCCTCAGTCTTGTAACGCCGCATTTAGGTGCTTTCCTATATACGGTTAAAACGATCAGACCGGTCCTGTTGTATTTAACGCAGACAGATGACTGGTGTTTTAGAGCGATTCAAGAAATATGCATTCAAATATATCGTTATTTACATCTGCCTAGCGCGGGAACGTAGTTTCACAGCTTTATTTTTACCGAAATACTTGATTTCATTCAAAATATGACTGGTTCCAAAGCGAGTACCCCGGGTGAATCGCCCCTCAAGGGTGAATCGAGGAGGTCTTAGTCGTGTTTTAAGAAGAGCAAGTGGTTATCAAACTGTGGTCGCGGACTACTGGGAAGAGCAAGAGTTCATTGAAGAATAAAAATTCCGCAAAAAAAACATTGCAATCTAAACAAAGGCGTTTATTCATTTCATTTGTGAAACTTTTAAACAAAGAAGTATACCAAATGCAACTTTGTACAAAAATACCCTAGTCAATAATAAAGAAACTAACGAATCAATTTTTAAATATACCCTGTTAAACGCCAGGTAGAAAAACGCCAACCTTGTAAGCTAAGCTCTCCCCCCTTTAGACATGTTATGTACGATCAATATCCGGGGGGGGGGCGAGCTGCACAGAGGTTGGTTGTGAAATACTACATATAATATCAGTGTTTGGTAAAATTAATTGAAAAATAATGCATTAATTCATAAATATGCATCCCACCATTTGCCTAAGTTTGATGCATTTAAGTTTTAAACAGCACTCTTAGAATTACTTCAAATTATCCAGAAATGTTTATCAAATCAGCCAAAAACCAACGTATAAAACCTGCTAAATGCTTTAGATAAATATAAAACCATTCACATTCAGCAAAACCTGCTTGCTAAACTCAGCCTGTAGGAACAAACAATGTACCTTTCTCATGACGCTCCTCAAAAATATTTCGTTCGCACTACATAATAGACATCTTTGATGACGTCAAGCGCGGGAAGTCTGATCTTGCACGAAGTTTGATTGGCTCCCCAAAACTAACAAACCAATCAAACTTCGTGTAAGATTAGACTTTCAACGTTGACGTCATGAAAGATGTCTATGATATAGTGCGAATGAAATATTTTTTGTATTCCTAAAAGGTTACCCAGGGGTCTCTATATCACACGACCGCGGGTCGAGGGCTCATATTGTACGTTTGACTGATATATAAATTGATAAAAAATACTAGTCGAAAACCCCTACGCCAGGATCTGAAACTGGTATTTACACCAGTACCTTTACATAAGTCTACCATTAACACGCATTGAATTCTGAAATCCTCGAAGTTCACTCGCTCGTACTTATTTCAGAGAGACAAAAAAACACATTCCAGTTGACCAATGATGCATGGAGTTCAAGCTCCGTGGTAAATATGAAACACCGAAAGTCTCGTACAAACAAGCAAATTTTCCATGAAACATTTTCTCGACAAGTTCCCTTGCTCGCTTTGAACAGCTAACAAGATTTTCACCGCCATTTTTCGACGAACTTATTTCATTGACTGTTCGCAAAGATTTCACCAACATTCATGCACGAAGCTTGTATTTTCCAATCCACAAACGCATTCATCTATTTCACACAACCGATGCTCGTGTGCACTAGCCTCTCCTTGTTGAAAAGCCGGCATGACCAGGCTTTTCCACAAGGCTCTTGCATGGTCTACGAAGATTTGTCACTTTTTTCGCGAACAAACGAAACTGTCAAAGGTAACTGACTTGTCAAAGAAAGCAAGCTCGCCTGTACGACGCTTAAAACAAGACAAGTGGAGATGCCAAGATTTAGTCAAGTGGAGATGCCATCTTCAAAACAGGATGGCGATTAAGCGACTTTGTTTACCGATTAAACAAGGACGAGTGTACGTGAACTTGTAAAGGATACAGCCTTCAATCACATAAATAATAAATAACTCGAAATTCTAATAGTCCATTCTAACAGATAAAACTAACGCCACTAACACATGCATGCAATCAGTAGCCATTAACGGCAATAGCATAATTCTAAATCGCTTAATACTTTTGTATTTGAGCCACATAATGTATTAAACAGTAATTCTGAATTACCTTATGAACAAGGAACTTGTCTTTTGCTTGGGAGTTCCCTTAAAGGCGAGTCGATTTACGTAAAACACCCCAAAGACATCAAAGGTTATAAACAACAAGCGCTGGTGTCGAGCGTGACTACATACAACACACTTCGTTGATAAGATTGAAGAAATACAGCATCTCAAAGACATCAAATACATTGAACATCTTCGAATAAAGGAATGTAGGCAAGACTTGTTAGTCTATTGAAATGATTTAGACCTAATAGGAATTTGACTTGATTGTATTAATCGTAATTCTTTGCGAAGCGTTCACGTTGGCCAAAAGGCGACTGCAGAAAAATCGCAAGGCTTGACGGTTATGTTAAACAGATCGACTGAATACGGTCATTAGCGCTGCCAGAAAAGCGAGAGAACAAAAGGGAAAACAGGTTCAAGGATGCTGGTCAAATTGAAAACGTCGTTAACCTAACTTACGTCGAGTAATCGCATAAATTCATTAATTCTGCTTTGTGCTGTGTAGTAATTTGGTTCCTTATAATACAATTCGAATCTATTCAAACGCCTCTGTGTTTCAAAAATAAAGTATGGTAGATTAATGAAGCGATTCCAGATTGTTTTTCATGATACACCATAGAGTACATAACGCTTTATGTACGTTGAATAATATACTCCATGTATGTTGACAAATTGCCGAAAAATTTCTTGTACAAAATGACCAAGCAAATTTTGTATACACCTTGTAGAAAACCGGCTATTTTTTTGCAATTCTACATGCAGAATGCTTATTTAAATCAAAGTTCACACAATTTGCAGTCGTCTTTCTCCCAATAACAAGAGATAATGTATTGTCGCAACACACAAGTTCTCAATGAATGAATCTTGAAGTGTTTTACGCGGTAAATTTGTCGAATAGTACAAGCTATAGTTGTTTGTATAAAAGTTCAGCCGAGAGCAAAAGATGCGAACGTGAGATGGTTATTCATGCCTTGGCTCAAATACAAAAAAGCAAAGCGGTTTTACGCTGTTGCCGAAGGAATGCCAAACTTATTGGACAGGGCAAGAAGGTGAAAGCAGGGTAGATAGGGTGGTAAGGGGGAAACGTAGGGATTAGGTTTGCTGTTCATCTTGCTCCTTTATTCTAAAGAAAAAAGGAGAGCTTTTCCTAAGGTTTTTGTCACATTCTCGCTCATCCCGCTGAGAGCGAAATTTGTAATGCAAAGTGTATTCGCGCGTCTATTTGATCGCACACACCAGGGTAAGAATTGTTCAAACACCAAATCGCACACAGTGTAAATAGATCTCTTAAATATAATATCAGCGAAGCTGATGATAGTATTTATCCAACGCATACCTTGAAGGTGAGTCTTGAAGACCTGAAATAAATCCCATCAACCGAGATATCTCTTCTCTATCACCTTGCGGCACTGTTACCTAAGATATACGCATGCGTGGAAAATTTCATTTGTGATTACTGCAGCTTCTCTATACAAAGCAAAACATTCAAGCTTTAACAAGAGTCAGAAGCACCTACCTCTGCAGCCGTTGTTCCTCGTCCACCAATACCTGATAATTCATTTATCTATAAGCAAGAAGGGATCGAGAATTCAAACACTGGACTATTTTATACTCTATGACATTATTAAGATGGAAGCTAAGTTATAAAAAAATGAAATAAAATTGAAACCACATTTGGATTAGGAAAAGCATGCCTCTGTTAACTGTTTTATAGCCCCGTTTACACTACACTCGATTTATTGGCACGGCACGGCTCGGCTAAAATGGGTACCCGTGCCCATTTCATCCATGCCCGGCCTTTGTTTTGGTAGCCTGAGCACTAGTAAAATTGGGTACGCATACCAATTTTAGCCGTGCCGATAAATTGAGTGTAGTGTAAACGTGACTTATAAATTGATTGTTAAAAGACGTCGTCCAACCAATACCTTTCTCTGCATCTGAACGGCTTGTTTTGTAAGTTGCTTCAAGAATTCAGAACTTTCTTGACATCGAATATCCAAATTTCCAAACTGTATAAATGTATTGATAGACATTACTCAAGGTACTGTCGGTACAATCCATTTGGCTATAATAGCATTCTAACTGGGATCATTTTTATGTAGCTACTAACACATACACATGTGCAGACTCTGCACTGCAGAACATATTCCCGACAGATCCCCGATTTCAGAAGAGACAAAGATTTAGTCTATATCAGATTTAGAGGCAAATATATGAAACAATTTCCGCTCTTTAAGACTATTTCATTTCCTATAAGAATTTAGTCGTAAACATCTTGAAAATTTATTCAAAATCATGACGGTCACACCTTCCAATACCTCGGGAAGATAAAATCGTGGCAAATCATTATAGATCATTTATGGATAAATATTTATATATGGATTCCCTCATCCATATTCTTGAAAAAAGTTTGACAATTTCAGTAAATTATCATTAGAATCCCGTTATACCTTCTTCTGATAGACATTAAAGGCGGATTTCTCGCTTTGCAATGCGGAACGATAGTCGCCTGCCGAGGCTTTAGCTCTTGCTAGGAGATGGAAACTAAAGAATACAACAAACTGTCAATGAAGGAACAATGGAAGAGTCGAGCAATTGAAATTCGCGTGCGTTACCTCATAGCCGTGTGAATACTTTCTGGGCCATGATATCTAAAACAAATACAACATACATTGTAATTCGGACAAGAAGTCATTTCCACGAATGCATTACAGCCTTACTTTTGCTGAATCAGTGCGGCATTTTCCAGGAATTTTATTGAAAGGTCGAATTCTCGTTGTCCTTGAAGAACCAAACCAATATTGCTCTAAAAAACAAAGAGGTTTTATTGCATTGAATCATCCAGGGCGGTGGGGGAGGGGTTAGGGGATACAGCCGGGGCGTGGGAAATTTAACACGGAGTTATGTCGAGTATAAGTGTAAATAGCGCCATGTGCAGACCTCAGAATAAAGTGTGAGGTTGTGGATAAGGGGGTATACAGAGAGGGGGTAAGGGTGAAGGGGGGCATGAAGCTTAAGAGACGAGGTGGGGTAGTGTGATATGGCACTTGTTCCTGCTGTGAATGGAACCTGGTTACAGAAACTGATGTGAATCTTACATCAAATGTTGCCATGTCTGGATGTCCCTCGCCAAAGACGACCAGTGCGAGATATCGGGCTCTGTACATAAGTTTCAAAGCCGTAGACACGAGACCAGCGTTGTGAGAGTACAATGCCAAGTGAAGCTGTTAAAAAAGACGATGAACAGTTGAACGACTCGAGAGCAACTGTCAAAACATAACACTTTATTGTCCGCTATTTTATAGCTTCAATTATTTATAGCAAACGGACGATCCAGTCATAGTTTATATATCAGTGAAGCTATTTTATTACCATCTCAGGCTAATCTCGCATGAGCCAACTTAAAGGTAGTACACAAGATTAAGTCACTTACGTAAGCCATTATCGTATCAGGATGATCGATGCCATAAATTCTTTCACAGACAACCACGGCTTTCCGTTGATGTAGGACAGCCTGTACAAGAAGAGAGCTTCTTTGTGAGCCCAAATTTTTTTTGGGGGGGGAAACATTCAAAACATAAAACACCAGCGTACTACTTTAAATCACTTCATTTAGCCTGATTCTTAGCAAACTGAGTCAATCTAACATATTGTAGAAACCCATGCAATTGTACCTGAATCGCGTCATCGGCCATATAATAGAGTCGAGCTATTTGTCTAGACAGAAGACAAAGTTTGCATCAAGTTTAGGTTCAAAAAATATCGCTGATACTTATAAACAATGACAAAAGGCCGTATACATTTGAACTAAATATACGGCTAGACAGGGGGAGGGGGGTGGTGAACGGAAATCATCAATTACGATAAAGGTTAAAGTTGTGACTAACTGTAACCGAACAACAAACCTGTAACAGACCGCGATATCCCCGTGCAGCGGTCCGTACACTTGATGATAGAGATTCAAAGCCTCCACCATGATGCCGTGAGACTCGCTGAGAAAACCTACAAAACAAGGAAATACACCAGTTAGTCAGCTCATTTCGATTTTAAGATACAAATGTGAATTAGCATAGATCAACAGGAAATGTATATATATGATATGTCGTGTATATTAGCGAGAAAACGTTCAAAACACAAATATTTTCGGCGTACAACCGCAAAGTTAATACATTTTAGCTTTATTCTTTAGATTATGTAGTGGACTAAGTCTTGAACAGTTTTTGGTAGTTGCAAAACACCAAGAGACAAGCAAATAGCGACAAAAATATGCGGTTGCTGAATTAGTGTGGAAAAAACTCACCTGACTGGAGTTTATTCTGAGCCGCCTCAAATAATGCAGCCGCGTCCACCGCCTGGTAAGAATAATAATTTGCTTTGTTTAAATTAAAAAGGTTCATGCAAGCTTCACACATAAAAATTTTTGACGATTGTAACTGGTTTTATTTTTGCATTTAACTCCGACTGGCTATATGCGCGATTTTAATCCAGATTTCATTCATCATCTTACCTTAGGATTTGTATGTTTTACGATGGGGAAGATATTCATAACGTGTTCTTCGCTGAACGTGGGATTTCTCTTCGAAACGAAATCGTAAGCGGAAAGCAATACTTGGACACCTGAATAAAATCATAGCAAACATTCAAATTTACCATTGCAATTATTGAAAATTCCTCCACACTCCACTCATTGCTTTGTTCGACCTGCGATTTCACAACCAACACACCTGTTTTTAAACAAAACGACCGAAGCATTGAAAGAGGTTGTAATCCATAGGTGCTTATGACTTCGTCTATACTTCCTCTACAATAAAGGCACATGAAATTACAACAAAACAATGTATTACCGCACCAATAAGCCAAAAAATGCCAACTTGTTTACTAATATTTCAATGAAATTTTTATGCAGCATATTTTGGCGGGAAAATGTTTAAGATATAAAACTCTTAAAACCTTCTCGTTTTGCCAATGGAAATCACTATTTTAGCTTCATTTTTATCGGTCATTTACTTGATTGAGTTTTTGAAAGTACTTGGTGGATGCAAAACATCAAAAGAAAGAAATTTTAACAAGATGAAATGTATGATGCCGCATATTTTGGCGGGAAATATTTAAGACATAAACTATTAAAACCTTCTCTGTTTACAAATGGAAATCACTTTATTTTAGCTTCATTTCATCAATCATTTAGTTTACTAAGTTTTTGACAGTATTTGGCGGATGCAAAATATCAAACGACAGAAGTTTTAACGAAATTAAACGCGCTGGGTCAACGGACCGAAAGCTTTGCGTATTAAATACTTACGTGGCGTACCTGGCTATGAATGTAACAGAAACTACATGCAGGCAAGCTTTAGCGAACTACATGAATAAATGGGCGTTTGTGAAGTCACTTACTCTTTAAGCTCAAACCCGAAATGTTTTTGTATGTCGGTGACAATCCAGGACCACAGAAGACTTGGAGTTAGTTTGGCCCAAATAACTGAACAAGAAATTGGAAATATGTCAACGATATTGTTTCATAGCGGATGTTTCATATATATATCGAGTGAAATGCCACAAAATACGAGTGTACCTTCGTTATTGGAGTTTTGTTTATTTCTGTTTTTCTTATTCTTTTTCTTTTTATGGTTCGTCTAAAGACGGGAGAACATGAAGTTCAAACTGATGATTATAGAAAATTTTGATGAAAGCTCGATAGAAGGATAGATCCAGCGGTTAAGATTAGCAGATTAAGGATTATAAAACTCACTGACCTCGTCATTCGGTATTGTTGGAACTGGATTAGGATACGAGCTCTGTTGGAGAAAAACACGCACATTTTGCTTGAAATGATGTTCGCCTGTTTACATGAAGTATAGTAGAAATATGTCTTACCAATAGACAGTTCAGAAAATGACTGACAGCCGTAGCAAGATTCTGTTGTAATGCTAAAAGTTAAAATACAGTAGGTTTACTATTATGTAAAACAATTATCGGCTTACTGACAGACAAGAAAAGACACAGACAAAATAGAATAAGAAGTATTTTCCAAAGAGTTACAAAGTTATTTTGATGTTGTTAGACAGATTAAAAACACGTTAAAATGATTAAAAATTATGATATTTCAGCACATCTTAAATACCTTGCCGCATGTGATCTTTAAATAGCTTCTTCGCGGCTCTCAAGATCATTTCAGAAATACATATTTTCTGCAAGGTAATATATTTATGTCAACATTAACATGGCCAAGAATTTATTTTCATTTCTACAAATTTGTTTAGAGGTTTGAATGGTGGTAAACCTGATATGTAGACTTTTCCATTCTAATGCGATCTTATCATATAGAAATAACAGACATAATAATGTCTATCACCTCTATGGATCAAATACATTTGTAAGAATCGCATACTTAACTCACATATACATGTTCCAAGTCGTTTCTCCCTGCGAGACAAGTGGCGATTTTACCAAGGTATCGAATATTGATGCCTCTGTAAAATTGTAAATGATAAATTGAACCGGTTATTTATTTAGAAGAACTACGTTTGCTATTTCATAACACGGACTGACCTCGTATGCAAGATTTCTGTAAACGTTTCCCCGTCCATAGGAGATTGAGCCAGACTGAAAAAATCCTTAATCTATACAAGAAAATATCCGGAATTAAAAACTGAAAAACATTGAGCTGACATCGAGAGCAACGGACGGAATAAAACATTGCAAAGCAGTAAGCAGTAGACTAGTCAGGCTAGTATTGGTAGCAACAGTCAACACTCAGTCAGACTAGCAGTACTGCAATGATCAACTGACATTGAGGAAGGTTGAAAGTGAAACACTGAATACAACATTGCAAAGCAGTAAGTACTAGACTAGTCAGGCTAGTATTAAATATAGCAACAGTCAACACTCAGTCAGACTAACGAAGATATAAAATTTCTGAATAACTAATTTCTCACCAATGTGGCTATGACGGGGTGAGACAGGAACGCTGCAGTATCCTGAATTAACTGTTTATCTTTTGGCAGACGAGTACCCTATTGAAATTAAATAAAAAAGCTACATATTGTATCAACCAGTGTGGCTATATATGCACTTTCTAACCAAGGCTGCTCAAATCTGGTAGCAAATCACATTGCCATCAATATATCATTTTATTCTCACAAAACAGCAAACCCAAATGACCCTGACCAGATGACGAGGTACCCCCACCCAGGTCAAATAGTCACGCTTAACATTATGATCTGTGCCCGACCACCCCCTTTCCTCTCCCCTGGAGAGGGGGGGACATACAGGACAAAATGTTCGAGTTAGTCATTACAAAGGAGAGCAACATCTTATGCACAAAATTCAACTATACCTCACATTCTGCATGTCTAACTTCTTCGTTATACGCATCAGGATTAAATCTGACATCAAATTCTACGTAAAAAATTGACTTTATTTATTACAAACGACGATTTGCCTCGTGGCGTATGGAAATCAACCCCAACGCAGCGTAACCGTTGATTTAGTTTGTACCAAAATACGAAATCCTTATTATTTTAAGCGTGCTGCCTCGATTACATATGCTAAACTAACAAATTACAACATTCACCTGTCTCGCTAAGAGATCCCACCGCCATTGCTGCGTCTTTTACGACATCACTCGAAACTCTCTCTTCTATGGAGAAAAAATTTTCTTCTAATATAAGTTCAGCATTCCATATACATTGGATAACAATTGGTAAAATCTAACAAGAGGTTCAGATCTCTATTTATATATAAATACCCTCCCCTAAAATGTCTAATTAGACTCGTTATTATCAACTTTATTTACACTGGCTAACTCTATCAGTTTTTAACTGTGTTTGGAAGAGGTTCAAGAAGGATAATCTATAATAGATCAAGCCATCAGTGGTTTAACGAAAACATACCACCGTTCTGCTGTCCCTTCATATCTTCCTCTTTATCATTCTGTTCAACAGCCATCGATTCTTCTTCAGATGAAGTCGCAATATTTGCATCACCATTTTCAGTTGTCTCTTCTTTCTTAAT
Source organism: Dendronephthya gigantea (assembly GCF_004324835.1). Lineage (NCBI taxonomy): Eukaryota > Metazoa > Cnidaria > Anthozoa > Malacalcyonacea > Nephtheidae > Dendronephthya > Dendronephthya gigantea. The sequence goes on along the minus strand of NW_021163026.1, from coordinate 770,980 downwards.
TACATTTTTGTTTTCCTTTGGAGGCAAATACATCTAACTTTAGTGCACATGTACACGATGACATAGCTACTATTGTGTTTTGGGGGTAACTATACTGTATCAGGGTTACCTCGTTGGTAATTTATAAACACACAACATAACGTAACACGAATCATTCTTACAGCATACTGCCAAATATTTGTCTTTTTCTAAACTGGACGATTATCCAAAAAGTTGACAGTTTTTGTATCCTTAAATCAGCCATCCTATGCCCTTAATAGTTTACCTCGACTTTGGACTTTATTGACACATTCTTAGCCACGAGTCTGAGGAAATTCACGTAACGCGACCTGGGTGATTAAAAAACAATGTTACAGGTATGGCTGAGGTTCTTTTAGTGGACAATTAATTCATTGATCTGAAGTTGCACGTGCATTGTATCAAACTACAATATCTGACCATCAGACTGCCACGTTTCAGATATATATTCTTAAGTAACTTATATGCAACTTATTTTAGTCAGAATTCAACTACCGGAACTGGACAACGACGGGTTGAGATATATCATGTTAAACAATGTTTGCTTTGGCAACCATACTTACGCGATAAAGGACTCGATTAATTCTGGTCTCAAGGACACCAATTTTGTCTTATACGTTGAAGGAAATGAGAATATTTCTTCCGCGTTAGTTGTCAATGAGGATCCAACTCCTGGGTTTCAAAACATGAAAACACTTTTGAGCAATGCATTTGCGTTAAGAAAAGTAACGAGGAATTCCGTTTTAGACCAATCAGCAAATTTGTTTACATTTTCAGTAACCCAATAAGAATGCATGCATATTAACTACTTCCGGTAAAATGGTACATTATTCAACATTTTACATGAAGTACTAAAAATTATGATTGGCTTAGCCTGAACAATGTAAACAACTTTGCTGATTGGTTTATAACGGAATCATGAATCTACAACGCTCCCATCGTTTTAAACGATTGTTTTCTGAACCCTTAAAGCAATTTCGGGAAGTGTTTATACAAACCTTCAAGGAAATTGACATCTGTTGGGAAAGTTCGGAAAAGATCCAGGATATAATGGCGACCATCTGCACCAAGTATACCCTAAACAAATTAAGTTATTATCAGTCTCACCGTCGGAGATCTCTAATACAACTGGAACGTGAAACGATAATAAGTGAAAAGCATGTCTTTGACTTGGCCTGAAGCCTAAATAGTTTTTTCTATGTTATAAGCGGAGATACCTCACCCAGGACGATGGGATTTGTATAAATCTACAGTAACTAAAGCTATTGAACATTTCTATTCGGTGTGGAAGTTTCAAGACTTAGAAAAAGATAAATATCTAAAATTAATTTAAAACTTTCTACACCAAATAAGTTTCCAATAGTTTTAGTTTTATTTACAACCTTTCGGCTACAGACTCAAACACGTGGACATTTACTTAATTAATGTAATAAAGTTCACCTGTCTAGGTGAATATACACTCTCATGCTCTCAAACCTTGCATTCGACGGAAGAAAGTAATTCCGTTTCTTCGTCATTTTCGTTTAGAACCCTTAAAGCAGAAAACATTTCGTTCTGATTAAAAGCAGGCAGAGCTGTGGACAGGCACGTTTAGCAGGTTCACACAAGTAACACAGCACAGTGCCATTACATTACTGAATATCATTTGAAATTTAGGTTGGAAGCAGCATCGTAAAACGTGGTTCATTTGCAATGCTTGCATGCTTCAAGGAACACAATACGGCACGGGAAACAATTTATAATTTCCACGATTGTCACTTACTGCTGTGATCGCAGTCTTAGGACTCTAGCTGCCTTTCCAAGCTAAAAAACACACAAAATGTTTCAACTGCAACATCGTGTTTATCCCCACAATGACTCACATAATGGCCATAATAAAAGGCATAAAGATTGCTTGTGATGTGCTATTTTCTACCATGCACAATGGTTAAGCAAACCCCTACCAATTTTAGAAATTCTGGATTCGAGGTGACAGTCTTCCCGGCGTCTATGGAACCGTAGATCACGGAGTTCTCCTGATCCCGTTGTAAAATACCTTAAACAAGACACAAAAATATTGAGTCTGGTATATCCAACCTTTCGTTTTAGACCAATTTCCAGCAATATTTTCAGCGACCCAATCAGAATGCATAAATTTTACTTTCGGATTACTTTCGGTAAAAGGTACATTATTCACCATTTTACATGAAGTATTAAAAACTTATGCATTCTGATTGGCTTAGCCTGAAAAATGTAAACAAATTTGCCGATAAGTTAAAAACAAAATTCCTCCTTGTTCAGGGTCCATCGACAGCCCACTATATGTACCTATTTGTTAGATATAAAACGACATGCATTGCACACGTTATACCTGGGATTATGGATTGAGCAATCACACGATAACCACGATAGTCTATCACAACCGTTCCTAACGTATAAAGACCCTAAGAAACCACAGATATCATTAATAATACCTACAGTGTATACCTACAGTATATGTTGATCACATTTTGTAGTGTAAAATGGCTTCTATAACTCGTCCCTCGACACCACAAACCATTACTCATTCTTACCTCGATATCAACTCTGTTATACGACGAAACACCTTTTAAATCGGCACCCTGGGAAAAGATACGACAGGTAATCCGTCATGAAACCGCACATGGAAACTTACAATATTAAATTTCAGTCAATCCAACTTCGACAAAATTCTTTAGAATACTTACGGCGGCGGCATAGGCAGCCTCGTCACCTAAAAAAATTAACAGATACAAATTTTGAACAACGAATTTCGACTTTGATAACATATATAGCCATATACGAAAGTACATGAAGTATCATGAGGACGAAAGGTGGCGAAACACGAGGACGTATTATAATATAATAATCTAACTTACCACCAACATTCTTAAAATGGTCTCTGCTATCAAATGCCAGACTGAAGAAAATGTTGTTCCAAATATACATCCGAGATCTGCAGTGAGCAATATACAAAACAATTTATAGGTGAAACGGTGACTTGGCGGTGTAAATACACTAGCAGTTTTTTCAAAATATACTGGTGAGATTACACTTTTATGCAGAGGCGTAACTAGAACGATAATTGGGGGGGGGGGTGAATATTCATATATTCAGTTCTGCCCGACGGATTTCTATTGTAAGCTATTGCAATTACAAAAGAAATCCGTAGGGCAGAACTGGATATATGAATATTCACCCCCCCCCCCAATTATCGTTCTAGTTACGCCACTGCTTTTATGTGACTCAAAAGTTGCATCACAGGCAAAACTCACTTTTCATCATCGCCCGGATTTATTGAAAGAACGTTCCCGTCAACAACGGACATTGCACCCCGTGTGGCGGCCATTACAAAATCGCTTGTGATCTAAACAAACAGATATACAGAGCGTTGAAGAAAACAGAACGGACATTGGAAGATCTAATATTTTTATAAAGAAGGCAAGAGCACTATTTTCCCTTCCAAGAACACTTTTCTTACATCACAACGGCTAGAAATAGCTAGAAATTCTTACTCTTGATCAATACAACGTGTGGCAAAAGTCTCCATGCAAGAGGAAAACTTGCAAACAGTTGTAGCTACCTTGAATATTGCTCTGTCTCTAAGAAGCCGTTGCTGCAACGTCTCTCGTGGTAATTCTCGCGCGGATTGCAGCTCTTCGTTCCAATCCCTCAACTATAGAAAAGTAACAGAAAGAAAACGCAATTAGCCTTCAAACGCCTCTCACGATGACGATTAACCGCCATTTTTGGGTACTTTCAATTTTTTCAAATGCGTTTAAACAATAATAGCAATGTGTAAGAAGGATTTTTTCATAGTCAATAATGGCGGCACATTTGTCATCGCGAGAAAGGCTAATTAATGGCATAATTCAAATAACACACAGAACATTCCCTCACTGTTAATTCTTTCGAGTTAGGGTAATCGTTAACTGGTAACCGAACACGGTACAAATGAGGCGAATACGGTACAAACGGGGTGAGCACGGTACAGACGGGGTGAACACGGTACAAACGGGGTGAACACGGTACAAACGGGGTGAATACGGTACAAACGGGGTGAACACGGTACAAACGGGGAGAATACGGTACAAACGGGGTGAATGTGGTACAGATGGGGTGAATACGGTATTAGTTAGTGAGAATTACAAACCTGTCCTGGCATATGTTCTTCGTGGCCAATTCTCACGTATGATGCTACAAGTTAAATCAAATTTAAGTCTCGAAAACGGAGCATGAATTATTACAGGTAACATTTAGGAAAGCATGCATGGAATCATTATAGCTACTTACAATCTTCGGCTCTCATTCTGTCTTGTGTGTGGTCAAGTTTTGGAATAGCCCAAGAAAACACTGTAGCGAAAGATAGACATAATAAAAATCAATTCAACTTCCATTTATCTTCTGCTCCTTTTTATATAAACACCAATGAATTTCAATGATTTAACATGCACTGTTATTGAAGGAGCCGTTCCTATTGCATCGCGGTCTGCTATTGTATATCAAACAGGCTCTGTACTCAACAGGGGCTGGTTGTATCAAGCCCGTTTAGCCTAAATGGTGGATAATTCAAAATTAAATAACACTTTTACATCTCTCTTGAATGAGTCAACTTGAAAATTATGCCACTGAATATGTAGTTGTAAACAGTATCTTTGCATTAAGGTCAAAAACATTTAGTTCGCTGTTGAATAAAACGAGAGACTTGCTTCTTATTTTGAACTTATCCACCGTTTAAGCTACATAAATGGGCTTGATACAACCGGCCCCACGTCACGTACCTTGATATGGCGTTGGAATTACTTCGAGAGGATGTCGTCTCATACTACAGTATAAAAGGAAATAGAAAAATACTGTTCAAGGGAGACGGAAAAAAGATGTCTGAATCCTATAACAAGCGACCTCATTCTGAGCCCAAAACCCAGAAAACAGAGGTAAGAGTCCTGGGGCTGGTTGTATAAAACTATTTAACTACACTTCGCATAGTTAAATCCTAGTTAACTCAGAAATTAACACGTAGCTACCTAGTTTTTTGCAACAATGCAAAGTTCTTCTTGAAAAGTGGACTTAGCTAAAAACAAGGAGAAAGGAAATCAATGAGAGTGCTTTACGAAATACAAAATGCACCGAAAAAACTTCTTGTTGTTAAAGATAATATTGACAAGCTTCTCAAGGGGAATATTGTATCTATGTGATATCATACCTGGGAGAGGAGTCCGACCAAGGTATGCGACCGACAACTCTCCGCTCGTGGTTGAGGGTTAAACACACCATTTTGACTTCTGAAATTTTTCAAATCATGCATCACTAGTTTATTTTGTAGTTGATATATATAGCCAGTCAGGCTTGAAACCAGATAAAGTACAATACAGAGGTCGGTTTTATAAAGCGGTATCTAACGGAATTTTCCCCCCAAATCGCTGTAAAAGTTTATTCACATGATCCAATTTTGTCAGATTCAATTCCTTTCTGATGGCTGTTCTACAGTCTGTTGACTTGAATTGGATATGGACAGCAAATCAAGTGTTATAAAAGCTGATACAGTTCTGCTTTATCAATATCAATACCTTCATCATATCAGTATCAATATCAATACCTTCATAAACTAATTTCAATTGGTCAAAAGTGAATTGAATCAAAATTGAATGGCTAATAGACCTTATGCAGAATCACGTATTGATTCCAACCTCGTTCGTTCCCAGGCCCTGGGAACCAGGTTGGTGTTGTTTTACACGTGTCTTTACACGTGGATTTGGAATAATACGATGGGCTGCGTGCAATGCACGTGCACGTACCTGTTTATGTAGAAGCCTGCTGGACACGACGTCACGTTCACGTGATCATCTTCGAGAGTTATCACATCAATATATAGCAAATCACCTAAAGAAGAACATACGAATTAATTGTAGACAGATTGTGGACAGATTGACACGTTCGCACAATGGACAAGCTAAGGGCAATGTAATCTGTGATGAAACAAGAAATGACGTAGCCCGACCAGTTTTAAGGCCGTATCATTGTCAACACTGTGAGCACTCAAGTACAATCGTAAAGTGTCTCTAGGGTATCAATTTCATGCTGCTATTTACAGCATAATCCTTCTGATTAAATTTGTGCGATGCAAAAAACTGTTCTCTAAAAGGATATTTGATTTCCTACCAGCTAATCTTCGGTAGCCAGGCGTGGGATTCCAGCTGCTCAATGATAACTCTTTCACACACGCAGGAACCTGGATAGTGGAGGAACCGAGTTATAATGCGATAACATGCGACACTCTAGACAGAGCATCGGTGCTTATTTTCATAGCAATGGCGATAATGGCTCAGATGTCCATCTATATACAGTGCACAAATCTCTCTGCAATACTGTAATGACGCGATAATTCTTATATTAGCCACACTGAGTACCAACTCTTGTATTTTCTATTGTAATTAAGCGCACGAAGATGTTTATAATCATTATATGCATTTCAAACTCAACAAGACTGTTACAATGTTGTTGTGATAAAAATATACACACATTTTTATTCTAAAGACAAAAGTGTTTTCACAGACTTTTCTATCTATTATAAAATAAAAAGGTAGTATACACAACTCTGACAACATCAGAGGCATGTCAAATTTGTTGCTGTTTTAGCTAACCACCACTCCCCCCCCCCCCCTCTCCCCCGGGGCTTCTTGGTGTAAGAGTGCCGAACACATTTACCTTGGGGGCGACAGATTTAGGAAACAAAGCTTCCAAGGTGAGAGGTTGTTCTTCTGATGGGAAGACATAATCTGGGGGAGTACATTCTTCTGTTGGTACGGTGTTAGTGGTATCTCTTTTCACCTTTACCAATTCCTCTGAAATATCAAAGAAATTATGTATGAACATGGTGCTTGATAGCGGGTATTCAGGAGGTGGGGTTTATTGTTGGGATGGGGTCTATGGATGTAGCAGGGGGGGGGGTAAGGTGAGATAGAGAGGGGCTCGATGTAGGCGTGAGGGTTAAATGTATGATTGTGAAAGCAAGTTGAAGGTTGAGAAGTGACGTTGATAGGGGAAGGGATTATGAAGGGAGGTTTGGGGAGAGGGGGGAGAATCACCTCAAACTTTCACTGTTCGAAAGCTAAGATTCATTGTGGATGTGAAGTGGTCCATTTTACAAGTCCGGTGATTTCACGAGAAATATTGATAAAACGCACGAGCTCTCTGCGTGAACCTAAAACAGGGATGAAATACGCTTGATCGAAAACCAGACTTACCCTCAACCTCGACTCCAGAGACCGCCACAGAAAACGAAAGTGAGAGATTATCGGCGGCGCTGAGAGCGTTACTCTCAAAAGACGTGCTCAGCAAATCTCGCAATCTTCGCACGTGAATACGGGCTTCTCGAACCGAATATTGCTCTTAAATAAAGAGAAGACAAGTGGACTGCTTAGAACGCTAGAAAACCTCTTTGCACTGCAGCGGTAAAGAAGAAAAGAACTCAACAAACCTTCAACAACTTTGATGACGGATTCATCCTTCAGCCCTTCTATCGTGTGGAGCTCGGCGAAGTCATCAAGTCGTTTGCCGTCGAAATAAAGCGAAACACACGTTCTGAAGCAACTTTCTTGACGATCCAACACGACCTGTCGTATATCTTGAACGGTCTCGTGCGAAGATATCTGCAACGAAAATTGGAGGGTGGGTTTAGGGGGGTGCACCCCCTCGTCCTAGTGGCCAACGCTAGCCTAGACCATGGGGTGCAAATATTGGTACAAATTGAAGTTTTAGAGGTGGATGTGAGAAAATCAAATTATAGTTATTTTATTGAAGTGCAGTTGGGAGCTTGGTGTCTTGTATCTGAGGCTCTGGTTACGGACGGCTGAAGACCGTTAAGTGGAGGGAGGGAGGGAGGGAGGGCGGGCAAATATTCATATATTCATGTTAGCAGGCCGTAAAAACAATCAATTTCAAAAGGAACTAATAATCCTGAACGTGAATATAGGATTATGTGCCATAACCCGCCGTGGTTGCAGGCGATCTCAGAAACACTTTACAGATGTTCATGTTTAGAATTGAGAAACACTGTTCAGTGAAATCAAGAGGCTTGTACCTGAATGGTTATTGTTTCATTACAACCAGGAACGGTGAGTTTTAGATTCATGAAATACAGAGGAGGGATTTCTTGCTCCGAAGACTTCCCATCTTCCTTCTTTTCTGCTTTCACATCCTCACCTGTAAACAACAGAGGATGCTTTGGTCCACCAGAATAAATAAAACCAATTTGCAACTGGGGGAATTGCTGAAGTCTTGGAATTTTTTGTACCAAATTGAGTTTTTGATAGTTAAGCTTTATGTATTTCTACTGAAAACTGCCAGTCTTGCTTCAAACCTCCCCTGATATTATCACTCCAGTTTTACTACAGAGTTCACTGCTCTAGATGCATGGAATTAGCTTTTAGTATTTCTGATGAAAACTCAGACACTGTCACTGGATTCAAGTTTTCACTCCAGTTGAACTATAGAGATCACTGCCTAGATGTACGGTCAACACTAATCTCATTCCCCAAGCCTGCGATTCCTCTGGCAAGAAAACAAAGGCTCTAGGATAATCAAAATCAGAAATGATTCTGATTGGTCATTCACGCTGTTTCAATTTCGAGATCAAAAAGCCATTAGGATTTCTGGCTTCTGGTTTGGATCATCCCATAGCTTTTGATTTTCTCGCCAGAGGAGGCTTGGGGAACAAGATTGGGTCAACAGGGTTTTGTATGTTTCTTATTATACCTTATTTTTTTAACATTGATCCTAATTACTTTAATGACCCCCCTCACCCAAACAAAAACATGGTGGAGCACCCGAACTAACCATTTTTTTCATTTCCATTGGCCTCTACCCCAATCTCTTTGGTGACATCTTCTGCAGGCTTGCTGTGGTCAAAAGGGCATTTTGCAACAGGTTTGTCTTGTGGCTTTTCACTCTCAACCTTGGTTGGAACTGTATCTAAGTCTGACACAACTGCAGGCATGCTACCTTTCAGAATCTGATAAACAAAAACTAACTCATTAATTGGCAGTGCTCCTCTATTAATGACTAAATTTTAAGGTTGCGTACATCTGACTTAGCTTCTTGCATGCAAAAGCCAAAATTTTTGCAGATAGTTTAATAACTCATTGACTGGCAATACACTTCCACTGAGTAAAATCTTCTTGTATTAGACTGAGTAAATTAGTAAGATAGGCTAAAGAAAGAATTTAACAATTTAATTTCTCATATTTTTCAGTTTATTCTGAGTTAAGATCGAGTAACATTTATCGATTGATTAATTATGACAACTTTGTCTTCAACAACTAATTAAATTGCTTTAAAAAACAGGCAAATTTTGATGCTTAATGAAACAACTTCATTCATCATTGACCAATCGACCAGTCTTGTACATTGTCTAAAGGGTAATGACTGGGTAATCTGCTAACTCAATTACTAGTGATTAAATTGAGAATATCTGCTCTGCATAGCTGCCAAGGTAATGGTTGCAATTAATACTCACAGCATCAGCCTTTTTAATGCCATATAATAAATTTCAATAGCTTGACATAAATGTCATTCCCATGTGCAAATCTAGCTAATTCCCCATCAGATTCCCCGCAAATAAAAGGAATTTTGGAGATCAATAATATTATCAAGAAATTAGCTTGACCTCCCCCCAAGGGCCAAAGCTATCTTAAGCACTATCAAAACAAAATGAAATTACTGTTGAAGACATTTAATCTTGAAGCACTTTAATTGCCGTAAACAAATCACAGAAACTTTCTGTCACTAAAAATCCCACGAACTTGCATGTGAATTGTGAAATCGCACAGCCCTTTTGCATTTCAAAAAGTCTGGTGTCTCAAAGGTTGTACATTCTAGTATGGACAGCTAGAACACTCATCCAACTCAACCACAGACTTGAGATGCATGCATAATTATTAATGGCCATAATGATTTCCTTTTGTGTGAAGCTCACTTAATTCCCCCTTTATACCACTTTAAATGCATGACCAGCCTTTCAGGGAGACAAACAAACAACATTTTAAAACAATCCCTTGCAAAATAGCCCTACGGAGCGTGCCACTGGTCACAGACAAGACAGAAATACAACCAATTACCTTATGTACAACATATTATCAACTTATAGCTAATTATTAAATCACTGCTATTTCAAAATATAACACGTTTAGCATAATGCATTGCTTTGAAGATTTGGCAAGGCACTTTGCCACTTCACAAATCAACGACGAAAGTTCTAATCGTTTTATATCTCATTGATGATTATATTTCATAATTTTACGCAGGAATTTTTGACAAAATAATCTGACCCCAAATTGGCTGGCAAACTAAAATTAATATTTCATTGTTTTCCGTTCGTTTTTCCAGCTTAAAATTTCATGAAGCTTTTGTGAATAGATTGGCTTCGCTTGCGGACTTAGACAGGGATGAACGCGTGTCAAAATGTTTGCAAAAAGATTAAAAAATTCGACAACGTTTTACAACCGACCCGACCTCTGAACATCCCCCTTTTGTTGCGTAATACCGAGGCACGATTACGCGATATTTTTTAAAACCATCGCATGAACAAACGTTTTAAAAAATATGCATCGAAAATCCATCGCAAAGTATACCACGCATGAAGAACTAGCTACAAAAGCTTTTTGATCTTTTCGCGACACAACAATTATCGCTAAAATCTCGCGATATGTCCAATATAAATTCAGCTTACATAACATTCAAGTCCAGAGTTCAAGATGCCGACATAATCTCGCGTATAGAAACAAATTCGGCCGTTCGATCTCCGTGTAGGTGATATATGATGTGAGATGTTTGACTTACCTGGATAAGTCGACAATGTTAGGCTATATCGTCTTGAAAAATGCTTAATTTGTCGAGTGTTTCTCTTCGATCTGAAAAACTTTTAGATTTAAAGTTCACGTGGAACGAGCGACCATCGTATAACTAGACAGCGGTATCATTACTCTACTAGTGACCTTTGACCCCTCGCAGCCTGAGCGCGCATGTGTTAATGAGCATGATAGCTCACAAGGTACCCTCAAAAACTCCCTTTAATTAAAGCACAATTAAAGCCCCATTTACACTACACCCAAATTTATTGGAACGGCACAGCTAAAATGGGTGCCCGTGCCTATGTCATTTGACCTCGGCTTTTGTTTTGGTAGACTGAACACTCATAAAATTGGGCACGGGTAACAATTTCAGCCGTGCCGTGCCAATAAATTGAGTGTACTCAGTCTAAGGCCAGTTGTATAGCGCCATCCAACAAATAGAACGATGATTTTTACAACCGTTATTCAAATATCTGAGAAAGTAACCCCAAAGTTTAATCCATGTTATATCAAATAGCCTGGCAATTTTCGGGCGTTGAGAAAAACAATACCCGCTGTCGCTATCCAGCTTTCTTAAAACCGGCCACCGGTTACCTCGATAATATCTTTCCTATAATATTTTTCCTATAGCAAAAGTTCAGATCATAATAAGAAAACTTTTTTATGAAGCTTCTCACCTGTCCAAAAACTTCAACTAGATTTCAAACTTCGTATAATATTGCCTGACTTCTAGAAACACAAATAATTATTTCCCCCCGGTGAAAGGCCCCACGTCGATTAACTTGCGGTTCCTCCTCCCGGAAATTTTTAACATGCGCACTATTCTACAAGTCCCAGTCCCAGTAAAATGACATGGCTGACACGATGTTATACTGTTACGAAAAATTGTATTTGTACACCTATAATACTTTCAAGTTTCAAATATACGTGGCACAGCTTGATTTTGCGAAAGATTATCAACAACTAAAGCGCCACTGACTGACCACTTGATTACTTAACACACACAAAATTACACACTCGAGGGATCATATTACCGCTCGCTTGTAGAAAGCAATGGAAAATTGCAGTGTTCTGGGCGAGTTTTGTCAAAACCAAGATTTGAAACATAATTATCGTAATTATAGCCTGTAGCAAAGCCAAATTTTGCTTCATGAAATGCTAAGAATAGACCTTAAACCGGTTTGTGGTACCTTGCTTGGTCTAAGAGATAAACTCGCCCAGAGCACTTAAACTTTCGCAAGGCAAAAAAAATAGGAAAACATTACTAATTTATTAATAAGACAGATCACAGATGTGATTAATTATTGCACGAAATTTACAATCTTATCAAAACAATTAAAGGGAATTAGGTTAGTTCATCAGCGTCAGCCAAAGGAATTTGTTCAATGTTCTTGTGGCGACGTTTCTGTCCTACTGGTGCCACTTCAACTGTTCATAAAAAGAAGTCACATTTTTTTATTTGACCCATGGGTGAGAGGGGTGGGGGCGAAAATGCAGGGTTGTAGGGGGAGGGGGTATTCACGTTGTTTTCCAAAGACCAACTGCGGGCATTTTAAAATTTTAATCAAATATTTCAGAATACAAGATTTTTAAGAATCGCCATATTTAATCGATCAGAAAGAATTCTTCATGACGATTTTAAAAGCAAAATGTTTGTAGTTCTTCATGAATATTGAATAATTTAGGTGAGATACAGTTTTCAAGTACGACCAAAGTATATTTTGATAAATATACATTCAAAAACAATTACGTTTTTAAAAGGGTAGAAAATTTAAGCGGTCATCTTGAACCGCCGCCGGAACAACATTCAACCAATGGACTCAGAATTTAACGCAAACTTCGGAACCAACAGTTTGAACTTGTGGCATGAAATAAATTCCCGCCTATCCACCATCCAAACTGTTTTTGTATGTAGTTTTCGAAAGCATGGCATGCACATAATGATTTTTAAGACGTTTGGTAAATTACCCGTTAAAATTTGTAGTTTGGCAGCCAAAAACTCATAATAAATTATGGTTTACAACCGAAGAACGATTTCAAACGGGGTTTCTAGTAGTTAAACGAACCATGGCGCACACTTACCTTCCGGTGAGCCTTGATAGCGGACCGAATCGTCCTCATGGCTGTACTGAAAATTGTTGTCGAATTTATTGTACATACTTTTGCGACGATAACGGTAGAACATCATTGCAATTATCACTATCAGAGCAAGAACTAAAAAGGAGAAAATGCAAGAGATTAAATGAAAATATTCCACAAACATTAGCTCTTCTTAAATGGAATAAACCTAGCATGAAGAAATTTAGTTTTAAACCAATCAGCGAATTTGTTTATTTACATTTACATTTTTAGTAACCCAATCAGAATGCATAAATATTCACCACTTCCGGTAAAAAGGTATATTATTCATACTATCTTACATGAAGTATTATAAAAAACGTAGGCATTCTGATTGGCTTAGCTTGGAAAATGTAAACAAATTTGCCGATTAGTTCCAAACGAAACTCCTCCTTGTTAAATAAGCCCCCTGACGTAAACTATAAACACTTTTTCTCCCCATTTTTTAAGACAATTCCAAACCGAATGAGGCGGGGAAAATCTGCGGGAGCGATACTTACTGACAGCGGCACACACCAGGCCCACAATCAGAGCTTTGCTCGAGGATGCTGCTTGAGTGCCCGTACTGGCCGACATATGAACTTTGCCAGATCTACAAAAATACAGATTTACTCAATGCAACTCTTCGTGACGGGGAGACATAAAAGACATAAAAAGGGGGCATGGGCACATATTTGGAGAGTGGGGAAACCTTTTATACCGGATGGCAGGCTTAACGGTAAAAGCAGTAACCATAATGCTGTGGTAAGTTTCAGCAGAAAAGCGTTAGCGCTTGAGGGATTCAAAATTAAATAAGACCCATCGATAAACAAATGAACACATTCCCCTGTCGAGATAATTGACTCTCCCTTGCCCTATTCTCGAACGAGGGCGGGGCACGCCATTGGGTGGGGGAGAGGGTGTGAACAAGCAAGCGTCATTCCATATAACATACATCAGTCCGTTGTTTTTCGTCTTGGCATCTCCCACTTTAAAACTACTCTGGAGTTTCTTCTTCACTTCATCCAACTCTGCGAAGATTATATCGTCTGGTTCATCTAAACCGAAGAAAATGTTTCGTTCATGTAGAGATCAGTGAAGTTACGTGAAGTAACATGAGGAATTGACGTGCACTAAGGCTCGAAAGAAAACTCAGTTGTTATTTTAAAGCGTCTATCCTGCTTTTGATGTCAAGTAATTAGATCTCATTATAAAACAAGATGGCGGATATATCTCGATATCCGATGTTTTTGATCGCCAATATCTTGCGAAACAAGGAAGATAAACAAATTTTGTAAAAAGGCTCTAAAAGAAGTGTAAATTTCCTTTTTAACAAAAAACCGAAATAATTTTTATTGCCATATCTCTTTAAAAATTCAGTTTTTTGAAGGTGGTTTCCCCCAGGAGGAATTCTTCAAGACAACGGAATTTTTCGCCTGAATGGGAAACCAAAAATTTGAAGCTCGCAGGAACTTACTGGTTAATTCTTCCTTGGTTATCAATTCAAAGACGACGCCATTATTCTCTGGTTTCAAACGTACATCCGCGATACGTTCTCTAAATTTAAGAAACAAATCATGACCATTTTTTGTCAATGGTTAAAACCGCGCTAACAAGGAGGAATTTCGTTTTAAACTAATCGACATATTTGTTTACATTTCTCAGGGAAAGCCAATTAAAAATCCTAAATTTTTAATACTTCATATAAAATGGTAAATAATGTACTTTCTTTTTACCGGAAGTGGTAAAAATTTATGCATTAAATACTGAAAATATAAGCAAACTCGCTGACTATGTAACTGAAAACGTAAAATACGTAACTGAAAATGTAAACAAACTCGCTGATTGGCCTAAAACGAAATCCCCCTTAATTAACACCTACTAAAAAACCTACTTTTTAATATCGGCAGTTTTTCTAACAGCCTCAATAAATTCCTTTTTAAACGTTTTCTTCTTGCTAAGGTCTTCCACTTTGTATTTGTCTTCAAACAAAATGGTAATCGACTGACTACCGTGAGGATCTGAAGAATAAAAAAGACATAAAACTTTGGCGTTAGCAAAAGGCCGAGTTTGACGAGGCCATGTTACACAATGCAATTTTCTTGCAACTTGCAATGCAATTCTACTTCTAAGAGATGTAAATTATTGAAGAGTCTTACAGAAGGAAAGTGCATGAAGTGTAATAAACACAAAAGTTTCGTTGTTCCCAAATATACATCTCTTAAAAGTAGAACTGCATTGTAAGTTGCGAAAAAAATTGCATCGTGTAACAGGGCCTTAACTTCAGTTCAATTTTGACTTACATTTTTTGGTTCTCGAAACTTCAACATGTGAAGCACCTTTGCCAATAGATGTCCATGCTTGCACTTCGAACGTGTATTCCGTATTCTGTCGGAGGTGATCGATTCGTAGCCAGGTGCTTCCGACTGGAAGCACCACAGGCTGATCATCTTGCACAGCTTGTGTTGCAAAGTGAGTGGCGGTGTTTATCGCGGGAGACCACGTGACCTGTAAATAAACGGAACGATAAATATAAGTCAATTTTCACTTTTTGTAGGACGACCAGGTAGGTCATAGCATAGGCAATCCGGATTGCTGTTGTTTTGAATGTTTTGGTTCACGTGGCGCTCTCGTGCGTGCACGTGATTCTACTCGCTCTATTATTATTATTGTCGTGAAAAGTTAATTTGAAACTGGCCTAAATGTATAAAGTTCATCCAGTGGCATCGCCAGCTTGATAAGGGGGGGAGGGGGGGGGGCTTATTCATATATTCGTGTTTTACATTGTTCATTTCTTTTCAAATTGATTGTTTTTAACGGTCTGTGAACATGAATATATGAATATGTCCACCCCACTTATCGACCTGGCGACGCCACTGAGTTCATCATTAGCCGCCATCTTGGAGCCCCCTTTTTGGACGGATGAGCAGTCATAGAGATTATAAATAACACTAGAGGGGTCATCGAGGAGAAATTGGGGAGCGCGTTAATGGGGGGCAAATCCAAGTCCCGGATGTTCACTCATTCACGATGTCCGAGGCCAAAATATGTCGTTTTTAACGAGTTTTTTTTTATTTCTAAATGTTTTTTTGCCTAAAATATCGTTTCACGATGTCTAAATTAGTAGAACCAGTTTCAAAAAGCACTGTTTTTCCTTAAAAAACCGGCAAAGCGACCTAAATAACGAATATATTTTTTTTTAAACTGTTGCTAACGTGGTTGCTAAGGAGGCATTGATCGAGCCAATCAGCGCTAGGCTTAGCATCCGGGACTTGAATTTGCCCCCCATTATCGCGCTCCCTTTTTTGACTGATGTTTCCGATACCAATGCCTCCTCTAGTGTATGTGAGCAGTCCAGTTTAATATTCCAGGCAACGGTCGCTGGTGCACGCTGCATGAGTATGGTGTTATGTTACAGACAATTTATAATATATATATATATATATAATATATATATAATATATTATATATATATATATATTATATATATATATATATATATATATATATATATATATATATATATATAGAAACGTTACTAGAACTCACTCAACTCAGTTAGCATTTATATTACAATTAGACCATTGTAGTATTATCTTAGTAAACAAATAAATAAACATATACGGATATTATATTTCCCTGTGTCTACAAAGGTTAAAATCAAATACAAACTCACTGTATACTGTGTGATTACGCCATTCGGTTTTTTGGGTGGTTTCCACGTGAAATTGACTGACGAAGAAGCAGGCCACAAATCCTTCGTATGGGCATCATCTGGCATGCCAGGTGCTGTTTAAATTAAAAAAAGGAAGGATTGACTAACGGCCGTATTCAAAAAGCACGCTCACATTCATTGAGTGTACATAGAAATTTTGTTATAACTGATCAGTGAAAAAGTTATTTCTTAATCAATGGAAAGATTTATGGCGAGACATTGAAAATCAAACTCTTAGGGGCGTCTGTTTACATTAGCCCGGTTACCCGAGATTCAACGAAACGTGAGATGATTTTAAGTTATTGAAATGAGCAGATAACATAATCCTGGCAGTCGTATAATCACCACAACAATAGCATGTGCTTGTTTGGTGTCCTAAAGACTTATTTCAATACCTCTAAGTCCTCTCACGCTTCGTTGAATCTCGGGTAACCGGGCTCATGTAAACAGCCCCTTATTCAAAAAGAAATGTAGTTATGAAAACATTATGAGAAGATGGAGTTCTCTCGCTCAGTGAGTTTGAGTGTGCTTTTAGAATACAGGCGTAATGCAGGTAATCTCTCGCGCATATTTCATACAATCAGTGGCAGTGCTCAAAAAGATTGTCAAAATGCAATCCATTCTGCAGTATTTAATCGATTGCATCTTTTGTTATTCTTTATGAAACTTGTCGAAATTTTGCAATTATGTTTAGTTATAAGAGCTATGGCTCTGACATTAATTTGAAGCCGAAATAAAGTGTTTTTCAAAAGATATGGAGTTGTAATCAAGTAATCCCAGTCCTTACGACATTTTACAACAGATTGTTGCTTTTAGTGGAAATATTACAAGAACCGAATAAAATATGAAATTCTGAAACAAAATTTCAAACTTTCTTTTAAAATGGGACAGTAAAATTTCTTGGGATATGGGACATATATTTCATTGGCATTGTTCTTTAAACAGATGAACCTGGACAGAAAAACAAATTATTTCACAATCTGTGTAATAATCACTTACTGTCCTGTTTTGTATGAAAAGATACAACTTTACTCTTTCCACTTTCATGACCGTTGTACGCTGTTACTGCAAATGTATACTTAGTGTCCGGTTTCAGTTCGGTGACAACATTTCCCTTCGTTTTTGTGAATTTCCACGGTTGGCGGTTAGTTTTAGGTACCAGCTATATTTGAAATAAGTTAATTATATGCCATAAATTAAATATTTTATGCATGCAAATACATATTCGCATATTAATGATGGCCTGATCCAAACACGGGCTTCGACCAATCAGAATACACGTTATAATCATGTTACTTTATAAATGTAGTTGCTATTCGCTATTGAAGTTTTCCAAGTCCCCAAAGGGGGGACATGTCGCAGCTCTCGGAAGCTTTCGTCCAATTGGATAATGCTTTTCTATGCTTTCGAAAGAACGAAGCTATGCTATTGGTTGAAACAGAAATGTATTGTAAAGTTCAGCCAATGAAAAACATTCTTGCGAGGAGCTGCGACACTACCCCGAAAGGGTGAATAATATTCAAACACTCTGCCGTTTTACGCACCTGATAGAGTAAGAAATGGATAATTTTTCCATTTGGTAAAGCGGGCGCCCAGCTGAAATTTGCGAAAGTAGAACCGATCTTTGTGGCACTTAAATTGATTGGTGGCAAAGTAGCTAAAGATTAATAATAATGAAAGTCATTGCATGAATAGATCAATTCAGCTTCAATGTTTTTGTGTATTTTGATAATGATAGATATGATTTCTTGTCAGAACATAATATTATATGTGGGCACAATGGAACGAGTTCTGGCGGCAATATTATTGCAATTTCATAAATACTTTGGGAACCGAGAATACGGCTTCAGAAAGTAAGGAGTTTTTCACGCAGTTTTCTAAAATATTTGATGAAACTCCTCCATATTGTTAATAAAAAGACAAATGCAAGCAAATTAAACGCACAGGGGCCGGTTGTATGAAAGCCGGATAGCGCTATCCAGCGGATAGTGATTTTTTCAGCCGTTTTAAAAATGCTAGAAAAGCGATAAAATTTCATTTTTGAAACCAGCAATTATTAAAGAGGATGCTCGATTTAAGAATACTGAGACTTAATCAAAGTTATAGCAAACAACGGACGATTTTAAAGCGATTGAAAAAACCACTATCCGGTGGATAGCGCTATTCGGCTTTCATACAACCGACCCCAGATGTTTTCGGAACGTTTTTATTGCCACGGAAGTAAACTTTTCTACGGAATTTGTGCTCGTGTTGAACCTACCTCCTGCTGAGGTTCTGAAACTAAATTCCCCTTTAGGTCCTTCCTCTTTAGCAACGGCTGAAACAGCTCCCTCATACAAGGTCGAAGGATGTAGACCTTTAAACGTATAGCTATTTATCGGTGCCTCAGCAATTTTTTTCAATGTTCCGTCTGTTTCCTTCACATAGATGTTATAGTGCTGTGGGAAAGAAATAAGCACATATCTTAATTCTAATCTTAATCCTAACCCTAATCATATTCCCTAAACCTAATCTTAATTTTAAACCTAGTCTTAATCAGAAACCTAATGCTAATCTTAATCCTAGCACTAACCTATTTATCTTTGATTTTGTGAATATATTATTTTAATTATTCCATAAATTAAATATTTTATGCATGCAAAACATTCGTATAATACGTAATCACATATTCACATGTATATATATTTTATTACGACTGTGTTTAACTGTATTTAATGGGTAAATATTTCAGATAAAATTCCTAAAACATCCCGGACACAAGTTTGTTTTGTCCAATATTGCAAACAATAAGGATTTACAAAATATATTTGGTGAAAATATAAATTTTATGTTTTAATCACGAACACATAAAATAATGTGAATAGATCTAAAACAATCTAACAAGGAAGAATTTCACCTTACCAAAAACTTAAATACGTTTACTGACCTTGGGCGAGAAGCTGTATGTTGAGCCCTTTCTAATCAAAGGTGGTGTCCAGTACAGCTCTACTGACATCGACGATATTTTGCTGGTCTTGAAATTAGTTGGGGGAAGCAATGGCTCTAAAAGTGGTGAAATTCTCTCTCTTATATCCTGCAAAGTTTCCTACCGCTTAAGGCCTATTTAGACTACACGATAAGTTGTATGCGATTATCATTCTGACGAATGCAAAAGAGTGCCTATGCCACAATTCCCATTCAATTTTGTTGAAGTTAGAATTTAAAGTGTCGCATTAGTACGTGTGTTCACACGTTCACATACGCCAGGGTACGAATCGTATACGACAAATCGCATAGTGTAAATGGGCTTTCACACTATTTGTAATGGAGAGAAAACAAACTTTGGGAATGAAAAAGTTGTGATGAAAGAGTGTCCCCGCACACTTACTGTCGACGCCAGTGATTGCAGTTCTTGCCTCAGAATATTGGCTAGTATATCTTTCGTTTACAGCTGCCACCTGAAATAAGACAGAAAAAAACTCAATTCTTCATTGCAGTAATAGATTAATACTGTGTAATATCATTAACACTTTACCTGTCTGGTCCAGTTCGTAGGCATGACCGTAGCTAGACCGCTTAATTGGGGGTGGGGTGGGGTGAGGGGTGCATGTTTTCGGTAATTTTTCTGCAGAGGGCTATCACATTGGCATGAGCAAAATCGATGCGCAGAAAGGACTTGACTTTCATTTTAACAGGGGAATTACAACGGTTTTGCTGCACATCAGTTCGGCTCCTAAGAATCGTTAGAAGCTTAATAGACATTTTTCATAATGACGTCAAACGCGTAAAATTGATGTTACATGAAGTTCGATTGGCTCCACACGACTAACGAGCCAATCAAACTTCGTGTAACATCAGATTTTCCACGTTTGACGTCATTATGAAAAAGGTCTATTGGAAGGGGTTGCATATTTATATTACATTCACTGATTTTTTGTAAACTATTGTTCAGTCTACGGTGTGTAAACATGAAGATACGAATATCTACCCCCCTGAATTAACGAATATCCACCCCCCTGAATTAAGCGAGCAAGCTATAGCGTTGATAAGAATTTTTTCACTGAAATCGTATCAACAAAGAGTGGGAATACAGTATGCAGCAATATTTCTCACGGTTTACCTACCTCGAATAGATAGTTCGCGTCGTTATCAAGCTTATCAAACACTTTCCGGGTAATCGTGGCATTTCTTATAAGCACTCCAGGTGGTGGGTTTTGACCAAATTTATAGAATTTATACTAAAAAAACAACAAATACCGATACAAATATGATAGATTGTTACCTACTGTGTATCAAATGTGGTATAACAACTGCCTAAATAGACAAAACACTTCTCGACGTTTCGACCTGAGGGCCTTCGTCAGGAGAGTTAGTATGACTAACTGACGAAGGCCCTCAGGTCGAAACGTCGAGAAGTGTTTTGTCTATTTAGGCAGTTGTTATACAACATTTGATGCTAAGTTGTTTGAAGACGCTGCCACGCTGCTCCTTGGTTATATTGGAACTCATTGTTATTGGTTATATTGGAACTCATTGTATATTGTGACCGTCGAGACTCATTCTTCAAGTGTGTTTTGCCCCGTTCAACGAGGAACTCACCTTGTAACCGATGAGTTTGCCGTTTGGTGCTGATGGTGGTTTCCATGTCGCTTCAAGTGTGACGGTATCTTCGTTCGCCAGATTAACAAGTAGCGGAACACTTGGGACTGAAATCAGAACATATACAATTCAACACACACACGGCAACGATGCTTTAATTTTGAGGCATGAACAGCGGCGTCGCCAGCTTGATAAGTGGGGGAGGGGAGTTATTCTCATATATTTGTGTTTTACATTATTCATTTCTTTTCAAATTGATTGTTTTAACGGACTGTGAACATGAATATATGAATATGTCCACCCCACTTATCGATGCCACTGGGTTGAAAGTACAAGTTTCTCGCGTCGATTTTTATAGACACGTCAAAAACATTCGGGTAGGCAGTCCACAATTTTGTCCTGTTATGCTAATATTTTGGTGTTTTTTTTCCTGTGAATGCAAAAGGTTTCTGAAGAATGAATAATAATAACATAAAATTTGCATAGCAGATCTAAATCGTCAGGCTGGCTTCGCCGCTGTTCAAAAGCCACTCAAAAAAGAAGCAGAGAAAACCGCAAGATTTGGAGCAAAACACTCCGAATGATGTTCCACTACAGGTGTTCAACAGTCGTAAATAACATCATGAATATAAGGGAGGATGAGGGAATGTGAGGGAAAATGAGGGAAAAAATTCGCTTAATTCGATATCATTGAGGCCAATTTGAAGCCGAAATGGGTACCAGTGCCAGTCCTTTGCTATTATTTCTGTCGGCGCCATCGTCGACCGTGAAGACAAAAAAATATAAAGGGGTTCGCACTGGTAACCATTTCGGCTTCAAAGATGGCGGCGGAGTTATCGTTCCAGTTCATATATAGAGTTCACTGGTAAATCCTAACCGGCTTTTGGGACTTACTTCCGCTGGGTATCATGATGCTTTTTACGTCGGAATATGGACCATAATCTTCGCGCATTACAACTTGAACTTTTGCTAAATACTTTGTGTAGTACGAGACACCCGAAATTTCGCATTTGGTCTCTGAAGGTTGAGGTTTGCATTTTGCCTCCTGGAATAGTTCATCTTTTTGTTTCCTAGAATACACGGAGAGAGTAACTTAATCCATCTGTTTAATGGTTAAGGATATACAAGGAGGTGTTTCCCGACTCTAAGTGGTTGATTTCAAGTGTAGTTAATCCCAAACAGCGGTTCAACGTGGTGGTGTCATGAACTCTATTCCTTCATTAAAAATTGTGCAATGAAGCTTTGGGAAATAAATAAGCATGCAAAAGCAGTTGTTTTGGAGCTCACTTGTAAGTTATTCGGTATCTCATAACATTCTAGGTACTTGGACCACATCCCATTCCACAACCAAATTTGGTTCTTGGTACGAAAGCCTCACATTTTTCGGCTTTAAATCTAAAATACAAAGCTTAATAGTTTATACGATGCTATACATCATTTCAGACGTACTCATGGAGTACTTAAAGTACAGCAGCAGTTTAGTGATCAGTTTGCTAAGTTCAAGCTCGTGGGGGGTCGCTCTTTTCAGCCACTGATCTGCATATAGTCGCTGAACGCAATCATATGTGTTCCAATAGAGCATCTCACGAACGAGGCCATTCACTGGCTTTAGTTACTCATGGAAGATGCGAGATCAAGTCTTATTATACACAGCTAAAACGCACAAGTTGTTCGCGACGAATGTGGCTGCCGACGGATACTTAATATAAGACTCACCAACTGTGACCATGATGTCTTTAGTGACCGTGATAGTGCTGACATCAGCGCCATTCGAGATTGTCGCAGAAATCTTTATGCTAAAGATGAAAAACGCGTGATTGAAAGGGACCATACGTTCGTGTGCATCAAAGGCCTTCAGTTTGACTTGAAAAAACGAATATTTTGGCCGTCAGAAGGCAGATGACTGTTTTCCCGCCCTAAACTATGCTCTCTATCAGGGACCGCGGAGCGTTTTTCGTATTGCTGGGGCTCGGAACCGCGCGCCTGCTAGGAGAGTCAGGGAAAATTTTGAAATATATATAGGCCTCTGAGATGGCCGCGAATGCCTCTCAATTTAAGGATTATTGGGAAATAGTATAGATACTTTGTAAAGTTTACAGTATGTTTCGTGCTCATATACAAACATTAAACAATATAACCATGCTTTGGTTATAATGTCAAATATTTTGACATGGATAACCACGCTGTTTTAATGGTCAAATGCTTGTCCTATGTAAAGTTTCCAGTATGTTTGGCGCTCACATTCAAACATTAAACAATATAAAAAAACAAAGAGGTTCCTCTTGCAAGTTTGACTATGGCGCTGTGGTTTTTGGCTTCTCGCATGTCTTAAGCGGAAAGATTAAATTATGAGAGGAACCACGCCGTTTTAATGGTCAAATGCTTGTCCTATGTAAAGTTTCCAGCATGTTTGGTGTTCATAACAAACATTAAACAATATAACCATGCTTTGATTATGATGTCAAATATTTAGACATCGATAACCACGCTGTTTTAATGGTCAAATGCTTGTCCTATGTAAAGTTTCCAGCATGTTTGGCGCTCATATACAAACATTAAAAAATATAACCATGCTTTGGCTATGATATCAAATATTTTGACGTGGATAACCACGCTGTTTTAATGGTCAAATGCTTGTCCTATGTAAAGTTGCAAGCATGTTTCGTGCTCATATACAAACATTGAACAATACAAATTACTTACCTTCCCGAAGTGTTGAATGACACCGTTATTGACGGCAAAGACGTTGTTCTGTCCACTAACGTTTTTTGTGGATCAAAACTCTCAACTTTCCACTTGTAGTAATCCAGAGGAAACCCGTATTCGCGCTAGTAAAGTATTTATTTATTTATTACAATGATGTACACAAGTCCTTTTAAACAAAATTTGGTTCTTAAAGAGCCGTTCAATTCGCCAGAATGATAAAGATGGCGGAATCGGTGTCGATCTTAAAATTTTTATTTGAGAATTCAAAGCGAGTCGAAAAATTTTTTGAATTGGTAGTCAAGTAGGTTTTGTGCTTCGGTTTTGCTCATAAGAACAGAGGACCCTCTGAATATAAAATCTAATTTGCGTTCATTTAGAAACCTAGCGAAGCGAAATACAAGATATATTCACACAGCCATTGTATTTAGAAGTTTAAAATGTAAACAAAACCGTTTTTGTCCACATACAGACTTGACTTCCACTTCCAAAAAAAAATTATGTCGCGTCATTTTGGCGACAGCTGGCATTGTTTTGGTTTGAATTCAGGGTTTCCACAACTTATTTGCATATGACTGTCCTCACAAGGGGATAGCAATTAGAAAAAGAGAAAAAACAAAGAACTTTTGAAAAGACTGCATAACATATTCTATTAACACAAATCCATCCCTCCCTTGTGGTTGTCAATTGCAAGGAAATTCCCTTGCATTGTGGTTGTGGAAACCCTGTTTGAATTATAGCAATTGCAGGTGCCGGTTGTTCGAAAGGCGTTTAGCTTAAACGGTGGATAAGTCAAAAATAGAAAACCAAATTATCTATTTATTGAACAACTGAGCTGAAATATTTCGATGTAAATAGTTTAATTGTCAATGGAAGTACATATTAAATGCATAAGATGCAGGTTCAGTCATTCACAATATCTATGAGAGTGTTTTTAAACTTTGGCTTATCCACCGTTTAAGCTAAACGCCTTTCGAACAACCGGCCCCAGGTGTATACAAGATATATTTACTGGAGTGCTTAACTGAGTGAGCACTGTATCACAATGACCTAGAACCAGCCTTTGAACGTCTCTGTTGAACAGTAGATAGCTGCAGAAAAAACCCGGGCATATTTGATAGACACGTACCGGGTTTAAATACTTTGCCATTTGTAACATAACCACGACGTTTTCATCAATCCCGGGTTCATCAGGATACGTCATGATCGTTGCCATGGAGGAATTCAGCTTACCTGAACATTAAAAACCGAACAAAATTTTGAAAACAAATTCGGTGAAAGGGGAGATTGAAATGATTTGTTAAGACTTACGTATTACGTTCACATTAACACTGTAGTAGAAAACACTCTTGGCATTTGATACTGTTATGTGCAGAACGAAAGAGCCAGGTCTATATAGACGAAATCAACAAATTTTAGTTTTTTGGTTACATTTCCCATATTTTTCAGGAAGAAACTGTTACGATTCTCCAGGATATTCCAATCCGACTTACTTGTCCATTTTGATAGAATGGGATTTATACTTTTCTCCAGTACCACTCACATTATATTCATCCAAAACATGTCTAAATGACACATTGCAAATTGCCGGTTATTTATTTTATCTTTTTTATAAAGCACTGTTTTCTGATAGGGGTTTAATAGAACGTGACTTTGAAGTATTGAAATAAGTCAATAACACGATCCTCTCAGTTGGGTAGTCATTCCGACAATCAAGCAAGCGCTTAATCGGTTTCGTAAACACTCATTTCAATACTAATACTTCAAAATCATTTCATTCTTCGTTCAATCTCGTTTGACCGAAAGCATGTAAACAGCCTTTAAGAAGCACTCAAAGTATGCCAACGAATGTTTAGCTTTCGACAAATTTATCAAAACAGTTTGAAATGTTTGAAATATTCGCTATGAGCTCGAAATAATCGATTGAAAACGACATCAAAATGTACAATTGATCGCCATCTTGGTTAAGTCTCGACGTCAATTAATTTTCAAGGAAGTTCATTTACTTTCGCACTGCATGCTCATTTGCAATAACGTTTTCTTGAACAGTTAGGAAGTGCAGTTGAAAATGCAGCGACCAAAAAAAATTCATTCGTGCATGTGTTTTTGAAAAATTGACCAAGATACATAGCTGCAGTTGACTTGTAGTTGGTTGCAACCATTGTCATCTATTGTCAGACACTCACTTGAAGTTTACATTAGGCAGAAAACCATTTTTCAACGTCACATCGACTTTCAGAGTCTCGCCATGAGCGATTTTAACCATTCTGTTCTTCATTTCGGGAACAGTTTTCACACTAGCAAGTTCCAACTCTACACAAGAAATACGATAGTTTGGAGCTGAAAACATTGTCTTACAATATCACCGCCGCAGAAATTGGTTTCAACCCGAAAATCTAATCACAATGTTCACAATTGTGCATTTCTGTATCGCTATCAAAGAGAAAACTATTGAACAACTTTAAAAGTTCAATTTTTCTTTCGAATACACATTCTGTAATCTTTTGCGTAATGGCCATTTTGAGGCTTAAAGTATACACAAGGTTATTAATTCAGACGATTCGTTTTGACCACATATTTTGTTGAATATATTCATAAATATTTTTTCTCATCAAGTTTGAAACCTAAGTATTGAGAAGTCGTCTTCAATTTTCCAATTTCCGCGATGTCTCACAGTAAATTTTTCCCAGGAATGAAATTTAAGCAATGGTTATGTTTGCACTCTAATACAGGGAACTCTAATACACACAAATGGAGTTTTCCTAAGTCTCAAGCCAAAATAGTTCACACGCTGAACATTTGCTGTATATAACTAAACAATGAGAAATTTCGTTTTAAACTAATCCGCAAATTTGTTCAAAGGCGGCCCATTAAATGTCGTGAATGCTTTAAAGAAAGCAGGAATAATAGACCATTCTTATAATGACGTCAAACGCGGAAAGTCTGATGTTACACGGCTCCACAAAACTATCGAGCCAATCAAACTTCGTGTAACATCAGACTTTCCGCATTTGACATGCATCATTATGAAAAAGGTCTATTGAAATAACGTTTAATAATAAAAGAACAATATACATACTCTCAACAGGACAAGGTGATTTAACGTAAGACAAAGTACTCAAGGTGACATTATCCTCTGTGCAGGTTTTGTAATCGTCCAACTTGATATAACTAAACAAAGGCAAACATTAACACTATTATACGATACAATACAATACAGTTACAATATACGGCTAAACACTCTGGTTTATCAGCATGGAACAATATTGTGCTGCCATTATTGTTCACACTTGTCAAAATCATTGAACAATATTGTTGAAAATGAATCGAATGTATAACAATATTATTCGATGTTCCCTCCAGTTCATATCAATATTGCATCAACCTGATCGTTTTTAGGCGTGTGCAGTTGTATTACAGTTCAGTGGGCTCACTGTGCATTCGCCATCCAAGATGGCGGACTACATGTGCTTCGCATGCTATCACAAGAGCCCATATATAATACAGAAAAACAGATAAGATATTTTCTTACCCTCGTGACTTCATATACGACGACCCTTCGGGGCAATTCTTCGGTACTAAGTTTACTTTCGTATTATCCATCAAAATGCAGCTACCACGTTCGTCTGGTTGAAATCCAATATCGCTGAAATGTCAAAAAGATGTATAACCCGAGGGAATTCAGTGCTTGTGAAAAGGGTGCAATTGATGAAACTACAGGGACGATTTCAACCCTAGTCACCGGTTGTTCGAAAGGCGTTTAGCTTAAACGGTGGATAAATTCAAAGTAGGAAACAAAAATATCCTTTTTTCTAAAAACTGAGCAGAAATATTTTAATGTAAATAACATTTAACAAGTGTTTAAAGCTTTAAATCCGATCACTGAATTTTAAAGGAACGTTATCCAGTTTCATTATACGTATCAGTGGGGCACCTACTCGTAACCATAGCAACAGCAGAACTAACCATGCGTAATGTCGTCTTCGGCACATGCAATTCTTGTACGAGATGCTTTTAACCTCGCGGGAATACTCCTTTCCAGTTAAACATCGCCTACTCGCGTTTCGTATTTCGACTGTTTTGACAGCGCAACCACCGACGCCGAT
Source organism: Dendronephthya gigantea (assembly GCF_004324835.1). Taxonomy (NCBI): domain Eukaryota; kingdom Metazoa; phylum Cnidaria; class Anthozoa; order Malacalcyonacea; family Nephtheidae; genus Dendronephthya; species Dendronephthya gigantea. Next base: position 742,919 of record NW_021163026.1, on the reverse strand, counting down.
GTCGGCGACAGTCATATTGTAGAAATCGTCCTTGGTGCACGGCACTCCTAAATAGCATACCAGAAGATACATTTTGGATTTACAAAAATCTACGCTGGCAGTTCGTAGAAGTCGTCCATAGGACTCATAAATAGCATACCAGAAGATATATTTTGGATTTACAAAGATCTTCGCTGGCAGTTTGTAGAACTCATCCATAGGACTCATAAATAGCATATCAGGAGATACATTTTTGTTTACAAAGATTTTAGCTGGTACACGTCCTTGGTGAATAGCACTCATGAAGGAGTGTTTTCTACTAAGCTGAATCTTTCGGCCGAAATCTCACAAATGGAAATAAAATCAGGCGAAAATGGTCCGTCGATCAAAAACACTCATGAAGGAGTGTTTTCTACTAAGCTGAATCTTTCGGCCGAAATCTCACAAATGGAAATAAAATCAGGCGAAAATGGTCCGTCGATCAAAAACAATCACAAAATTTGCAAAGGTGCTTGACGATCTCTTACCTAACGAATTTGTTGCGTTGACCTGATAAACGAAAAATTGATCAGCGACCCGATCATAAGCGATGACGAGGAAGACGGCTCCTTTCTCTCCTGGTTCCGTCACAATCTTTTTTATTTCCACACTAGTCGGGGTGGTAGGAAGACGGACATAATAGAAATTCTCATAGTCCACAGAAAACCTAAGAGAGTTATGCAGAGAATCTCATTAGCCTCGTTACCGTGTAGCATGTGACAAGCCTCTTCGGCTGACGTCATGATGACGTCATATGATGTCACGACAAAAGTGAGTTATCACGTGGGAGGATGCATTTCTAATTAATATAAGGTTTAATTACAGAAGTTAAAAATATGAAGCGAGTTTAAGTGATAACTGAGTTTTGTCGCGGTTCTGGCTTCTGTTTATTCTTATTCTACTAATTTCATGTATAGTAAATCTTAATTAAACGTAAATTTAATCGTTAGGATTAGGATAGGATTAGAGTTGGGATTTACACTTGGATTAGGAATGGAATATAGTTGATTATGGTTAACCCCAGTCGTTGTTTTTTCTTTAGGAAACCTTTTTCTGTATAAAAGTTTAATTCTGTAAAATAGACCTTTTCAGCCTGCATGCAAATTAACCCATTTCAGATGTTGTGACCATGGAATAGCCAATAAAACTTAACCATTTCGGACCATGCGATTTGAAATGGGTTAATTTGCATACAAGCTGAAAAGGTCTATTTAGAGACAGCGTACTTACTGCAGGTATCTGGATGATGAAAAATCAGACGTTAAAATTACTCCACCGTGGTCCCCGAAATTGTACCGCCTCTTTCCTCTCAAGACCTGACAACGAACAAGGACAATATATGAATAAAATCCACTCCGTTTAATAGCCTTCTGAAGTGCTTACGTCACACAGTTTTCTATCTATACAATTTTGTCCCACTTGTTTCCCAGATTGCATTGCGATTCATTGTTCGAGACCGACATGACGTAAGCACCTCAAAGGTCTATTGCTATGTTAGCATTGGCAATCTTTGAAAACATTTGTCCAAGACGTAATCCTTAATGTGAAACTAGGTTTCCAAACAGCAACAATTAACTAACCATTTTAAATGTGTTTCCGCCGTCCCTGGACAAATAGGTTTCAGGTGTTATCTTCAGATTCGTTCCCAATACACCTACAAGCGAGCACAAGATTCACAAATGTGAAAATGTACAAAAATTTAACAGACTATTGTTAGCAAGCTATGTTTGAGGTCAGAAGACATGCAGAACTTTCATCATGTTTAAAAGGTTGCCATATGCCAATGGTCTATAAATGCGGAAGAATACTTCCACCGTATGATGCAATATGAAGCTTCAATACCTGTGACCATGATCAATCCTGGGGCGGATTTGCGTGATAGCAACGGCGTTGTTTTGGAATACCGGTATATACTGCCGTACATGAGGTTAACATGCAGGGAGCACGCGGGCTACACGAAAGGTAAGAAAATAGTTCACCAAAGATGAAAATCATAAAATTAATCCAAGCGCACACATGTGATCTTGGGACGAAAATGAACGCTGTAATAACGGTGGCAGTGGGAGGTGGTGTATGGGTATCTATGATTGCCATTAGTTTTATAAAAAAAAGATTTAAGAGACCCCCATATAGCCTAGAGATATGTCTGTCCTGCTTTATATTGCGGTCGGAGACTCCCACTTACGAGCTTGAGCGTACATGCACCCAAGCTTCGGGGAAGGGGGGCAATATGACCCTAGACCAACATTCGTCCGGAATACCCAAAGCTTTGCAGCGTATACTTACATAGGTACAGGGTCTGTCATATTTGTTCTTGGGAGGTCCTTGTACTTTTTTCCACAATCCACCTTTATCGAAAGTCATCATACTGATGAGGTATCTCCCACCGACTGGCCCCTGGGTCAACTGCGTTGCAAAATATACGGAGGGGAGCGCTTGTACCTTCCAAATATCGACGAAACGGTATCTAACTGCATTTCTAAGAGAGATAGAGGAATTTAGACCGATAGATCGAGGAATTTAGGTCGATAGTATATCCATTTCCAATTAAGTCTAATATCCTTCAGGTGTTCATTTGATAGGTATCTAGGTGGATAATAGGGGGCAACGAAGGAGATGGTTAGCAACGAAGATTGTATATTAAACACTGCAGAATGGATTTTTATTTCGACAAACCCGAACGTGATGTGTTTTCAAATGGCTTAATACCTTAGCCAGAGCGACGAAACTTCGGTATGTGGGTTATGATACAACACTCTTGGTAATGATAACGAATAATTCAAACCAGATGCATCCAAAGAGTTGTACAGATTGGTCTCGTTTTTGCGGTGGTTCACAACCAACATCACGTGACCACCAGAGACGTCGTACACAAAAGCTTCCTGAAAGTGGAAGAATGAAAATATCGATTATCATTTTATACACGACCAGTTTTTTAGTTGATCTGAGTTTTCTGACCGGAAGACGAAACAAAAAACAATAAAATATAAATAGTTATATGTATATAGAGCCCACAAGCAGGTTTTTTTGTCAGATTTCTATGTAAAAATATGCGAGACAATATTTCTGAATAAACCATGAAGAAAGACAACCAGGAAATAACTATGTTAATGTGGAAGAAACGATGTACCTTGAGTGGACTAGATGTTAGAATTTTTGCCTTCTTGAATGCCCCTTTTCTTTTGTATTGCACAAACAAGTTTATGGCACTCTTGTCCTATGTAAAGAAAAAAGCAAAACTTAAATAATGAATGCAGCTACGGAAATGGGATAAGTAAAGCTGCATAGTTAGGTGGCGAGGTGTTGTAAAACGCAATATATGCAGCCCTGCAAGGAACGTATAGTTATGAATGAGCCGAGGGTGGTTATGTTTACAGCAACGTACGTATACTGTTCATATATCAGTCGAGATCTTGCGAAAATTACAATATTTCGTTATCTCCATTAGGTTTCATTCACTCTCGAACATTTCACACTTTCTGAACCAGTTTTAATGAACAGGATTTAAAAAAAACAACATAAATTTGTCAAAAATTTATAATTAAATTTTTCCCGCCAAAACAGTTTCCACATTTGATGCGAAGTTCCCCGAGTAGAGAACTTGGACGTTTTATAATTTTTGACCTTGTACAGGCACGGCAAAGGAACCTACTACCACAGAATACCTAACAGAAGTGGAACTCCTGTACTTTTTTCGTAAGTGTGATTCGTCATGATTCGTCACTTAGCAAGTGCATTTTTTTTAGGTAGTCACCCCCCTGCCAATACTAAAAATGCGCTAATTTTAGACATTAGCAGGGGGGTGACTACCTCAAAAAAATGCACTTGCTAAGGGACGAATCATGACGAATCACACTTACGAAAAAATAATATAGTGTTCCACTTCTGTTAGGTATTCTGTGCTACTACTACATACCGCGTTGTGCTGTGTCACAAACATGTAAGGTCCTTTAACGAGAAAGTCAACGATATCTCCATTCAGGGGAGCACCGCTGGTCAGTGAACCAAGATTGCTACAGTTTACTGTCGTTGGTCTGCAATCTAGTTTATATCCTTGAACACCTCCACCTGCGATGACAAATATCAATCAAATCTACATAAATGTTTTCCCGTTTGCAAATTTAGGCCTGGTTCACATAAGCTCCAAGGAATCGGGGATCCATTGTTTTATTTTCCAATAGACAAAGCACAGGAATAAACGTACTATATATATACTACCTTCTAACCTTAAGTTTCATCACTTTACCTATTACCCCCCACCCCAAACTTCCACTCAAATAGTGACAGCTCCCTAGTTTCTCCCCCACCCAATCCCACATTTCCAAACTGACTCCCACAAACTTTTTCATTACACCCCCCCCACTACCTACATCTACCTACATCTACCTCAGATACTCGCAGCTCTTCAAATTACCCCTTCCCCCACTTGCACTCCTGATGCCTATTGTCTCCTCACTTACTCATAATCCAGCCCCACCTAATACACCACATGGACACCGCAGAAATTGGTGTTGGAAGTCAAATATCTCATCAGTTGCTCACATTTGAATCCTAGTATTCAGAAACTGCTGTCAAAGAAAATACTATCAAATAAGTTGAAAACAAGTTCAATTTTTCTTCCAATATCGGTTTTGGAAACTTTTGAAGGCTCTTCGTATGCATGCCACCGTAAAATGGCCATTTTGAGACATTTTCAGACATTTTCAGATGATTTGTTTTTGCCGTGTGCAAGCTTCAAATCTTTTGTGCAAGAGATATTTTGTTGAGTATTTATAAATCTTTTAGCTTGCCGAATTTAAAGTCTAAGTATTGAGAATTACGGCTAAGTCTACCAATTTCCGCGGTGTCCACCACATGTATACTTTCACCTTTCCTGCTGCTTATTAGCCCCCCTCCCCTCCTTTCCACTTACCGCCTTTTGCCTTAGCTTCAATAAAAAGGTCAGTTGCCTTGTCACTAGTCAATGCTGGTTCGCTCCTGTAAACATGTAAAACACGACTCAAGTACTTTTATTACCCATATCCATTGCTTTTATTATCATAAAAAGTCTACCCACCACCACGCCGCTTTCACATCAATAAATTCGTTCAATTTTTTGAAGGTTTGTCCACCATCTTTTGATATGTGCACCTAAATACAACCAAAATATTGCAATAACTAAACTGATAAAACCGATTTCATTTTTTCCTACGTCCCTTAATATGTACCTGTCTCAAATGATATAAAACGCGAGAAGCCTGAAGTTACACGAATTTTGATTGGCTAGTTAGTTTTTCGGAGCCAATCAAAGTTCTTGTAACATCGGCCTTTTCCGTACGACGTCATTATGAGATTTCTATTGCAAAGGTATTATGGCTTACTTGAGTTTGGGCTTTGCCAGAATCGCGAGTAGAGGTGTCATCAGAAATAAGGACCAAATTTGCGTTCTGCGGATTGATGCTGATACGATCAGGGGAAAACTTTACGGTTCTTGAAGTGATTGTTTTGGCTCCATCATTGGTGAGAAAAACCCTTTTGTTCGCCTTGTCGGTGAAGATCATCTAAACAAATAGAAATAAGTTAAATTTTCGTATTGGGAACGGCAACTCAGGGGGGTGGGTTGAAAACAGCGTCTTTGAGTTTGTTCCAGTTGTATTAGAGATCACTGTTAATAAAAGGAATACCAAATGTCGAGCAACATCCCAAAGCGCATGGATGATGCAATCCTGCACGGGAATACCGTTTATTTCTTCATGCCCGGATTGTCTCATTCTTCTCACGGCTTTCAACCAATCAGATTGCGTGTTCATTGTAGTTATCATTATAAAGACTTCCAATATAATTTATGCCAACGAGAGCTGGCGACGGCTGTCGACGGAAGGTCACGCAATCGGTTTTTCCCGCCAAACAGCCACAAGAAATTCGATTTCGACGTTTCTTGAAACAATGTGTATTAATTAAAACGGTTCTTTCTCTCTTTTTCTGCCATAGACATTGTCCTTCCAGTTGGTTCAGACTTGCCTTTGCCGGCAAACTATTGCAGGCAGATATGTGAAAGAGGCTTGAAAAGGGCTTAAGCTTTAAAAAAATGATGATTTGTCTTTGATATTTCTTAAAAATATTAGCTGAGAAATGCAACCGTTTATGCTTTCCACTTGAGCATTTTTATACTTGCGAAAAGGTACGAGGAAGTTGAAATTGTTATTCGTTAATAAATCTTCTCATTTCATAACTAACGAAATAAAATAAGAGTTTATAATTCTAGAAGTAGACTAGAACTCATTATGAATTCATGTGCCATATAGTAGCGATTTATAATTTAGAAAGATGAAAACTTTTGATAAACTTTGGAGTGGTATTAAATTCAGCTTAAAAGCATACAAATAGAGCTCTTTGTTCAAACTAATATATGCACGTAGCATGAATACACACTTTCCAAATATTGTAATAATACCCCACAACAATGCAATTATTACAACATGCAATTTAGTTCAACTCGTGAAAAAAACTCATTTTAAATAGAATTAAACCCCTTCTTTGATCCTTTTGCTTTGATCCTGATATTCTTTGACAACTGAGTAGTCTGAGCTTTCACACTAACAAAAGCTAAAAGTTCTGCTACTGCTTGTGTCTGTATCACAGAACTTTGCAAAAGCTCATCAGACTGAGTACTTATTTGCCATATGTTGTGAGTGGGAGTCTTATATATTATATATTAATAAAATGCTGCTAATGGATTTCTGTCATGCAATAGATTGGGAACTGTGATATAGTTTTGAAAATAAAAAGAAACAAGATTTATCACCTCTGAAATAGGTGTATATGTAGTTTCATCCAGGGATATTGAGAGTAAATTGAATTCTCATAATTTTAAAAGATTGCTTTTAATGTTATGCGCAATTTGCATAACGAATGTTCTCGATTCAATATCAGATGAAATTATCGATAAAAGAAAAGCCCAAAGTTTCTTACAACATGTTAATTAAAACATGATTACTAAAACAATCTGTCACATGTACAGCTTCATCTTACAGATTGACATGGCTTCTAACAAGCTAGCTACAATGAATATGAAGACTATCAAGCATTAAGTAATCCATTTGTGTAAAGTTTGCAATTCATGGTGGAAGTAAATGGACTACTAAAACTTAAGCATTTGACATTTTCATTTTAATTAAACAAAAAAAGGGAAATGGTGGATTAGAAAATGAAATTCCATTTTGATCAACCTATTAGCTACTAGCAACCTGAATGACAATACTTCCTGTTTAATTAATGAAATTGCAACATTTGGGCCTTGCCAGTGATTCCAATAAACATTGTCACAAACAACTTAAAGGTGACAATTTTCAATAAGTTGCTTTCTTTTCTCCAGGACTATTCAATAGTCCATTCATAATATGATTCATTGATGGTCACACATTAATCGCCTAATGCACAAGAGATACATATATTTTAATCATACTATTGTTGACATTCAGCTGAAAGGACACGTACATACACCCCGCTAGGTTTTTACTCTGTCTATTATCTGGTAATTATACAGGTCAGTGCATTGGTAGCTAAGCAACATGGTTAAAAAAAACAATGGTAGTGTTATCTAGACAAAATGAGCTTTGCAAATTAATAGCCAGTGATACATGGACAATAATTATTCAAATCTCTTGAGCGGTTGTAATTGTAGAAATATCTGGAAAATGTAAATCTTTCCTCATTCTATGAGATTGTTGTATGAAATCTACAACTGTACCAACTATATATTGAAAGTTTTTATAAGAAATTGGAGAAACCTTGCTATATACTTTTCAATGTGTGATTTTGTTAAAGAACCCTCTTGTTTCCGGCTGAACAACATTCAGCAGGAAACATGCAAAGGAAACAATATTAACAATATTGAAGCAGAATTTTAGACTCTTCAAGAATGCTTCCTTTCAATAGTTCTATATTAGAAATTCTGCCATTTTATTGACTGGGGTAAAATGAAAAATAATGTGGCAACATGCCCAGATAGCAACTAATTACAAAAAAACTTTCATGCAAAACACATTGTTTTCTAAATTCCTATTTAAAGCAAATATTTCGAAACACGTGCTCGTGGTCATTATCATTTTGAGTAGAACACATACATTGTCGAAAATTTATGAAAGAGCTCTATACGTATACTTATTAGTTCCAAGTAAAAAGCAAGTAAAATCTCTCTCTTAAAACTGCGATAGTTTCACTGCACTTTCAAAATCTTTGCTTCAGATATACAGCGTGTTTTGGGGAAGAAACAGCGAGATTAACACAATACAATATGACTATACAATTTCACCGAAGCGAGACAGACTGCTGGAAACAATCAACAATTACTAATCGCTTGCCAGTTTAATTTTACACATCGTTGAAGGGAGTAAAAACACGAGTGAAAGTTCAGTCGATAGGAGATAGCAATTCCTTCGTATAGTTTGTTTAATTCTACAAAAATCCCGGTAAAGGAGTAAAAATCGCAGGATTTATAATATCTGTTACGTGTTCAACGTAGTTACGCAGTAAGAATGCTTCGATTAATTAAAACATTACGTAGCATATTATGAATAACCTTAAAGCTATTACTTACAGAATTTGGCCTTTCCTTCACAAAATAGTAGTTATTGATTGAAATTTTCTCTCCTGAGGGTTGGAACTTTTTGCTTATATTTTGCCAGGTTAGCCCGTAGTCGTATGAAGCAAAGACGACACTCGATTGACTTGAACGTGAAGACATACTGACACATAACGCTATGATAGTTCCAGTTTGTGTCAGAACATTATCAAACGACCAACGCATTAGCAGTGCATCGTGGTTGCAAAATGAAGCCTAAAGAATAACATATAACATGCTTAGTTTGTTTATTATAACTTCAATTGCATATACACGCACGTGAAGCATATATACAGCGTCGTAAACGCCAGAAATCACATTAGCCCACGGCAGAAAATCACTGAAAGATGCTCAATGCTTCGCAAGGATATTTCAGCCGGTAAAATATATTATTAATGGTCATGCATGTAGACAAATGTGTCGTTTGAGCAACAAACGCTTCCGACAATTTTTCACTGTCCATGCTGGACATGCGTTCATAAATATAACGGTATTATCTTTCAAAACTTCTCTCACCGATTTGGTTATGGTAGGGTTAGGCGGTCGTCTTGCAGACGTGCTGGCTCGTCGAGTCCTTGGTCTGTACGGCTCATCGTTTGCCGAGCGAGCAAAACGTCCATGTTCTAGTTTGGAAATGTGGATTAGATCGTCCATGATATTCGGCTCTTCGCTGAACAAATGTTTTGGCGATGTAAATCTGAGCGCAGATACCTCAGAAACAGCAATAGCACCTATCAATGCCCACAACACTCTGGTGTTGAGAAACATCTTGTAGGTTTTTTTCACGAGACAATCTACTACGACGAGTTGTTAGTTGAAGCTTTCCTCGTGTCTATTCATAACATACAATTATGTTCGTATGACGGCGTGGCAAATCATATGACCAACTGAGAACAGAATATATTAAACTTAAAATGCTATCCATATATAAACAAATGAGGCAAAACCACGCTAGTATTAGGGTGCTCCCCCCCCCCGGCCCTCGAACTACGCAGCAAAAATTCTAATTGGATTGGCGCCCAGATCGCCCCAAACCCGGGGGTCGGCTGGAGCGTAACCGATCCCCGTTACTATCGATTTCTCGGCATCTGATAACGAATAATGTGTGCGAAATCTGGCTATCATGTTTGTTGTTTTCATCATAAAGTTTCAGACTGCTGTCGCGCTAAAGTTTCGCTTCCAATTGTCAACAAACGACTTGTAGACGTTTATTGACATTTGATGTGAACCTTCTGACGCCATCGAGTTTTTCACTTTCATATTGCTTTAAGATACTGGCTATACAGTTATGCTTCTAAAACCTACCGCCTTTGGTTTGTTATGAAGATTACAATGCTCGGAAATTTCTACTTTTCACTTATTTGATTTTCGTTTATAAATAGTTTACATGCATAAACACTCAAAATTCAGTTCTCTGTTTTTTGTATAAACATTATAAAGTTTATTTTACACGCAGTCCTAGCTAACCAGTTTTGCTAATCGTGTAATATTTTGCCTATGGCTATAATCGGGCGCTTGTTTGCCAAAGGGGCTCTAAGATAAGGCGATCTTTTCAAAGAAACATTCACATGGTCGTGGCTTTATACAGAGGATCCTTCAGATTTGATCGCGCCAGAAATTAAGCCTCATTCATATAAACTGACAAAGCCAGCTGGTAATATATCACTCAGTACTCTTACGTACATCCTCTTCCGCGGTGAGGTCAAGTATTCTCTTCAAGAATTGGCACTTATTGAGACTTTTAACAGTTGGAACTCTGTTTTATGGCCGCAAAATTGTCAACACGAACCGCACTCGGGGCAATATCAAAAGAAAACGGACCGTACAAACGAATACACAAACCGTGGATGCCAACAAATAGTAACATAACAGAGGAATTGAAACATCCTGTGATGTGATAAAGTGTCAATAATAGGCATTGCTATCGTCTTAACAATGCGATTTGCATATTATTTTGGTTGCTTTATCTAATCTTGGCGGGAAAATCGTGACTTGCAAAAAAGACAAAATGCGCTATTTTACGCACGTAATCGACGAATAAAGAACAAAGGCAAAACATTATCGCGCAAAAACAGGGGGGGGGTGTTTGAGCCATCGGTCAAAATAAAATAGAGCACAGAGAAACAGGTTTAAAGGTTTTTTATTGTAAGTGGCAAAATTCCTGTATGGATCTGCCCGACGGTGCAAAAGCAAAGTGAAATATTACATTGACAGTGTCCATTGTGGTATATTTATTGCATAGTATTCACCTCTTGAACCGGTTTTTAAAGATCACCAAAACATATTTACAAATTCTAAGGTTTGGTCTTTAACCTTTTAATAGTCTTAAAATTACGATATCGTATGATATGTCGTCGGTTAGAATCTGTAAAGACATTTTTTGGTAATATTTCAAAGCCAGCTTGAGTGGTTTTATGCCGGGAAATAAATTTCCTGCTCTGATGTTAATTTAAGACCTGTTTTCAGCGATATCCATTTGCCAAAAACTGGACAAGGAAAGAAATGCACCCCCGACCGTCTGACCACGCGTGTGGTTTTGAATGCTATCGTTGGGCAATTGATTAGCACTAAGTCTAAACACAGGTGGTGCTCTAGAGAAGACAGCCCACTGCAGGTGGATCGATTCCAGAATTCAAAGCGCTTTGTCTCACAGAATAAAACGGATGCCTCAATACACACAAGACTCACGGAAGTACCAAATATTTGTACAAGCCGTTGACACGATGCATAACCTTTTGCAATAATGTAGATATCACATCGACTCGATCACCGTTTTTTGTCAATTACATTTTTCATCCGTCCATCAAAATGCTATGGAGACAATTCAAATTTTTGTCCACTAATGATGCATTTAGCATGTTTACTTTACAAAGCTATTATGTTGGCATTTGGCTGTTGTGTTAATACCCCGCATTTGAAGTGTCAATTTTCAGCGTAATATATCGGGATACTACGGGATACGTTTTGCACGGACCCGAGGTTTCTGCTCGGCATGTTTCTACTATATATTGGTTTACATTTGACCTGTTCCACGTCTTTAACCTTTTTAGGCGTAAAACATACTTCCGATGCCATGCTTTAAGTTTAGCCTCGCTAAAGCAACGTGGAGAATGCAGGGTTTGTAAGTGGCCTCCTTAATTAGGACATCCCACTTTGTTCCCTTATGTCAACCCTTTAAGAGATGTTACCCAAGGGGTCCCCGCCCCCCCTTCGAAAGCCTCTCAATTAGGACGCATTTTTGGCGGGTTTGGTCCTTTGAAGTTACGCCTCTTTTACAAGAGTTTCGGTGAAGTATGAATCATCTGCGCGTCTGATTTGGGGGGGGGGACGTTCTGTGAATTTTGGTAGAAAAAAACGGGCTCTAACATTATACATGCATGCTACGAGATTAGCGAAGTAGTTTTGAACGATGGCCTTGTATATTATTATTTCATAAAAAACTAGAGTCAAACTGAAAGATTCTATCAACTCGTTGCATCCTGACGAGGCTTTCTTAGTTTGGTTTATGTGTTAACCACGAATGGAGTCTCGCAGTCTATTGGATAGTTCATATTATAATTCTACTGATACATATTTCATTTTTTGCCTTATTTAAAAACTACGCATTGTTGTGCATTCTCTTTCAACGACCATTATAACCATTATAGTTCTTTTCTAGAATAATTCTTAGAAATTAAAAAAAATATCCAATCACAGTGTCGCTGACGTGACATTGCAAAGAACAGCGAAAAGTGGTTCATTGTTGGGTAAAAACTAACCAACCTCGTTCCCAGGGCCTTTTGGGACTTTAGAGGGAGGGGGCTGGGGCTGGGGAGGAGAGAAGAGGATTACCTGCCTTTTACCCAAACCCAGAATCGAGGTAAAATGCTCTGGGAACGAGCTTGAGAACTAACGTCCCGCGTATACCGACCTATTTCAGTTTCTCACCGACACCGGGTGAAACAGTGGAAAATAACTCTTAGTTTTAGTCGGAAGTTAATACGGATGCTTGCTGAGAGTATTTCAAAGCAAGTAAATCATTTATACAAGAAAAATCTTCCCATAAAAAAATGTTTAAAAAATTCCTGGCTTAGTACGGTTGGCGCTGTGATTGTACGAAGTTTAGAATCGAGAAATGATAAATGGTTAAGTTGAAATACTGTCACGCTATTAATTAAGGCCCTCGAAGTGCCAGTCAAGAATCTTATCGAAGTATTTCCTCGAACCCTTAACTTGTACTCTCATTAGCAGCCATTAATGGCGGAAATAGTTGAATAATAAATGGCGTTTATAATGGGACTTGCTCTGCAGAAAATGGTGATACGATCCAGACACACAGTACTCAGTAGCTTAATTGGCGGCTGCATCTTCATATATCCGATGGCAAAGAGTGCCAAGAATCATTTACCTCCAAAAACATCCTGAATATTAATACCGACAAACACAAAAGGTCAAAAAAACTTCTAGCCGTTTCGACCTTCGAGTACTGACTCTACTCTCCAGACGAGGACCCTTAGGTCGAAGAATCGAGGTTTTCTTGTTGCCAAAAAGGCCTTTACATTTCAAGCCTTGCCAAGGGCTTTGGGCATCATGGCATTTCAATTCAAAACATGACCGGTCTGACTATTTTGGCCGCCTAAAGAAAAGCGACCTTATAGAATCTTTAAATTCATTGAGAACCATAAATGACCTCATAGTTCATAGAGCAACCTATCCATGCATTTATATCAACGTACAGGAACTAATACAAAATTCCGCGTTTACAAGCCCACGACACGCCGATTTTCCCATTTATAACCGCTGACCTTTACTGTAACATGAAGGCCCCGGCATTTACACTTGTAAACGGGCTTTATCTAAAACCGACCGCTATGATTTTTCATGAAAATAAGAGGAAACATCTGTAATGTATAACTTTAAGGTGAACAGCGAAACAATGTATGGTATAAACTGCTTAAGAAAGGTTTTCACGAATCACGAACGAAATTCTATGAGCTTCAACCGCAATATAAATGAAAGTACGTCGTTTAGTATGAATTGTTTATCGGTCAAATCTGAAACGACCTAATATCCGACTGATTTAGTCATATTTTCGTAATTGACATCTGTCCCATCTGGCAACCGTTTGCCTAAGTGACGCTATAAGCTTGGTTAATCTGGCCTATATCACTTAGATAATGTTAACGGCTTCCATTTTATTCTAATCTAATATAATCACTGATGATTATTTTTATCTAATCCGATCTAATTCTATACCAAAAGATGGAAGATTACGTCATTTACTTTCCTCCATAGATCGGTCAGATATTAAAGATTACATGGCTTATGATGATGTACATTGACATTTGAGAATGACGTGTGTTTAGGCAAAACTCGGGGACACTCGTTTCAACATTAAAACAGGCAGAAAGTCGAGCCTCTGTTCATATCTCCTCTGTGAGAGGACGTGGACTTCAAAGGTGACGTGAAATGGCGAATAAGACCCTGGGTACGAGGTTGTCACGTATTAGTTGTCGCACGATGGCTCGCCTTCGGAAAGCGCGGGAAAACACACGAATCGTTGGCGAGTTGATATTTACGCTTTCTGGGGCCGATTGTATCAAGCCCGTTTAGCTTAAACGGTGGATAAGTCAAAATTAAATAACACTCTTACATCTCTCTTGAATGAGTCAACTTGAATATTATGCACTAAATATGTAGTTGTGAACAGTATCTTCGTATTAAGGTTAAAAACATTTAGTTTGCTTCTTGAATAAATCAATAGACTTGCTTTCTATTTTGAACTTAACCACCGTTTAAGCTAAACGGGCTTGATACAACCAGCCCCTGAAAATCAAACAACATCCAAATGTACGAATCGCGTGCACAGATTTGGGTATTACATGTGTTGTAAAATTTATACGATAAAACAACTAAAGCCTTGAAGATTTAAAAAAAGGCCACGCTGTGAAAGCAAATAAATTCCTCGTGCAGCACTTGTCTCCACCTGCAAGACTGAAGTCTATTAACCAATGAAATCGAGTGTTTCACTGTAATACATGTGGACAGTCAAACGTTCGTCATCAAACATATATTTCTTGCTGGCCACCAGACAAAGGCAAACAGGCTTAACTAAATCACGTTCGTCACAGCGTATTTAAAAGCCAGCTTTGACTAGGCTAAGAGTCTCAGTCTCCACTTCACGGGCTTATCTTAAATTAAGTTCTTCAGCACGGATCGCATATCTCTTGTTGCAGAACGAAATAAAACAGGCATAAAGGCATAAAACAGAAATTTTGTTCTAGACCAATCAGAGAATTTGTTTACATTTTCAGTAACCCAATCGGAATGCATAATGTTTTGATTACTTCCGGTAAAAAGTATATTATTGCCTATTGGCCTACTGATTGTCTAAAAATGCAAATTTGTACAACCGGTTCCAGAAAAGATTTTCACAATCTTCGACTGTTTACATATTCTTCGCCTCTGAAAGGAAACTGATCCTTAAACGTAAGGCTCTTGTGTTGGGCTAAACTGGCCGTCTCCATGCAGCTTTGTCTTTTTCCTGTGAAATTCAAATTGATGACTAATACATTGGTCATATAACAATTTCCACAAAATTGCTACAAGCTGTTAAGCCCTGGCTTCCTTAGATAGACAGTTTTTCCATATACTGACAAGAACACGCTAGCTTTTGAGCCCCGTTTTGAGCCAGGAAAACTGCTCTCGTGTGCAGATAAGAAACGTTGCCTGCCGTATACCCGGAGAAAATAAACTAAACGAAAAACTGAAAGACTACTTGTCCATGTGAGGCTTTAAAGTACATTTCAAAGGACGCCTGCTTTCAAGGCGCTAGCTGAAAAGGAAACACGAAAATTAATCTGTTAACAAAACAAGTGGGGACGACACTTAAATATATTATATATTTATATTTAATAATTGTTTACAAGAAGCATTGGGGTCTATTTAGATTCAAGTAGCGAGAGAAAGCCGAATATCAGGTTTTATATTTCATTGTTCCAAAGCATTCTGAATTGTTTAAAGACCCACGTTCGTGTTTATAGGTAGAAGTCCGGAAACGTATACTCGTATAGGCGCTGCTGCATGCTCTGAGTACCCTTGAAGAAGAATGCGTTTTGCTAAAAATACTTAAGCAATATTAAGGGTAATACATAAGTGGTTTCCGTGCAAGATAATGTGACGCTAGCAGATCGCGAAAACTTGGAATGGCGTAAAAAACGCGAGCCGTATAGACGTTGGTCATTTTTTTTTTATTTTTCCAAAACTCGAGCGACAAAGTTAATTAAGTCTAAGTGCAAAACTCATGCAGGGTACCACTTAATATTTTGACAAAATGTTGACTAACAAATACTGAGACTCCGTAAGAACGTAACTGTCATGTAATCATTATACGCATAATGGGGTAGTATCGGAAACGGCTAGTAAAAGCCTTTTTTCACACAGAGGAAAACAAGCTGAATTGGTTATACGTTTAATGCAACAGACAAAGTGTAAAAGTAGAACCACTATAAATCATTGTAACGATATTACATTGCATTTCAACTGTTCTGCATAATGTGGTGACTGGTGAGCAATCCATATATACTTATAGGTCGGAAGTGCCAAGAATCGCACGGCATGTAATTTGTTACCCTTAAAGTGCCCCTTGCATAGAAAATTTACTGCCTTATTATATAAACAGTTACACGTGAGCACACTTGGAATTTGTTTTTCTACCTTTAGGCCTTCAGTGATGACACAACATATCTCGTGGGCATTCAGAGTGTGAAGATTTTGAAGGTCAGAGACCCAAATATAGATATGCTAAATCAGGGACATGCACCAAACACCATTGGTTATACACCACTAACCATGGTATGAACGCTGTGGGTCTACAGGGTGTCCCACTGAAAAACCCAAAACCATTGAAATCACCCAGAACAATGCAATAGCTGGATTTTGAATACCTATGGGACCAACAAGTGCATCAATGTTTGACATAAGCATTTTTATGCATGAGGACGGTAAAATTTGTTTCTATCCACAAATGATTTTTAGTATAACAATATTTACATTTATATATGACACAACAAATATGGACAACAATATTTAAATTTAAAACTCAAGCACAATAACCTTCGCCTGTCAAAGTGAACATATATTTTACATGCCTCCCGCTCATACAAGCAAATCTCTTTGTTGCAAAACTAGTCAATTCTCTCGCGTACACACCAGCGAAAAGAGCTTAGCAAGGTTGACTCATCACATTGGTCATATGTATAAACAAAAATCTTTAAAGTTTAAAATCTCTAAAGGAATATACCCCACAGTTTGATGAATACTTCCATTTTTATTGAAGCAATTAAGCTGAAATGTTTACTTTTTCAATAAAACTTTATCCGAATTACACTTTATACGAATTACCCACTATAGGCGTTCAATTTTTTCACCAAACCAGATTTTACACAGTGTAACCTATACCATGCACACAATCATGTAATCAGACCTAAAACTTGTAGATCTTTCTCTCAACAGCAATAATGGAATAGCTTAACAACGTTAATCGACGTCTTAAGATTAAGTTGCTTACGATTTGTACAAAACATAGCCTGCTTGTACGTAAACACTTGAGAGACATTTCAGTTAAAAAAATGTCGGCAATTTTTTTGTGGACTTTTTTAACTAATTTTTCAATAATCCTTTTGGGTTTGACTCTTTGACTTTCGCGGGGATTCTTTCGACTCGTTCGACGACAAGTATCAAGTTTGATTGTGGTATACTAAATCTTCGAGGGACCGACCTTGTGATGAAATAAGGGGTATGCATGGCTTCTCTAATGATTCTATACCCCGCCCCCCCCTGCTCCAAATAAAATCAGGGAATCCAGTAACTAGCAACCGAAATATTAGGTAAAGTAACATTTAATGTCATTTAAATGTTACTTTACACACACGGTTAAGGAAGATTCGTTAAATTCGTAAATAGAAAGGTCATTCACTTGTGATCAGTTCGATTATCGTCTTAATAAGGATACTTGATCTGTCTTCTGTGGAATCTTTGTATGTCAACCTCAAACCAGGGTGTCTGATTTTTTCTTCCAATAAACTTTTCAAATGTTCACGCAATTTCTGAAAGTCAGATATTTCGGTTATATATATCGTTAAGTTACGGATTTCGTGATCAGCGGTTAGGAAAGGGTGGCGGTTAGGGACTGGGTTCAAAGAGAATATATTTCGTGCGACAGTAGCGATATTTCCTAGAATCAGTTCTCTAATATAATATTTGACAATTTTTATTAACGGAATATCACGTAATTTTGAATCAGAAATATATTATTACTCAGCAACTTTGACGTGGGATTAAATTGTAACTATATAGAGTTTATAGAATTAGTGATAGTGTTATTGGCCAATAAACAAACAGTATTATTTACAGTAGCGTTGCCAGCCTGTCGATTTGTCCCGCTATGCTAATATTTTAGTGTTCACTGACTGTAAAAACAATAGATTTCTAAAGACATGAATAATTATAATAACTCGAAATTTACATAGCGGGACAAAATCGTCAGGCTGGCTACGCCACTGATTATTTATTACTTATTTCCCTACGGTTTATTAACTTCGCCAGATGTTGTAAAGAGTTTTATACAATCTGAAGTTTATCTATAAGTCTGAATTGTTAAATATGACAAATTGCAATTTTTTTTGGATATTAATAAAACATTCTCGCGACAGCAACACCTCACCAGTTGTCAAGTCTTAAAATAGCGAATAAATGATGCATGGAAAGATGTCAATTTATTTACAATATAAATATTCTGCTGAACAGCTATAGGACGTGCAGATGGATGGGCGACAAATTTACATTAAACTTCGCAAATGACAGTGCATGACAGATGCATGGGTTTGGAAGTTACGGGCGTTTAATTATAGCCCAGAATGAAGCTTTTCCGCGTGTTTTTGCTATGCTTTTTATAACTTTCATTCCCTCGGTGCGTAAAATCTTGTTTTTCCAGTAAAAGATCAAGCAGTTAAATGTAGCATTCATCGAGCTAATGGTGTCTGCCCACATTCCAACAAGTTTAACATCGTTTAAGGTCAAGAACGCGAGAGTCTTGTTTTCCGAGTTCATCTTCAATCCAATGTAGACAAACGTCGGAATCGACTGTGCCGCCAAACAAGCGACTGCTAGCAAGCAACTCGATATATTTCTAAAAGAAACCGTTCTTCTTAAGCCTGATGTCATTCCTGTGTTTTGGCGATTATTCTTAGCGATTATAAAAAGCTTGTAGTTCATGAACAACATCGGAGAAGCGAAGATGACAAGGAAAACAAGAATTGTGGCTTGGAGGGAAATTAAGTCGTTCAGCGTCATCACCACAAGCACTAATTGGACAACAATCAGTATTCCGAGAAGAACCAGTAGTTTTCCTTTTGTTACAGATGTTCGATGAAAGATGGGATGATAGGTCGCCAAATATCGATCGAAATTCATCACCAAAAGAGCCAGCAGAGAAAAGCAAATAAAAATAGCAGACACGTACATGAAATGACCCACCCAGATAGGATATGCTTTTTCGCTCAACAATGTTGCCGTTGTATAAGCCGCCAGTGGGTGCCTTGCCAAGACCAGAAGCAGATCGCAACAGGACAAAACCATGATCATGAAATAACACAATTTCTTTCGAAGCTGCGCTGATCTCCAGAAACTGATTATGACCAAGGAATTTAAACATATTCCCGAGAAAAAGAAACATACGTTCACAATAAACATAAATATCAAGTTAATGAAATATTTTAACTCCATCGTAAGGCGTCTGATGAGCTGTATATACGAGTTAAAATTACATAGAATGTAATATTGCGGAAATAAAGGTTTATGATGTATGGATATTACACAATGATATAGATCATTATTGACATTCAAAAATTTTAATAAAAAATTTTGTCATACAATGTGTGTGGATGCACATATAATTAAACTATATTTAGCTTTCGGTATCAAATATTTTCAACCGAGTAAAGTTAAATAAATTATATATTATATAATAAAGAGTCACCTTACAACGTTGGTACATGTGTTAAAAGTCAAAGTCGTCTAAATGCACGCATAGCTTAAAATACCTATAAGTTGAACAATGTCAATTAATTGTGAAATATATGTGGGGTTAGGGTTGGTCATGCATGCCTTGTTTTTATGCAAGCTATATATAACTATATACGAATCGAACAAAATCTTCCATCAAGAACCTGAATTACTGTAGTAAACTTGAATTCAAAACAATCATGAAATATATAGCCACAAAAAATAAAGCTGAGCATTTAAAAACGCTGTGACCTTCGTAAAAGAACTAGGTTAAAAGAAGATCTTCATTAAATTTAAGATCTGAGTTGGATAAAATCGTTGCAAGGTGATTGATATTTTTCACTCAGTATCTGTGTTTTCTTAGCAGACGAAAAGATCAAAAAAGAATAATCTATGCTAAATTTGAAATCATGCATTAAAGAAGTTGCGAAGCGCTTCGACTGATAAGTATATTCCTACGATCATGCAAAAAGCTTCCCAAACCAAATGAAACAGTATAAGGTGATTGGGATTCAACCGGCTTGTGTCTTTTAGGATTCTATGATCAAAATCCACCACAAATTTTAGCCCTTATGTCCCGTATAATATTCATTCCCTCGGCGCGCAAAATTGTGTTTTTCCAGTAAAAGATCAAGCAGTTGAATGTAGCATTCATCGCGGCAGTCGTTTCAGACCAGAGTCCAACAAGCTTCACATCATTTAAAGTCGATGTTCCCTGTACCGTGTTCATCCTCAATCCAATGTAGACAAACGATGGAGTTGTCAGCACCAAACAGCAAGCCACGGCCAGTAAACAACTCGATGTATCTTTTAGGGAAAACGCCTTTCTCCTGTCGCGTGGTATTATTCTGTTTTCACGACTCTTCTTTGCGATTATAAACAGTTTGTAGTTCATGAAGAGCATCGCAGGAGCGTCAATAAGAAAAAAAATAAGCGAAGCAACTTGGAAGGAAATCAAAATGTTCACGCACAACACCAGTAAAAGTAATTGGACAGAAATCAGTATTCCCAGAAGAGTTAGAAGTTTTCCTTTCGTTACAGATGTTCGATGAAAGATGGGATAATATGTCGCTAAATATCGATCAAAATTCATTACCAGAAGAACGGATAACGAAAAACCAAGAAACATTGTCGATGGGTAGTAGACAAAATCCACCCAGCTAGGATAAAATTGTTCACTCGCTAACACTGCTGTTGCATAAGCAACTATTGGATGCTTTGCCAAGACGAGAAGCAGGTCGCAACAGGACAAAACCATGATCATGAAATAACACAATTTCTTTCGAAGCTGCGCTGATCTCCAGAAACTGATTATGACCAGGGAATTTAAACATATTCCCGAGAAAAAGAAACATACGTTCACAACAAAAAGGAATATCAAGTTAATAAAATATTGGAGCTCCATCATTGAGCGAATCTTTCTGAAGAACTATATATATATATATAATATTATATAATATATATAATATTATATATATTATATTAATATAATATATTATATATAATAATATATATATATATATAAGCGTTGAAAGAACCGAGACCAAATATGATATTATTGAAATAAGCGTTTACACTGACGAAAAGACATTGCATTGCTTATTTACATAAGAATAATTTTGAGGTTAATGAAATATTTCAACTCCAACATTAAACTACTCTCGGATGAAATTTAAGCGTCGAAAGAACAAAGACCAAATGTAATATTGTTGAATTATATAACTGTATACAGACGAAAAGATATTACAAAAATGATTGAGTACTCATTTACATATAAGAAATATTTTTAATAAAAATTGATGTTTTTTAAACTCAAGTTTATACATATCATGCATTGATGTCAATGTCCCTAGCATTCGTAAAGAAATATTCCATCAACTATCCACAAGATGTCTAGATGCTAGCCAGCATAATAATAGTGCATAATATAATACAGAATAATAAAGCATATTGTTATATAGGTGCTGTGTATTTTAAATGTGATTGGATCACTCGTAGTCACATGACTTTAAATAAATGCAATGTTTCCCGCCAGGGAAACAAGTGAAAACGTGTTGCCTGCTTCTTGTCATAACAAAGTAAAGTGGGTTTTTTTTTAAATGAAATTGTTGTGTAACATGTATATTTTTGTTCCTGTATAAAAAAAACACTTAATGTACACTACCTCGGGAGTCGGGAAATAGTGAGTTTTCAGACTCTTGGGAAAACAAAACTCACTATTTCCCTCGGGAGCATACATTAAGTGTATAGTAATAATGAACATGCAATATAGTGCTAGGAAGTACGTGAAGTTTTTTAAATGTGGAATTACATTGTTTTTAAATCGACACACATACATGTAAGCCTGTAGTTCAACTTAAAATAAACCCACAATCGTAAACCTGACCATAATTCCTTGAACGAGACAGCCAAGCTAGCCTAGTTTCCAGCGCTGGGATTGGGGCAATTGTGTCCACAATGACATATCTGATGAGAATTTTTCATTTAAGTCGATTATCATAGATCCAGTATAAGAACCATTTTCGCGCTAAGATCGAACATTTCCACAAATATTTGCTATGCCTTTGATAACTTTCATTCCCTCGGCGCGTAAAATCTTGTTTTTCCAGTAAAAGAACAAGCAGTTAAAAGTAGCATTCACTGAGCCAATTGTTCTAGCCCAAAATCCAGCTTGGTGTGCGTCATCAAAAAATGAAACTTCATCTCCGAGCTTACACTTAGTGCAATATAGACTGACGATGGAATGGACAGTGCCAGAAAACAAGCGACTACTAGCAAACAACTCGATACATTCCTCACAGAAAATGCATTTCCTCTATCGGCTGACGTTCCTTTGTTTCCACGACCTTGCTTGGCAATTGTAAACAGCTTGTAGTTCATGAACAACATCGGAGGAGCCACGATGATAAGAAAAATAAAAACAGAAACTTGCTCAAATATTACAGAGCTCCGTATTATCACCGATAAAACTAACAGGAAAAAAATCAGTATTGCAAAAAGAGTTAGAAGTTTTTCTTTCGTTACAGATGTTCGATAAAAGATGGGATGATGTGTCGCTAAATATCGATCAAAATTCATCACCAAAAGAGCCAGTGACGATAGTTCTATTGCATGAGATAGGCATCAATCTTGCATTCAAATTTTCGGTCAAGCTTGACATCACGATAGTTACGATCAATGGATGAACAATCAAGACCAGAAGTAAGTCTTAACAGGACAAAACCATGATCATGAAATAACACAATTTTTTTCGATCGAAGCTGCGCTGATTTCCAGAAACTGATTATATGACTAAGTAATTTAAACATATTCCCGAGAAAAAGAAACAAACATTTACGACAAACAGGAATATTAAAATTATGGATATTTTAACTCAAATAAAAGGCGATAGAAGTAAAAATTTTAAAAAAATACATAAAAAATATTATGACATTGCTGCAACAGAATCGATTATTGATGCATGTATATATTCACATGAATATATATACATCAATAATCGATTCTGTTGTAGCAATGTCATAATATTTTGTATAGCTTTGTCATAATGACAGCTTATTTATGTGATAACATAATTATAATAAAATATTTTATATTAAACAATAAATTTTTAATAAAGTACAATAATTTATTTCATGTGAAAGTATCATTCAACCCAAATTGTCTGGCTCCTTACTGCATTTATTCTTAAGTTGTAAAATGAAATAGCTGGCTGGCTTTTACTTGGTGAGAATTATCGGTCAGGTTATGATTAAACGGAGGAAACAGAAACGTTTTCCAAACAAGAAACTCTCTCTTATTTTCTAGCTATCATGGCTTTAATAACTTTCATTCCCTCATTGCGTAAAATCTTGTTTTTCCAATAGAAGATCAAGCAGTTAAATGTAGCATTCATTGAACCGATCGTTACTGCCCACAATCCAACAAATTTTGCATCATCAAAAGTCGAGCTTTTCTGTTTCGAGTCCATCCTCAGTCTAAGGTACACAAACACTGGGATGGACAGCGCCATAAAACAAGCGACTGCTAGCAAGCAACTGGATATATTCTTCAAAGAAAATGTCCTCCTGATATCCAGCGACATTTCTTTATTTCTACGACTTTGATTCACGACAGTCAACAGCTTGTAGTTCAAAAACAGCATCGGAGGAGCGAAAATGATTAAAAATATAAAAATAACAACTTGGAAGGAAATTACACAGTTTAAAAACATCAAAAATAAAACTAATTCGACAAAAATCAGTATTGCAAAAAGAGTAAGAAGTTTATTCTTCGTCACAGATGTTCGATGAAAGATGGGATAGTGTGTCGCTAAATAGCGATCAAAATTCATTACCAAAAGAGCCAGCAATGAAAAACCCAAAAATGTAGCCGATACGTCGATAAATATCGGCGAAAAGATGGCATTAACATTATCAGTCAAACGGGATATCGCGATGGCTACCATCACTGGATGATTAGTTAAGAGTGCAAGCAAATCGCAACAGGATAAAACCATGATCATGAAATAACACAATTTCTTTCGAAGCTGTGCTGATCTCCAGAAACTGATTATGACCAAGCAATTTAAACATATTCCTGAGAGAAAGAAACATATATTTACAACAAACATAAATATAAAGTTGAGAAAGTATTTCAACTCCATTGTTAAGCGACAACTAAGCGTTGAAAGTATACACTGATGTTAAATTTAAACAAATGCAAGACGTAAAAATTTTTATTAATAATGATGATAACAATAAATTTTTTAATCAATTTTTATTAATTTTCTGTTTTTTGTTTTTAATTAAATATATTTAAATAGTTTAATATATATTTAGATCCTGCAATGTATTTGAAAGAAGTAATATCACGTGATAATTTTTTTTCAAATTTTAAAGTTAATGAAACGCGATTGCATGTACAGTACTGTTCAGAAATAAATACGACCGCGGTTGCCGTTCGCTTCCAAACGGAATGTTATGAAATTCTGAGAACGACAACTCAATAATCAAATCGAAAACATCTTAAGAAATGCCTGTCAGACCGAGGCTTGACGAAGGTTCAACATCGCGGGCTCATCGCGGTTAGGTTATATCTGGACAGAACTGTATATATACAGGGTGCCTCAAAAAAAACGCAACCACTTAAATATGCAAGACATTAATACATCTCTAAAGCGCAATAGATAAGCACCTCTGGGAATTGAAAATGGCTCTTAATCCTTCATTTAAAATGCTAAAAGTCATTTTAGCTGAACTGTGGTGCAAACCGAACGATATTAATATTCTTGCATATTTAGGTGGTTGCGTTTTTTTTGAGACACCCTGTATAAATATATATAGATATAATATAGCAACAGCTGTATGTGATGTTACGTTTTATTGAATGAATGAAACTATAATATCTGAAATATTTATTTTTATATATGGAAAAAAAGGGGGGGGGGGAGTTTGTTTCCTGCGAACAAACTGTCAATAACCGCCGTTTAAACGGCTGGGGCCTGAGGGATCCTTCAATAGTCAGTACGGCAGTAGTATACTAATCGAAAAACAATATTCGAAGTTTAGTGTTTGGGGATTTAAATTATTTTTGCTCTTTTAGTGAAGTATTATATGTATTATAGTGAAATATTAACTCAGTCTATACGACTATAACTGCATGCAACGTAATGCAGCAGGTAAACGGTGATTTCATTTCATGCACCTTTACGACTGTGTTTGCTTTCGAAAAATGTGAAACATCAGCTATTATATTGAGGACTGGCGAGCTCAGGAAAAATTTGCTTCGTTTGAAATGGCGAGGGGTTGCTGCATGCATGTATTTCTAGTTAAATCTGCATCTTTGTGCTTTTCGAAGACACAATATCCCCTGTATTTCTCTTTCGACACACTTTAGATATTTAATAAATACAAATAATAATAAAAATCATGTTATATATACAAAGGTTGCTTGATTGGTGGTAAAATAGATCGATTTCGCTATAGCGTCAACAGGAAGAATTTGACAGATATAATAAAATCAGATATCAGATAATAAAAATACAAATTATAGTCAACATGTTGTGCACAAAATATCAACGAGTTTAACAAATTTAGATCAACACAAAACAGCTGTCTCTATCAAAACAGATTAAGTCGTACTTTTTCGTGGAGGCCACGAAACACGTGAGAAATTTACGTATTTGCGAGGATTTTTTTATAAAATAGCGATTGGGTGATTAGCGCTCAAAAAATCATTCTTTACGCGAAAACGAAGAAATAAACTTCCCCCCCGTTAATTGAAGTCACTTCAATCAGAATACCAGTATTCGTATGAAAATATCTGAAGGTGTGTAATGATAATTCAGATGTTATTCAGACGTGGCAACTTTTCGCAAATTATTTTCTAATTAGATGTTATGAATACAAAAATCACACGTTTTAGCTATAATTAAGCGTTAACTACCGTGTTTTGCAAACGACGTTTAATCTTTCACATTCATCTGTATAAGTCATGCCGCAGTTATTGATTCGATCTAACGTACAGATAATTTCAGAGTTTACAAAATGAAACCTATCTAAACGATTAGCGGGGAGCTTAATTTATTAATAAAAATTAAGGTGATATGATCCCCAATCGTATTTGCAAACGCGCGTGCAATTGCCCATAATTTTCATTTCAAAACTTAGATCTTAAATAAAACACACACATCGTCAAAAATACAGCGAAAATCTGCATGAAAATTGAATGTTTTTTTAGAATTAATTTAGGACAGTTTAATATCATATAATTTAGGACAGTTTTTATATTCTATTTTTGATCTGTTTCTGCTGCATAACCCAAAATAAAAGGAGAATTTCAGAGGAGAATTAGATTTTTACTTTTTCAGTGTTTTCTTCTTCCAATGCTGATTCAATTCACGAAAGCAATGAACTCGTTTGAAAATCTAGGCACTTCCGCGTATTTTTATGCCCTGAATAACTTTCATTCCCTCAGTGCGTAAGATCGTGTTTTTCCAAAAAAAGATCAAGCAGTTAAATGTACTATTCATCGAGCCAATCGTGTTAGCCCACATTCCAACAAGCTCAGCATCATCCAATGTGAATTCCTTCCCATCTGAGGGCATCTTCAATCCAATGTAGACAAACGTTGGAATGGACAGTGCCGTCAAACAAGCGACTGCTAGCAAGCAACTCGATATATTCTTGATAGAAACCGTTTTTTTCATATCGGGTGATAACCGGTTGCGTCGACTATTCGAAGCGATTGCAAACAGCTTGTAGTTGATGAACAACATCGGTGGACCGAAAATTACGATAAAAATTAAAACTACAATTTCGAGGGGAATTATAATAAAGGGCGAGAAAGGCGAAAATATTCCAGTGATCATGATAAGGAATACAAAAAGACCAAGAAGTCGTCCTTTCGTTACTGATGTACGATGGTAGAACGGATGATATGTCGCTAAATATCGATCAAAGTTCATCACCAAAAGAGCCAGTAATGAGAAGCCAAGAAAAGCCGTCGAGACGGTAACGAAAACAGCCGCCCAACTTGCCTTTTCATTCCCAGTCAACCATGACATCGCCATACCCGCCATCAACGGGTGATTGGTTAAGACCACAAGCAAATCGCAACAGGAGAGAACCATGATCATGAAATAACACAATTTCTTTCGAAGCTGCACTGATCTCCAGAAACTGATTATGACCAAGGAGTTTAAACACGTTCCCAAGACAAAGAAACATACGTTCACAAGAAACAAGAGGAGCATGTTTATGAAATATTTCAACTCCATTATCAAGCGATGCGCGTTTGAAAACGAATATAATGCATGTGTATCTCTCTCTATTTATATATAATATAGACAGCAGGTGTCTGCACCAGTCGGCTGATTATGATAAGATTATCAAAACGAAGTACGTGTTTCATTAAATACTATGGAGGTGTTGATGAACTTACATTTCCAATTTAGAAATGATTTTTTTAGCTAAAGTCGTAAAGAAATTAATTTTGTATATGGAAGAGTAAACAAGAGTAGAAATATACACTTAATGTATGCTCCCGAGGGAAATATAATGAGTTTTGTTTTCTCAAGAGTCTGAAACATTCACAAACAAAACTCACTATTTGCCTCGGGATCATATACGAGTGCTTTGTTATATAAGAACAAAGGGAGTTGACATGCAATGCCACAAAACAAGCGACTACTAGCAAGCAACTCGATGCATTCCTCACAGAAAATGAATTTCTTCTATCGGCTGATGTTCCTTTGTTTCCACGACCTTGCTTCGCGATTGTAAACAGCTTGTAGTTCATGAACAACATCGGAGGAGCCACGAAGATAAGAAAAATAAGAACAGCAACTTGCTCAAATTTTGAAATAACACAATCATGATCATGAAATGACACAATTTCCTTCGAAACTGCGCTGATCTCCAGAAACTGATTATGACCAAGAAATTTAGACATACTCCAGCGAAAAAGAAAAATGCATTCACAACATATGATCTGAATAGCACAAGAGTAATTTTAAAGCATTTGAAACATGTTTGCAATTAAAAATTTTGTCGTACATCCACAACAATCAGGAGTGTCAAGTTGATAAACGGTTTGATTTCCATTGTGAGGCGGCAACTCCTTATGAAATGATAGGTAAGGAATAACTTGTATTCACAAGTGCAATCTGAAGCCTTTACGATATCATTTTCCTTGTCACAATTACAGTTACAAAACGTTTGATCTCAAGTATATTAAATATCAAACGCATGTGCGGTTGCTAAGAATTATTCCGCGTAAGAATTTTTTATTATAATTTTATATAACAGTGTTTAAAATTCTTTTTAATCAATGTGTGGACACACTTTCTTTCAAAATGCACATGGATTTTTGCTTGCATACTCATATGGTTTGGATACACGAATAAATATGATAATTCAAAATATTGCGGCCATATTGACAAGATTTTGCATGCACATGCGGTAATGGTTTGAAATGATTTATGTAAAGCCTATACTGCGCTGACGAGAGGGTTTTTCAAATTTTTCAGAAACAAACACAGTTGTAAAGGTGAAGTGAAATCACCCGTTTACCTGCTGCATTACCTTGCATGCAGTTATAGAGTTTCACAGATTATAAGGGAGAGTTAATACTTCACTATAACTAAACCTTGAAGACATCAAAGCAGCTCAAAGAATTTTATCCCCGATGCAAGCAATATATAAACCTCGAATGTTGTTTTCGATTGTTGAATTCATGCAGGGAATGCAGTCGATTCTATAAAAGCATTAAAGTGATATTTGTTATATCAAAACTACGAACTATACACTTTCAACTTTCAAGAACTCTTTTTAAAGTAAAAACGATGATTTAAAGCCTTGAATGACATAGAATTTGAACAACTTTGTTCTGTCACAACATCCGGGTGTAATTCCTAATCTCCAGGCGGAATTAGGGCCTGTTTACATGGAGCAAGTTATCCCGGCTAGGCGAGGTAAAAAGCGCATCACATCAAAGGCTTAACCTGATTAGTCTTTCATTATATGCAGTTTTCACCTCGCCTAGCCGGGATAACTTGCTCCATGTAAACAGGTCCTTAATAAAAATATTTGAAAGTGTGCAATGATAATGCAGTAATTGTCCAGGCGTGGCAACTTTTCGTAAATTATTTTCTGATTAGACGCTGTGAGTACAAAAATCACAGGTTTTAGCTATAATTAAGCGTTAACTATCGTGTTTTGCAAACGACGTTTAATCTTTCACATTCATTTATATAAGTCATGCCGCAGTTATTAATTCGATCTAACGTACAGATAATTGCATGATTTACAATATAAAACTTATCTAAAAGATATGCGAAGAGCATAATTTATTGATAAAGATTAAAGGCCAGTTACACGGTGCAATTTTTCTTGCAACTTGCAATACAATTCTACTTTCGAGAGATGTATATTTGGAAACTTTTATTTCTAAACGTATATTTCGAAACTTTTGTGTTTATTACACTTCATGCAATTTTCTTCTGCAAGACTCTTCACGAATTTACATCTCTTAGAAGTAGAATTGCATTGCAAGTTGCAAGAAAAATTGCACTTAAGGTGATATGACCGGCAATTTTATTGGCTAACGCGTGTGCAATTGCCCACCGTTTTGATTTCTGAACGTCGACTAAAAATTAAACACACACATCGCCAAAAATACAGCGAAAATCTGCATGAAAATTGAATGTTTTTTTATAATTAATTTAGGACTGTTTAATATAAAATAATTTAGGACAGTTTTTCTATTTTTATATTCTATTTTGACCTGTTTTTGCTGCATAACCAGAAATAACAGGAGAATCTCAAAACAGACGTTTTGAATTAGATTGTTAGTAGTTCAGTGTTTTCTTCTTCCAATGCTGGTTCCATTCACGAAAGCAATGAACTCGTTTGAAAATCTAGGTACTTCCGCGTATTTTTATGTCCTGAATAACTTTCATTCCCTCAGTGCGTAAGATCGTGTTTTTCCAAAAAAAGATCAAGCAGTTAAATGTACTATTCATCGAGCCAATCGTGTTAGCCCACATTCCAATAAGCCGTCAAACAAGCCATTGCTAGCAAGCAACTCGATATATTCTTCATAGAAACCGTTTTTTTCATTTCGGGTGATAACCGGTTGCGTCGACTTTTCGAAGAGATTGCAAACAGCTTGTAGTTGCTGAACAACATCGGCGGAGCGAAAATTACGAAAAAAAATAGAACCACAATTTCGAGGGGAATTTTCGAGAAAGATGAAGGCATTCCAGTAATAATGATAAGTAATGCAAAAAGACCAAGAAGTCGTCCTTTCGTTACTGATGTACGATGGTAGAGTGGATGATATGTCGCTAAATATCGATCAAAGCTCATCACCAAAAGAGCCAGTAACGAGAAGCCAAGAAAAGCTGTCGAGACTTCGACGAAAACAGCCGCCCAGCTTGCATTTTCATTCCCAGTCAACCACGACATCGCCATACCCGCCATCAGCGGATGATTGGTTAAGACCACAAGCAAATCGCAACAGGAGAGAACCATGATCATGAAATAACATAACTTCTTTCGAAGCTGCACTGATCTCCAGAAACTGATTATCACCAAGGAATTTAAACACGTTCCCAAGACAAAGAAACATACATTCACAAGAAACAGGAGGAGCATGTTTATGAAATATTTGAAATCCATTATCAGTCGATACGCGTTTGGAAACGAATATATCTCTCTCTATTTATATATAAAATAGACAGCAGGTGTCTGCACCAGTCGGCTGATTATGATAAGATTATCAAAACGAAGTACGTGTTTCATTAAATACTATGGAGGTGTTGATGGACTTACATTTCCAATTGAGAAATGATTCTTTAGCTAAACAATTTAATTTTGTATATGCAAGAGTAGACTTGACTTGACAAGAGTAGAAATATACACTTAATGTATGCCCCGGAGGGAAATATAGTGAGTTTTATTTTCCCAAGAGTCTGAAACATTGAGACCCGAGGGTAAACAAAACTCACTATTTGCCTTTGTTATATAGGCACATGCACTTTGCTTTGTTATGACAATATGCGGGAAACTTTGCATTTATTTAAAGTCATGAACTACGAATGAACCATGCAATCACATTTAAATACACAGCACCTATATAACAATATAGTTTGTACATTCATGTGTCATGGCTTCCACATATGGGAAAGCCATTTCCATCAACAAACTGAAGGTGGGGAGTTACTCTCTTTCTACTCTAGGGAGTTTTGCAAAAGCAAATGATTTACTAATATACGTAATGGTTCATCATTCCCATATTATTGCATTTATTGAAAGTCATGTGACTACGAATGAACAAATCACATTTAAAATACACAGCACCTATATAAAAATGACTTTTATTGCTTACAGCATCGAACGCCTTCGCTGTCATAATCGCAACATCTTCAGAGAAATATTATTCAATGTGTATAAAGATTCATGCACAGCAGAATGATAAAATAAAAATCGTATTTCACTGTGGAAATTCATTTCATTGAATTTGATTGGACGTTCACGCGTGAAAAAAAGCGATACACGGCTTTTGACTGGACGTACGATATTCTTCACACGTGAAAAATTGTCGTATGTCATTTTGGCGGTAATTTGTTTACATCTTTTTCAAGATGGCGTCGAAATATAGGAGTGAGATTCAAACATAATTCTCAAATTCAAGACATTTTCATGAAATTTGGTAGATCTATATCTTTTCCCTACAGGCAAAAAAGGCGTTACTGTTACGTTTTTTATCTTTTTTCATTAGTTTTAAAAATTGCGAATCAAAATTGCAATTATAAGCTATACAGATTAGCAGAGCAAAGGGCATTTTAAAAATACTTTTTACGGCTGACGGCTATCGAGTATCGAACCAGGCATGCATCAAATTTCTTGTGTAATTGTTTCTTTAACATATCTCTGAATGCGAACAAACTTTTTAGAAAAGTGCAAAGGTTAGTTTACTGAAAATATTTTCAAGTCGGAAGTGAACTTTAAAATGTAACCTTATGAAGAGCAAGGTTTGATTTAGGCCGGGATGTTATCAGGGGGGGGGCTTCTAGGCCGGGATGTTATCAGGGGGGGTCTTCACGTACGGCTTGTTTACAAAATCGAAAGCATACCTGCACTAAGGTTGCAACACTTCTTCTGCAGTTAAACGATATCCAGTTATCCACGGTAACAACTTCTTGATTCTCAACTGTAGCCATGGATATTTCTCCACCAAAAAACAGCAGCGAATATGGAGACACCGGACTACAGTCGTGAATAAATATCTGCAGGAAAACAAGAAAAATCTACATGAATGCTATGGACTATTAGAACACTACACACTCAGGGGACTTCTGTTTGGTTGTGCGGTCGAGAAACAAGCGAAAAGTAAACGAAATACATGCAATATCCTCTTGTACGGACCGAACAAGCTCAGTCGATAAGCTATTTATTATATATTTGAATCCAAATCAGAGATTCAAAATTGTCCTGGATAATACAATTTCGCGTAATTTTTTAGCGTTTGTTTTGTGATTGACAAATATCAGTTACTATACTTATGTTGTTCCAAAACATCAAATAACAGAAAAAGAAAAAGAAACCCTTGAAAAATAATATATAAACACATGCAGATGACAGAATTTCAAAATCAAATTTTTCCCGCCAAAACTAAACTGTATTGTACGCTCGCGGGAACCAATCAAATTTCTCGATTTTGTGTCATTTTGCAACTCAGACTGGTTTGATTCACACACTATAAATACATAAATATGATAAAATTAGGTTCGGTGAAAGAAGCGGGTTAAATATTCATTCATTACCTTTGTCGATTTGACTTTTTCCATGTAAATGAGCCAGTTACTTTGAAAGGAAGGCACGTTGCAGTTTACGGATTTCGGATGCACTTCCACTTTAACATTGCGGCCGTCTTGTCGAATTGACAACTTTGGACGTCTCGAACTAGGAAAATATGAAAGCACAGCATTTCACTGATTGGCTACCATGAAAATAGACATGGACTCTTTGATCAAGAAGTTAAAGTTTTGGTTGTGGATATTTGGCAAGAAAACGGAAATCTGACGACGATAGCAACAGAAACAAAAGAAAACAAACAAAACCAGGGGTGGATCCAGCACTTGTGCACAAATTTGCATAATAAAACAAAGTGGTTATATTTAGCAGTTTTCTTGTGTCATGCAAATTTGTGCACTAGTGCTGGATCCACCCCTGATTACAAAACCCTCCCCCAAATACAAAGAACTCGATAAACGAATAATAGCTAAAAACTCATTTTATTTATAGCATGTTAAAATATTAGCTCTACATTTGCGATCCTAAATCATCTAACTATGTAATGTACAATTGTGTGTAACAGTGTTATTATCAACTATGTAATGTTAAAATGCTTTCTGTTAAAAATGTTTTTAAAAGTCAAGATATGCTAATAGCTAACAACAAAGTGGAAACTAACTCAACCGTCTGCGTGGATCAAGCTACTGAGCGACTCAATATTGAGTATTTTCCCACGAATGTTCCTATTTTGGTTTTTGTGATTAGAGTTTGACTATGCATCATAGAATAATGCACAATATATGAAATTGTTCACGATTGTCATCTCCGCTTAAACGATCAAGCCTGGAAATTGTTCCTCTCTGACCGTGCCTCTTTTGCCAGGGTGTAAAGGTGTCAGACAATCTTCATCTATCGGAATACTCAATTGGACGTTTCGAATCTCCTGCAGATTTTTTTGCCATTGAGCACGTCTCCTGCAGAATTTGATGCTTTTGATCACTTTCATTCCCTCAGTGCGTAAGATCGTGTTTTTCCAGAAAAAGATGAGGCTGTCAAATGTAGCATTCATTGCGCTCACGGTCTGAGCCAACAATGCAAAAAAGGATGCATCGGTAAAGGGGGTATATCCTCTTCTAGTCGAGCTTAATCGTAGTCCAAAGGTGGTAAATGCTGGGATGGACAGCGCCACAAAGCAAGCGACAGCTAGCACGCAACTCGAGATGTTTTTCAATGAAAACGGCTTTCTCAATTCGGGTGAACTTCGCATGATTTCACGACTTTTCCTCGCGATCATAAACATCTTGTAGTTCATGAACAACATCGGCGGAGTGATTGCAACATGAAAAATGAGAGCAGCAACATGGTAGGAGATTACGTCTTTGACAACCAGCGGAGCCAGATGTAATTGGAGAAGAATGAGGATTGCAAGGAGAGTTAAAAGTCTTCCCTTCGTTACAGATGTTCGATGAAAGATGGGATGATGTGTCGCTAAATATCGATCGAAATTCATCACCAAAAGAGCCAGTAACGAAAAACCAATGAAGTTAGTCACAATATGGAATGAGGTAAGCGATTGGCTTTCGTTGACGTCTCCGGTCAGCAAGAACACCGCGACAGTTGCCGTCAACGGATGATTACTTACGATCACCAGCAAATCGCAACAGGACAAAATCATGATCATGAAATAGCACAATTTCTTTCGAAGCTGCGCTGATCTCCAGAAACTGATTATGACCAAGGAATTTAAACAAATTCCAAAGACAAAAAAGAATATATTCAGAACGAATAGGAATATCAGGCAAATAAAATATCTCAACTCCATCACGAAGCGATTTCAGTTTTGAGCTGCAAGTATGTGCGTCAGTGGGAAGTCTTGTGAGCAATGAATCAGCCCACAAATTTGCGCGATATAAGTATTTAAGGTTTATTGTTTAATAGAATATTGCTCAAATATAACTGTCTGTATATACGACAACTTCCACTTGTTATAAGACGTAAAGCACAGCTGCTGTACCCAGGACGCGAGAGTAATTGACGTGTTATGTATAGGAAGAGAATCGCCTAAAGTCCCGATTCCACGGGCGCTTTTCTCTGCAAAATGCGAAAATGTCGCTTATTTCTTCCGATTTGCGACCGTTCGAATAGAATATTTCTATTCGATTGCACACAATTCAAAAGGAGCAGGCAAAGGATTTCGTATTTCGCCAGTGGAATTGTGAAAAATTGTGAAAGCATCGATCATTCTGTCAAAACTTCCATTTCCTGACAATCACAAATTATGCCGTTGCCAACTTCAACAAATATACGCACGCTGCAGGCAGATGTGAGCTCTTTATTTAAAACATTTCATTTCAATCATTCTGTTATATTTTGCGCGATAAAGCATTTAAAGCATTACGTCGCTAAAAGCTCATTTCATTGGAAATATTAGTGAATTCAGTTTAATTCGTAATATATTGTTCACATAGTTACTGTTTGAAGACTATACCATAAGGATATAATGAGTGTATTAAGTTGTGAACAAGTTTTAATAGTGGTCGATTAAGCAGAACTCCGACTCGACTAACGCGTCAACGCCTTAAGTAAATATAAAATATCGTGCAGAGATGGAACTAAATTGTGAAGCCAACCCACATTTCTAACTTACAACGTTGATTGGCTGGATAGATAGATCATCAACAAAGAACGAACGAAACCGACAAAGACCGAACGAAACCCAAAACCACAACTAAACAAAGAGCGAACGAAACCTGACACAACCGACAAAGAGCAAACGAAAACAACAAAGAACGAACAAATCCGACACAACCGACAAAGAGCATACGAAAACAACAAAGAGCGAACAAATCCGACACAACCGACAAAGAAGAGCGAACGAAAACAACAAAAAACGAACAAATCCGACACAACCGACAAAGAAGAGCGAACGGAAACGACAAAGAGCGAACAAATCCGACACAACCGACAAAGAGCGAACGAAAGCCGACATACAGATACGAGAAGAACACATATAGTATACAACGCATATAAACAAATTAAAGCCGGTTTTAGAATAACGTAAATCGTCATAATCCGTAGTAAATCACATAATTCGTTGTAACTCGGTCTTTATATTTCAGGTTACGACAAGCGAATTACGGCGATATGGTTAGAAATGCAGGCCGGTAAGCGGTAAAGCGTGTGGGCTCATGCGGTTCAGTTTTCAGTTCATGATTTTTTTTATTAGTGTTGCTCAATTCGTCGAAATTGAACAGCTTAAACTCTACAATTTAATTTACAGGTTTTTACGTCGTCACTTTAACAGCGCCTCTGTTCACGTGTTGTGGGTCAGATGTCACATTTTGTATTTTATATTGAACGACGAGTATATTGTCTTAACACCTAAATATGGATAAATCTACACATACATCTTTCTCGACTGTTATTAAATTTGCAGTTTCGAAAAGCAGTTTTGAAATGCCTCAAGAGGACAGCGACGCTAAGAAATTAAAACTGCCATTCAATTTCAAAACTCGTTGCATTCAGTTAAGTTAGGCCTAAAATAACACATTACATCAAGGAAGGCTATAAGCAAAGGCTTTACAAAAACCTTCACCAAGTAGCTGAATATTTTAGTAAATTTCTCATCCCAAAAAGTCATCACAAAAAATTTTATCGTTATAATTAAAAGCTTGGCTTTGCGATGGGTGAAGTAATGTTTTAGACGTCTAGTCGTATATTTCTTTAAATTTCTTTTAAATAAGGTACCAGGCATGCAAAAAGGTACATGTATGAGAGTTGTATGAGAGTTGCGATGCAAAACGATGCGTTTCTTAAAATTAGGAATTTTTTTTCACTATGCTGTTTTTGGCTGGGAAGAATATTAATAACTCGACACCGAATCTCTTTACTACGTTTTCAACAACATGTAGTGATACGGATCCTATAATGTTATATTTGTACATGCAATATTTGAAGCTATAATGGTTAAAGTCACAGAGTACATAATATTAATTAATAAAGACATCTGTCCCGGCTGTTATTAGATTGCAGTTTTGGAAAACAATCTAAGATCTCTTAAGAGGGAGGCGAGACTTGAAAATGAAAATTTGTCAATCAATTCGAATACAGATGTAAGATCATTTACAAACGATTATATATGAGCTATGCGTCCATATTTCTTCAAATATTAAAGAAGGGCAAACTGAATGCATTGTTCGGGACGCGTGTCTTAGAACTAAACAATAAACTTATCTCATTCCGATCTGTGTTTCACGCTGTTCTAAGTATAAAAAAAATTCCACCGTGTTCAGGGCACACCAGAGTTATCCAGAAAAGCATGCAGTATAAATAATATATATGACACAATACAACTCCATGTTTTCTATATGCATCTAATGCAGTTAAAGTTCCCTTTAAGGGTAAATTTCCAAAATGCACCCCCCCCCCCTCTTAAAAAATAAAGCATTAAGCGGACAGGGTACTTGCATGAATTTACAGGAGGATTAAAAAGGATGACAAGTTAGACTCGATATAATAATAATAACGATTTTATTCTCAACATCTCGAGATAGTATACAATACTAACAGCTATATCTCCACATCTGCGATCATGACTAAAATAATATGTATATGTTATGTTATATATCTATAAACGCATTAGTATATTTAAAAGCTTGCTTTATGTTTAAAATGTTTTAAAAATCAAAGTACACTACACTGAGTATTGAGTGTATATAACTTCCTGCGCATTTCCTTATTATGGTTTTAGCGATCAGAGTTATCATAGAATAATGTACAATGTAAGCATTATTAACGATTATGTTATCATTTCTAACGTTCAGCCACAAAATTGTCCCTTTCTAACCTTTTTCCAGTCTTGGTTGGCAGTCTATAAGATCAGGGGACAAACTTTAAGCACTGGAATTCTTAATTTAACATTTAGGAATTGCCATCTTGATTTTTGAAGATTTTTATGCCGTTAATAACTTTCATTCCCTCGGTGCGTAAAGTCTTGTTTTTCCAGTAAAAGATCAAGCAGTTAAATGTACCGTTCATTGAGGCAATGGTTTGAGCCCACAATCCAACAACGTTCACATAGTCAAAATCTTTCCGATCTGAGTCCATCCCCAGCCCAATGTAGACAAATGTTGGAATGGACAGTGCCACAAAACAAGCAACTGCTAGCAAGCAACTCGATATATTTTTCAAAGAAAACCTCTTCTTGATATTGGGTGATATTTTTCTGTTTTCACGACTTTTCCTCGCGATTACAAAGAGCTTGTAGTTCATGAACAACATCGGAGGAGTGGAAATAATTAAAAGTATGAGGATAACAACGTGGTAGGCGATGACAGAGATAAGATACATCAGGTATAAAATGAATGGGACAAAAATCAGTATTCCAAGAAGAGTCAAAAGTTTCCCCTTCGTTACAGATGTTCGATGAAAGATGGGATGATATGTCGCTAAATATCGATCGAAATTCATCACCAAAAGAGCCAGTAACGAAAAACCAAAGAAGTTATGAACTATCTGAAATAAACTTTGCGCCAAGCTTTCATTAACGAATTTCACGTCTCCGATCAACAAGCACACCAAAACAGTTGCCATCACTGGATAATTAGTTAAGTTCACGAGCAAATCGCAACAGGACAAGACCATGATCATAAAATAACACAATTTCTTTCGAAGCTGCGCTGATCTCCAGAAGCTGATTATGACCAAGGAATTTAAACATATTCCCAAGAGAAAGAAACATGAATTGACAACGAACAAGAACATCACGTTCAAAAAAGATCCGAACTCCATCATGGAGCGATTTCGATGAGCTGAAAGCAAGCGATCTATAGGAAGTCTTGGAAGCAATGAATATACCCTCGAATATACATGCAAATTTGCGGAATGTATGTGTCAAATTTAATATTAATTAAAACATTGT
The DNA here is from genome assembly GCF_004324835.1 of Dendronephthya gigantea. Lineage (NCBI taxonomy): Eukaryota > Metazoa > Cnidaria > Anthozoa > Malacalcyonacea > Nephtheidae > Dendronephthya > Dendronephthya gigantea. The sequence continues at coordinate 704,059 of NW_021163026.1, read as the reverse complement.
TCAAATATAACAGTTTATATAACAAATTGCATTTGTTGTGAAACGTGAGGTGCAGGTGTTGTACAGAGGACGAATTCACAAAACATAGAATTTACAAAAACAGTCAGCAGGTTAACTAAATATTCACCGAGTCAACTCGTCTGGTTAACGAACTTCAAGATAAAGTTTAGATAAAAAACAACGCATAAAATGAATAGAATGCGGCTTTCAGATGTCACATTTCAAATATTGAACAAAGAGCACACAGCCTTAACACTAAAATATAGAAACGCATACATACAGATCTTTCTCGACTGTTATCAAGTTTGCAGTTTTGAAAACAACTTGAAATGCCTCAAGAGGGCAACGACGCTAAGAAATTAAAACTGCCATTCATTTTCAAAATTAAATTGAACGCATTTTGGTGTTCAGCAAGATGTTTGCATTAACTTAAGTTAGGTCTAAATTAAGTAATGCTATTACAGAACACCGCGCATTCGTTACAAAAACCTTCACACATGAAGAAGCTATATATTATAGTAGTTGCATCCAGATAAAATCATCACAAAAAATTACTATATCGTTTAGTATATAAGACATAGTTCCATGTTTTTTTGAAATCCTAGGGGTTGACTGAATGCCTGATTCTGGACGTGTTCTGGAAATAAATTCTGAACTAATTCTCTTCTGATCTGTTTTTCATACAGGTCAAAATATATCATCAGAATATCATAATAATCAGAATTTCCACCGCGACAAAGCAGAAAAGCAAGATGTAGAAATATTATATCACACAAACAATTAATACAGCTGCATGTCTTTGTACACACGCATCTAATTGAGGCAGGTAAAGTTTACCTTTAAGGTGGCTCCCTAGAGTTTTGTAAAAATTCTAGATAGCAGGTTTGTTGCACCAAATTAAGTTAAACACCAATATTGTGGACTAAAGATCAATAATACTTTTGATTATATTGTACAGTACGTTAGGGATGATAAACTGTTGACGGGATAAGTATGAAAGCCGTTGCTATGGAAACAATGAGGTTTCAACATGGTCGCCAACTAATTCATTGAAAACATTTCGTGAATCCTTCTGTGAAATTTTTTTATTTTTCTTTGAATGCTTTGCAAGTCATTTAGTAAACGACCGGACAATTTAAAAAAAGGTTATCGATATATTATAGGAATCCTATAGGATTTTTTTAATTGCGTAAAACCATGCTTTCACACTTTAATTTTTTTGTATCGATAACTTTTTCTTAAAAGTGTCCTGTCAATTACTAACCATCTGAAAAAACGTTCAAAGAAAAAAGAAGATATTTCACCGCAGAGTTTAATGACGAGTATTTTCTTGTTGCTCAATTCAGTGTCGCTCAATTCGTCGAGCAGCTTAAACTCTACATTTTTATTAACAGGTTTTTACGCCGACACCTCAGCAGCGTCTGTTCACTTGTTGTGGGTCAGACGTCACATTTTGTATGTATTTTGAACGACGAGTACATAGTCTTAGCACCTAAATATGAATAATTCTACATATACATCTTTCTCGACTGTTTGCAGTTTCGAAAAGCAACTTGAAATGCCCCAAGAGGGTAGCGACGCTAAGAAATTAAAACTGCCATTCACTTTCAAAACTGAATAAACTGGTTGCATTCACTTAAGTTAGGCCTACAATAATACATTAAATCAGGCAAGGCTATAAAACACCGCGCATTTGTTACAAAAACCTTCACCCAGTAGCCATATTTTAGTATATAGTTCTCATCACAAAAAATCATCACAAAAAAATTTATCGGTATAATTAAAAGGTTGGCTTTGCGATGAATAAAGTAATGCTTTAAACATTTTTAAACATCTATGTAAACGACTATAGTCGTCCACACAATTATAAGAAACAATATTTCTTTAATTTTTCAGTATAAATTAAGTACCAGGCATGTAAAGGTACATGTATGAGAGTTGTATGATCATGCATGAGAGTTGCAATGCAAAACGTTTCTTAAAACCAAGAATTTTTTTTACTTTGTTGTTTTTGGCTGGAAAGAATGTTTATAACTCGACACCGAGTCTCTTTACTACGTTTTCAACAACATGTGTAGGTGATACGGATCCGATAAAGTCATATAAATGCAATATTTGAAGCCATAATGGTTAAAGTCACAGAATACAAAATATTAATAAAGACATCTGTCCCGGCTGTTATTAGTTTGCAGTTTTGGACAACAATCTAAGATCTCTTAAGAGGGAGGCGAGACTTGAAAACGAAAATGTGTCAATCAATTTGAATACAGGTGTAAGATCGTTTAAAAACGATTATATATGTCCATGTTTCTTCAAATATTAAAGAAAGGCAAACTGAATGTATGGTTCTGGACGCGTGTCCTGGAACTAAACGATGAACTAATATCTCATTCTGATCTGTTTTTCATGCAGGTCTATACGTACAAAAAAATTCCACCATCTTCAGGGCACACCAGAGTTATCCAGAAAAGCATGCAGTATAAATATTATATATGACACAATACAACTCCATGTTTTCTATATGCATCTAATTCAGTTAAAGTATCCTTTAAGGATCGGATTCCAAAATGCAACCACTCTTTAAAAATAAGCATAAAGTTAGACTCGATCATGAAATCATAATAATAATAACGATTTTATTCACAACATCTTGAGATACACTATACTAATAGCTATATAGCTCCACATCTGCAATCTTGACTAAAATTACAAGCATTATTATAACGATTATGTTATCATTTCTAACGTTCAGCCACGAAATTGTGCCTTTCTAACCTTTTGCCAGCCTTGGTTGCCATGCAGTCTATAAGATCAGGGGACAAACTTTAAGCACTGGTATTCCTAATTTTAAATTTGAGAATTTCTCATCTCCTGAAAATTTTTATGCCTTTGATAACTTTCATTCCCTCGATGCGTAAAATCTTGTTTTTCCAGTAAAAGATCAAGCAGTTAAATGTACCGTTCATTGCGCCAATGGTTTGAGCCCACAATCCAACAAGTTGCGCATCGTCAAAAGCTTTTTCCTCTGAGTTCATTCTCAGTCCAATGTAGACAAACGTTGGAATGGACAGTGCCACAAAACAAGCGACTGCCAGCAAGCAACTCGATATATTCGTCAAAGAAAACCCCGTCTTTCTGATATCGGGTGATATTCCTCTGTTTCCACGACTTCTCCTGGCGATTGCAAAGAGCTTGTAGTTTATGAACAACATCGGAGGAGCGAAGGTAATTAAAAAAACGAGAACGACAACATGGAAGGTGATGACAAAATTTAGACACATCAGGAATAAAATGAAGTGGATAAAAATAAGTATCCCAAGAAGAGTCAAAAGTTTTCCTTTCGTTACAGATGTTCGATGAAAGATGGGATAATATGTCGCTAAATATCGATCAAAATTCATCGCAAAAAGAGCCAGTAACGAAAGACCAATGAAGAAAGCCAAATAATCATTATAGTACAAACGTTTATAATCGTTTATAATTCTGGTCAAACGTAACATCCCAGTAGTTACTATCGCAGTATGATTTGTTAAGACCAAAAGCAAATCGCAACAGGACAAAACCATGATCATAAAATAACATAATTTCTTTCGAAGCTGCACTGATCTCCAGAAACTGATTATGACCAAGGAATTTAAACATATTCCCAAGAGAAAGAAACATAAATTGAAAACCAACAAGAACATCACATTCAAAAAATATCCGAACTCCATCATGGAGCGATTTCGGTTTTCCGATGAGCTGAAAGCAAGCGACGTATAGGAAGTCTTGGGAGCAATGAATATATCCGCGAATATACATGCAAATTGCGAAATATATGTGTCAAATTTATTATAAATTAGCATATTGTTCAAATATAACTGTTTATATATAACAATTAAAAAATAGAAAACGTTTTCGGTGTTTCTATTGAGTTATAGAAACACGCATGGGAGTTTCGGAGAACGAGAAATAATCAGTGGGGCGAATTTTTTCCACGTTATTTCGAGTTTTCCCAAACTCCTACAAGTCTTTCTATACAGTATTAGTATACACCCGACTATTACAAATCCTACATTCTGATTGGCTACTCGACCATTGTCTATTCGTGATGGTGAACGTTTGGGAAAAATTCGCTCGCGCGATCGTATAAAATTGAATTATTTAAATTATTTTTCGGTGTAATTGCGGTGTATCGATTATTTTCTCGAAATTAATATATCTAGGTAGAGGGTGTATACTAAAACAATCAGACAACTCGCCTTTGTTGTCCATGAGCGAATAGTCAACTCAGGCTTCGCCTTCGTTGACTATTTGCTCATAGACAACTCGGACTCGTTGTCTAATTGTTAAATAGAAACACGCTTCTTGACCAATCAGCACGCGCGTACTATAAATGTTATATTATAAAATGCATATGTTGTAAAACGTGAAGTGCAGGTGTTGTACAGAGGATGCGAGAGTAATTTTTCTCTCAGATGTCATATTTTGAATATTGAACGAAGAACACACAGTCTTAACACTAAAATATAGAAACACTTACATACAGATCTTTCTCGACAGTTATCATGTTTGCTGTTTTGAAACAACTTGAAATGCCTCAAGAGGGCAACGACGCTAAGAAATTAAAACTGCCATTCATTTTCAAAACTAAATTAAACGCATTTGGCTTTTCAGCAAGATGTTTGCGTTGGCTTAAGTTGCATCCAGTTAAAATTATCACATCGTTACCATATATTTATATATAAGACCGATATTTTTCACACTTCTCAGTATTTTGCAAAATTTTACTTAATTTGAGATGCATTCTCTTTTCAGCTGTACGGGTGAATTTTCGTTTTTAAAATTTGTTTATGAAATGGATGGTCCATCATCAACTGGAAAGTCTACACATGTTGCAAACATTTCCTTCACTTATATTATGGATTTACATGACGACAGCCCTATCAACGAGAAAAAACTCTCGCCCAAAACTGTTTACTTTCTTAAACGTCTCTTTTAAATCACACCATTTGTTGTAACTCGGTGTTTATATTTCGGGTTAGGACAAGCGAAGTACGGCGATATGGTCAGAAATGCAGGCCGGTAAGCGGTGAGGCGTGTGGGCTCATGCTGTTCAGTTTTCAGTTCATGATATTTTTTATCAGTGTTGCTCAATTCGTCGAAATTGAACAGCTTTAATTCTATATTTTAATTTACAGGTTTTTACGTCGACACTTCACCAGCGCCTCTGTTCACTTGTTGTGGGTCAGATGTCACATTTGTATTTTATTTTGAACGACGAGTACATTGTCTTAACACCTAAATATAGATAAATCTACACATACATCCTTCTCGACTGTTATTAGGTTTGTAGTTTGAAATGCCTCAAGAGGGCAGCGACGCTAAGAAATTAAAACTGTCATTCAATTTCAAAACTCGTTGCATTCAGTTAAGTTAGGCCTAAAATAACACATTATATTAAGGAAGGCTATAAGCAAAGGCGTTACGAAAACCTTCACCCAGTAGCTGTATATTTTAGTATATTTCTCATCCCAAAAAAATCATCACAAAAAATTTTATCGGTATAATTAAAAACTTGGCTTTGCGATGAGTGAAGTAAATGCTTTATAAGAGACAATATTTCTTGTCTCGACACCGACTCTCTTTAATACGTTTTCAACAACATGTAGTGATACGGATCCGATAATGTTATATTTGTACCTGCATTATTTGAAGCTATAATAATAATAATGGTTAAAGTATAATAATAATAATGGTTAAAGTCACAGAGTACATAATATTAATAAAGACATCTGTCCTGGCTGTTATTAGTTTGCAGTTTTGGACAACAATCTAATGCTTACATTGTACATTAATCTATGAACATGTCAAACTCTGATCCCTATAAAACCATCATAGGGAAATGCGCAGGAAACTACTCAATACCCTGTAACGCACACGTTTCCTCTTTGTTGTTATTATTAGTTTTTAAAAAACATTTTAAACATAAAGCATGCTTAAAATATACTAATTCAATTATATATAACATAACATATACATATAATTTTAGTCAAGATCGCAGATGTGGAGATATAGCTGGTAGTATTGTATACTATCTCGAGATGTTGTGAATAAAATCGTTATTATTATTGTTTCTAGTCTAACTCGTCATCATCCCTTTTTAAACCTCCTGTAAATTCATGCAAATACCCTGTCCGCTTTATGCTTTATTTTTAAACAGGGGGGGGGATTTGATAAGTTTATCGTTTAGTTCTAGAGCACGCGTCTAGAACCATGCATTCAGTTTGCCTTCCCTTTAATATTTGCATGAAGAAACATGGACATATCGTTACATCGTTTGTAAATGGTCTTACATCTGTATTCAAATTGATTGACAAATTTTCATTTTCAAGCCTCGCCTATCGTCAAATTTTCGCCAATATGGTGATAATTATATATGCAAATTTTCGGATTTTCCGTTTGTAAACATGTTTGTTGGAAATATCACTACAAATCGCCAAAACGACTGTATTTCAAGCAAAATAGATGGAAATATTGATCACAATGTAAGCTACAAACATTTTGAGGTTTTTAAGCGAGATTTCTGGAAGGTTTTGCGTATTTACGCTTCTCTAAAATTCAATTTAAAAACTACAAGATCGGCAATAAATATCTTGGCTTATAGGAAAGGTCTTGAAATGAACTAAACTTATACAAATAGATAAATGTTTTAGCTTTAAGATAATACAATTTCTAGTTGATTTGATAAAATACTTGCAGATAAAGTCGAAATTTTTTGCGTGCGTCGTTTACGACCGGACGGCAATGAGTTAACGATAAGGTTATCTTTTCTAACGTTCAGCCACGAAATTGTCCCTTTCTAAACTTTCGCCAATTCTCGGCTGCCAGTGTAAGATCAGGGGACAAATTTTAAGCACTGGAGTTCTTAATTTAACGTTTAGGAATTGTCATCTTCTGCAGATTTTTATGCCGTTGATAACTTTCATTCCCTCGGTGCGTAAAATCTTGTTTTTCCAGTAAAAGATCAAGCAGTTAAATGTACCATTCATTGAGCCAATGGTTTGAACCCACAATCCAACAAGGTCTGCATCGTCAAAAGCTTTACCTTCTGAGTTCATCCTCAGCCCCATGCCGACAAACGATGGAATGGACAGTGCCACAAAACAAGCGACTGCTAGCAAGCAACTCGATATATTCTGCAAAGACATCCTCTTCCTGATATTGGGTGATATTCCTCTGTTCTCACGACTTTTCTTCGCGATTACAAAGAGTTTGTAGTTCATGAATAACATCGGAGGAGCGAATGTAATGAAAAATACGAGGGCAGCAACCTGGAAGGTGATGACAGAGTTTAGATACATCAGGGATACAATGAATGGGACAAAATTCAGTATTCCAAGAAGAATCAAAAGTTTTCCCTTCGTTACAGATGTTCGATGAAAGATGGGATAATATGTCGCTAAATATCGATCAAAATTCATCACCAAAAGAGCCAGTAACGAAAGACCAATGAAATTATTCACGATGTGGAATAATCTATGCGCCAAGCTTTCATTCACGTCTCCAGTCAACAAGAACACCACAACAGTTGCCATCACTGGATAATTAGTTAAGATCAAGAGCAAATCGCAACAGGACAAGACCATGATCATAAAATAACATAATTTCTTTCGAAGTTGCACTGATCTCCAGAAACTGATTATGACCAAGGAATTTAAACATATTCCCAAGAGAAAGAAACATAAATTGACAACCAACAAGAACATGACGTTCAAAAAATATCCGAACTCCATCATGGAGCGATTTCGGTTTTTCGTTGAGCTGAAAGCAAGCGACCTATAGGAAGTCTTGAGAGAAATGAATATACCCTCGAATATGCATGTAATCATCTGGGTTTGTATGTGCGTATGTGTGTGCGTATGTGTGTGCGTATGTGTATGCGTATGTGTGTACGTATGCGTATGTGTGTGCGTATGTCTGTGAGCACGATAACTCAAAAAATACCAAACATATTCGTACATAATTTTAGGAATGCATTTCCCGTCGGCAAAGGAAGAAGTGATTAAAATTTGGTTGAATTTAGTTAAAAAATGAACGAGAAATGAACAGAAGATTGTCTTGCTTTTCCCGGTCAATTAAGAAAAACTCACTGAATGCGTATAATGAGGCGCATAATTAATACGTGTATTATGGCTCAGTAACACGGGCGGAGGTATGCAGTCTCTGAGTGCCCTATAGTTCAGTATAGTTATAGTTCGATGACATTGAAAAACACTCTGAAAAATGTCTCCCACAAACCAAATGAATTGAACACCTATCTTCAGAAATTTACACTAATATAATCAGTTTAAGTATAACTTTATTATCATACATGATATAATAAAAGCGTGAATTTTCCGTATTTTCTCATCCTAGAATACACTCATGCTACATTCAAATAATTCAATACACAATTTAACTAGGTGCATTTACATCACGATAGTTTTCACGTAAAAAGATGCGACAAAACCTAAATTTGTCAGTGTTGAATATGCTCGAATTGCGCTCGCGTCGAATGCAATTATGAAATAGTGAATAAATAATATGATAAATGTTAATTTTAATGGTTTATTTCACTTAATATATACAAACATGTGTTCAAAACAAAGATGACATATTGTCAACGCTTTTCGGTTTTTCGGTCACGTGTCCGTAATAATCTATATCCCTCAATATCAATGTTTGTTCTAATGTGTTCTAATCACTGAGCTATAATATAAATGGAGAGAGCAACCATAGATACAGAAATTGAAGCCGGAATTTGCTGCGGCCGCCATCTTACTGTGGCCACCTTAAGGGGTGAACTATAGGGAAAATGTGATATTTTCCGCTGTTTGAAATGGTATGTTTGATTTCATTAAGTCCTCTACCTCGCAATAACAAGACAAAAACAGCGGAAAATATCACATTTTCCCTATAATTCACCCCTCAAGGTGGTCACAGTAAGATGGCGGCCGCAGCAAATTCCGGCTTCAATTTCTGTATCTATGGTTGCTCTCTCCATTTATACTATAGCTCAGTGGTTCTAATATACTGTTACATATATACATATGTCAACAATAAACCTCATTGGACTTCATTGTCTTAGTTGTATTTCACTCCACCGAAATTCAGTATTTAAAACAAGGATTACGGAGTTACGCATCATTGCGTTCAGCAAAGTGCTACCCCATTCCAAGTAGCGGGCGGAGGTATGCAGGTATGCTGAGTGCCCTCTAGTTATTAATTAGAATGTTGAACATTTTCGGCGTTTCTATCCAGTTTTAGTATACACCCGACTATTGTCTATTACAAATCCTACATTCTGATTGGCTACTCAACCATTGTCTATTCGTGATGGTGCACGGTTGGGAAAATTTCGCTCGACCGACCGTATAAAATTGGATTATTTTTCGGTGTATCGATTATTTTTTCCGAAATTAATATATCTAGGTACAGGGTGTATACTAAAACAATTAGACAACTCGCCTTCGTTGTCTAATTGTTAAATAGAAACACGTGTGGGAGTTTGGGAGAACGAGAAATAATCAGTGGGAAAACGAACCCGTATATAGGGCGAGTTTTTCCACCTTATTTCAAGTTCTCCCAAACTTCCACAAGTGTTTCTGTAACTTTACAGAAACTCTGGAAAAAATGCCTTCTATTTCTTTCATAATAGAACTCAATAAAAAGATTTTGTACAAATATTATAATTCGATTGAAATACAAATTCTCAGTACATCGCTTCGCTTGTCAAGTTCGGAGGGAAAATTTCCGTGTTTCTATACAGTTATAGAAACACGCTACTTGACCAATCAGCACGCGCATATTATGAATGTTATATTATAAATTACATTTGTTGTGAAACGTGAAGTGCAGGTGTTGTACAGAGGACGCGAGAGTATTTTTTCTCTCAGATTTCAGATTTCGAATATTGAACGAAGAGCACACAGCCTTAACACTAAAATATAGAAACACATACATACATATCTTTCTCGACTGTTATCAACTTTGCAGTTTTGAAAACAACTTGAAATGCCTCAAGAGGGCAGCGATGCTAAGAAATTAGAACTGCCATTCAATTTCAAAATTGAATTAAACGCATTTGGCTTTTCAGCAAGATGTTTGCATTAACTTAAGTTAGGCCTAAATTAAGTATTACTATTACAGAACACCGCGCATTCGTTACAAAAACCTTCACACATGAAGAAGCTATATATTATAGTAGTTGCATCCAGTTAAAATCATCACATCGTTACCATATATTTATATATAGACCGACATTTTTCACACTTCTCAGTATTTTGCAAAATTTCACTTAATTTGCGATGCATACTCTTTTCAGCTGTACGGGTGAATTTTCGGTTTTAAAATTTGTTTATGAATGGATGGTCCATCAACTGGAAAGTCTACACATGTTGCAAACATTTCCTTGACTTATATTATGGATTTAGTACATAACGAGAGCCCTGTCCACGGGGGAAAACGCTAGCTCAAAACTGTTTACTTTCTTACAAGTCTCTTTTAAATCAGAAAAAAATGGCGATAGTTTACTGAACGTTTAAAATACAAGCGATGCATTGATCCTTTTTCGTATATTACGGGCAAACTGAATGAATACGATACAAGAATATTATGAATGTATACGGTTATATAAAGGTGCACTAGAACTAAACGATGGACTTTAACGAAACGATGAACTAAATTTATCTCTGACTCTGTTTTTCATAAAGATCAAAGCGGTATCAATAAAAAATCATTTGCGCTGTGTTAATTTAAGACACACCAGAGTTTTCCGGAAACGTTTGGGCGGTTTGAACTTTTGCTAACTATCTAACTATGTATTGTTAGAATTGTCTATAATTTAAGCATGCTTTCTGTTAAAAATGCTTTTAAAAGTCCAGATATGCTAATATAGCTAACAACAAAGAGGAAACAAACTCTGTGCGCGTCGATCAGTATTGAATATTTTCCGGCGTGAGCATGTTCCTATTTGGATTAAAGTTTCACTATGCATCATAGAATAATGCACAATGTAAGAAATTGTTCACGATTGTCATCTCCGCTTCAACGATCAAGCCTGGAAATTGTTCCTCTCTGACCGTGCCTCTCTTGGCAGGGTGCAAAGGTGTGAGACAATCTTCATCTATCGGAATACTCAATTGGACATTTCGAATCTCCTGTAGATTTTCTTGCCATTGAGCACGTCTCCTGCAGAATTTGATGCTTTTGATCACTTTCATTCCCTCGGTGCGTAAGATCGTGTTTTTCCAGAAAAAGATGAGGCAGTCAAATGTAGCATTCATTGCGTTCACGGTCAGAGTCAACAATGCAAAAAAGGATGCATCGGTAAAGGGGGTATATCCTCTTCTAGTAGTCGAGTTAAATCTTAGTCCTAAGGTGATAAATGCTGGAATAGACAGCGCCACAAAGCAAGCGACAGCTAGCACGCAACTCGAGATGTTTTTCAAAGAAAACGGTTTTCTAACTTCGGGTGATATTCGCATGATTCCACGACTTTTCTTCGCGATCATAAACAGCTTGTAGTTCATAAACAACATCGGAGGAGTGATTGCAACATGAAAAATGAGAACAGCAACATGGAAGGAGATTACGTCTATTACAACAAGCGGGGTCAGATGTAATTGGAGAAAAATGAGGATTACAAGGAGAGTTAAAAGTCTTCTCTTCGTCACGGATGTTCGATGAAAGATGGGATGATGTGTCGCTAAATATCGATCGAAATTCATCACCAAAAGAGCCAGTAAAGAAAAACCAACGAAGTTAGTCACAATCCTCACTGAGGTAAGCGCTTGGCTTTCGTTCACTTCTCCGGTCAGTAAGAACACCACGAAAGTTGCCGTCGCTGGATGATTAGTTAAGATCACCAGCAAATCGCAACAGGACAAAATCATGATCATGAAATAGCACAATTTCTTTCGAAGCAGCGCTGATCTCCAGAAACTGATTATGACCAAGGAATTTAAACAAATTCCCAAGACAAAAAAGAATATATTCCAAACGAACAGGAATATCAGGCAAATAAAATATCTCAACTCCATCACGAAGCGATGTCAGTTTTGAGCTGCAAGTATGTGCGTCAGTGGGAAGTCTTGGGAGCAATGAATCAGCCCACAAATTTACGCAATATAAGTATTAATAGAATATTACTCAAATATACCTGTTTGTATATACGACAAGTTCCACTTGTTATAAGAAGTAAAGCACAGCTGCTGTACCCAGGACGCAAGAGTAATTGACGTGTTATGTATAGGAAGAGAATCGCCTAAAGTCCCGATTCCATGGGCGCTTTTCCCGGCAAAATGCCAAAGTGTCGCTTATTTCTTCTGAATTGCGACCGCTCGAATACAATATTTGTATTCGATTGCACACAATTCAAAAGGAACAGGCAAAGGATTTCGTATTTCGCCTGTGGAATTGTGAAAAATTGTGAAAGCGTCAATCATTCTGTCAAAACTTTCATTTCCTGACAATCACAAATTCAACAACTTCAACTTCATGCCAACTTTAACAAATATACGCAGCTGTAGACAAATGTAAGCCCTTCATTTGAAATATTTTATTTCAATCATTCTGTTATATTTTGCGCGATAGAGCACTTAAAGCATTACGTCACTAAAAGCTCATCTCGATAAAATTATTAGTGAATTCAGTAAACTGTTGTTCACATAGTCACAGCTTGAAGATTTTACAATATGATAAGGATATGATGAGTGTCTTAAGTTGCTAACAAGTTTTAATATTGATCGATTAAGCAGAACTCCAACTCGACTAACGCGTCAACGCCTTAAGTAAATATAGAATATCGTGCGGAGATGGAACGAACTTGTGAAGCCAACCCAAATTTCTAACTTACAACGTTGATTGGCTGGATAGATAGATCATCCCGCTATGACACAACCGACAAAGAGCAAACGAAAACGACAAAGAGCGAACGAAACCCACCACAACTAAACAAAGAGCGAACGCGAAACCCGACACAACCGACAAAGAAGAGCGAACGAAAACCACAAAAAGAGAACAAATCCGCGACACAACCGTCAAAGAGCGAACAAACCCGACACAACCGACAAAGAAGAGCGAACGAAAACGACAAAGAGCGAACAAATCCGCGACACAACCGTCAAAGAGCAAACGAAAACGACATACAGAAACGAGAAGATCACACATACCATACAACGCAAATAAACAAATTAAAGCCGGTTTTAAAATAACGTAAATAGTCATAATCTGTCGTAAATCACATAATTTGTTGTAACTCGGTCTTTATATTTCGGGTTAGGACAAGCGAATTACGGCGACGAGGTCAAAAATGCAGGCTGGTAAGCGGTGAGGCGCGTGGGCTCATGCAGTTCAGTTTTCAGTTAATTACTTTTTTATCAATGTCGCTCAATTCGTCGAAATTTAACAGCTTAAATTCTATAATTTAATTTACATTTCACGTCGACACTTCAACAGTGCCTCTGTTCACTTGTTGTGGGTCACATTTTGTATTTTATTTTGAACGACGAGTACATTGTCTTAACACCTAAATATGGATAAATCTACACATGGATCTTTCTCGACTGTTATTAAGTTTGCAATTTTGAAAAGCAACTTGAAATGTCTTAAAAGGGCACCGACGCTAATAAATTAAAACTGCCATTTAATTTCAAAACTCGTTGCATTCATTTAAGTTAGGCCTACAATAACACATTAAATCAAGGAAGGGTATAAGCAAAGACGTTACAAAAACCTTCACCCAGTAGCTGCATATTTTAGTATATTTAAAAATTTTATCGTTATAATTAAAAACTTGGCTTTGCGATGAGTGAAGTAATGCTTTAAACATCTAGTCGTCCGGCATGCAAAGGTACACATGTATGAGAGTTGTATGATCATGAGAGTTGCGATGCAAAACGTTTCTTATAATTAAGAATTTTTTTTACTTTGTTGTTTTTGGCTGGGAAGAATATTTATAATTCGACACTGACTTTCTTTACCCAGTACGTTTTCAACACCATGTAGTGGTGTTATATTTGTATACATGCAATATTTGTCACAGAATACATAATATTAATAAAGACATCTGTCCTGGCTGTTATTAGTTTGCAGTTTTGGACAACAATCTAAGATCTCTTAAGAGGGAGGCGAGACTTAAAAATGAAAATTTGACAATCAATTTAAACACAGATGTAAGATCATATGCAAATGATTGTATGTCCATCTTTCTTCAAATATTAAAGAAAGGCAAACTGAATGCATGGTTCGGGACGCGTGTCCTAGAAGTAAACGATAAACTTGTCTCATTTTGATCTGTTTTTCACGTATAAAAAAAATTCCACCGTGTTCAGGACAGACCAGAGTTATCCAGAAAAGCATACAGTATAAATATTATATATGACACAATACAACTCCATGTTTTTTTATATGCATCTAATTCAGGACTACACAAAAGGCAACCCCCCTTAAAAAATAAGCATAAAGTTAGACTCGATACTATACTACCAGCTATAGCTCCACGTCTGCGATCTTGACTTAAATTATAAGCATTATTAATGATTATGTTATCTTTTCTAACGTTCAGCCGGGGGACAAGCTTTCAGCACTAGAATTCTTAATTTCACGTTTAGAATTTCTCATATCCTGCAGATTTTTATGCCTTAAATAACTTTCATTCCCTCGGTGCGTAAAATCTTGTTTTTCCAGTAAAAGATCAAGCAGTTAAATGTACCGTTTATTGAACCAATGGTTTGAGCCCACAATCCAACAAGGTGCGCATCGTCAAAAGCTTTCAACCGTGAGTCCATCCTCAGTCCAATGTACACAAACGTTGGAATGGACAGTGCAACAAAACAAGCGACTGCTAGCAAGCAACTCGATATATTCTTCAAAGAAAACCTCTTTATGATATGGGGTGATATTCTTCTTTTTCCACGACTTTTCCTCGCGATTGCAAAGAGCTTGTAGTTCATAAACAACATCGGAGGAGCGAAAATTGTGAAAAATATGAGGATACCAAAATGGAAGGTGATGACAGAGTTTAGATACATCAGGAATAAAATGAATGGGACAAAAATCAGTATTCTAAGAAAAGTCAAAAGTTTTTCCTTCGTTACAGATGTTCGATGAAAGATGGGATAATATGTCGCTAAATATCGATCGAAATTCATCACCAAAAGAGCCAGTAACGAAAAACCAATGAAGTTAGTCACTATGTCGAATAATCTATGCGCCAAGTTTTTATTCACGTCTCCGGTCAACAAGAACACCACAACAGTTGTCATGACTGGATAATTAGTTAAGATCACAAGCAAATCGCAACTGGACAAAACCATGATCATGAAATAACACAATTTCTTTCGAAGCTGCGCTGATCTCCAGAAACTGATTATGACCAAGGAATTTAAACATATTCCAGAGAGAAAGAAACATAAATTGACAATAAACAAGAACATCATGTTCAAAAAATATCCGAACTTCATCATGGAGCGATTTCGGTTTTCCGATGAGCTGAAAGCAAGCGATCTATAGAAAGTCTTAGGAACAATGAATATACCCTCGAATATACATGCAAATTTGCGGAAGATATGTGTCAAATCTATTATAAATTAGCATATTGTTCAAATATAACTGTTTATATATAACAATTAAGAAATAGAAAACGTTTTCCGTGTTTCTATAGAGTTATAGTATACACCCGACTATTGTCTATTACAAATCCTACATTCTGATTGGCTACTCAACCATTGTCTATTCGTGATGGAGCACGCTTGGGAAAATTTCGCTCGCGCGACCGTATAAAATTGAATGATTTTTCGGTATAATTGCCGTGTATCGATTATTTTCTCGAAATTAATATATCTAGGTACAGGGTGTATACTAAAACAATTAGGCAACTCGCCTTCGTTGTCTATGAGCGAATAGTCAACTCAGGCTTCGCCTTCGTTGACTATTTGCTCATAGACAACTCGGACTCGTTGTCTAATTGTTAAATAGAAACACGCTTCTCGACCAATCAGCACGCGCGTACTATAAATGTTATATTATAAATCGCATTTGTTGTAAAACGTGAAGTGCAGGTGTTGTACAAATGGGAGTTTCGGAGAACGAGAAATAATCAGTGGGGTGAATTTTCCCACGTTATTTCGAGTTCTCCCAAACTCCTACAAGTGTTTCTATAACTGTATAGAAAGAGAAAAAATGTTATCTATTTCTTTTATAATATAACTCAATAAAAAGATATTGTACAAATATTCTAATTCGATTAAGTTACAAATTCTTATTACATCGCTTCGCCTGTCAGCAACTCGCCTTCGTTGTTATGAACGAATACTCAACTCAGGCTTCGCCTTCGTTGACTATTCGCTCATAGACAACTGGGACTCGTTGTTTAATTGTTAAATAGAAACACGCTTCTCGACCAATCAGCACGCGCGTACTATAAATGTTATAAATATTATAAATTGCATTTGTTGTGAAACGTGAAGTGCAGGTGTTGTACAGAGGACGCGAGAGTATTCTTTCAGATGTCATATTTTGAATATTGAACAAAGAGCACAGAGCCTTAACACTAAAATATAGAAACACATACATACAGATCTTTCTCGACATGATCAAGTTTGCAATTTTGAAAACAACTTGAAATGCCTCAAGAGGGCAACGACGCTTAGAAATTAACACTGCCATTCAATTTCAAAACTAAATTAAACGCATTTGGCTTTTCAGCAAGATGTTTGCATAAACTTAAGTTAGGTCTAAATTAAGTAATGCTATTACAGAACACCGCGCATTCGTTACAAAAACCTTCACACATGAAGAAGCTATATATTATAGTAGTTGCATCCAGTTAAAATCATCACATCGTTACCATATATTTATATATAAGACCGATATTTTTCACACTTCTCAGTATTTTGCAAAATTTTACTTAATTTGAGATGCATGCTCTTTTCAGCTGTACGGGTGAATTTTCATTTTTAAAATTTGTTTATGAAATGGATGGTCCATCAACTGGAAAGTCTACACATGTTGCAAACATTTCCTTGACTTATATTATGGATTTACATGACGACAGCCCTATCCACGAGAGAAAACGCTCGCCCAAAACTGTTTACTTTCTTAAAGGTCTCTTTTAATTCACATAATTTGTTGTAACTCGGTTTTTATATTTCGGGTTACGACAATCGAATTACGGCGATATGGTCAGAAATGCAGGCCGGTAAGCGGTGAGGCGTGTGGGCTCATGCAGTTCAGTTTTCAGTTCATGATTTTTTTATCAGTGTTGCTCAATTCGTCGAAATTGAACAGCTTAAATTCTACATTTTAATTTACAGGTTTTTACGTCGACACTTCAGCAGCGCCTCTGTTCACTTCTTGTGGGTCAGATGTCACATTTTGAACGACGAGTACATTGTCTTAACACCTAAATATGGATAAATCTACATATACTTCTTTCTCGAATATTATTAAGTTTGCAGTTTTGAAAAACAACTTGAAATGCCTCAAGAGAGCAGCGACGCTAAGAAATTAAAACTGCCATTCAATTTCAAAACTAGTTGCATTCATTTAAGTTATATATATATAGGCCCACAATAATACATTAAATCAAGCAAGGCTATAAAACACCGCGCATTCGTTACAAAAACCTTCACCCAGTAGCTGCATAGTTTAGTATATTTCTCATCCCAAAAAAATCATCTTAAAAAATTTTATCGGTATAATTAAAAGGTTGGCTTTGAGATGAGTGAAGTAATGCTTTAAACATCTAGTCGTCCACACTATCTAAATTAAGAGACAATATTTCTTTCATTTTTCTTTAAATAAGGTACCAGGCATGCAATGGTACATGTATGAGAGTTGCGATGCAAAACGTTTCTTAAAAATAAGAACTTTTTTGTTGTTTTTGGCTGGGAAGAATATTTATACCTCGACACCGAGTCTCTTTACTACATTTTCAACATGTATAGTGATATATATACGGATCCGATAATGTTATATTTGTACGTGCAATATTTGAAGCTATAATGATTAAAGTCACAGAATACACAATATTAATAAAGACATCTGTCCCGGCTGTTATTAGTTTGCAGTTTTGGACAACAATCTAAGATCTCTTAAGAGGGAGGCTGACTTGAAAATGAAAATTTGTCAATCAATTTGAATACATATGTAAGATGATTTACAAACGTCCATATTTCTTCAAATATTAAAGAAAGGCAAACTGAATGCACCTGGTTCTGGACGCGTGTCTTAGAACCAAACAATAAACTTGTCTCATTCTGATCTGTTTTTCACGCAGGTCTAAGTATAAAAAAAATTCCACTGTGTTCAGGACACACCAGAGTTATTCAGAAAAGCATGCAGTATAAATATTATATATGACACAATACAGTTCCGTGTTTATGCATCTAATTCAGTTAAAGTTCCCTTTAAGGGTAAAACTCCAAAATACAACCCCCCTCTTTTTAAAAATAGAGCATAGCGGACAGGGTATTTGCATGAATTTATAAAAAAATTAGAAGGGATAAAAAGTTAAACTCGATAATGAAATGATAAAATAACGATTTTATTCACAACATCTCGAGATAGTATACTATACTACCAGCTATACCTCCACATCTGCGATCTTGACTAAAACAATATATGTATATGTTATATTATATATAATCGAATTAGTATATTTGAAATACTAATAATAACAACAAAGAGGAAACGAATTCCACCGTGTGCGTTACTGAGTATTGAGTAGTTTACTGCGCAGGTTCCTATATTATGATTTTGGCGATCAGAGTTTGACCTGTTCATAGAATAATGTACAATGCAAGCATAATTAACGATTATGTTATCTTTTCTAACGCTCAGCCACAAAATTGTCCCTTTCTAACCTTTTGCCAGATCAGGGGACAAGCACTGGAATTCTTAATTTAACGTTTAGGAATTGTCATCTCGAGAAGATTTTTATGCCGTTGATAACTTTCATTCCCTCGGTGCGTAAAAGCTTGTTTTTCCAGTAAAAGATCAAGCAGTTAAATGTACCGTTCATTAAGCAAATGGTTTGAGACCAGATTCCAACAAGGTGTGCATCGTTAAAAGCTTTCCCCTCTGAGCTCATCCTCAGCCCAATGGCAACAAACGATGGAATGGTCAGCGCAACAAAACAAGCGACTGCTAGCAAACAACTTGGTGTATTTTTCACAGAAAATCTCATCCTGATATCGGGTGATATCTTTCTGTTTTCACGACTTTTCCTCGCGATTACAAAGAGCTTGTAGTTCATGAAAAACATCGGAGGAGCGAATATAATGAAAAATACGAGGACAGCAACGTGGTAGGTGATGACAGAGTTTAGATACATCAGGAATAAAATGAATTGGACAAGAATAAGTATTCCAAGAACAGTTAAAAGTTTTCCCTTTGTTACAGATGTTCGATGAAAGATTGGATAATATGTTGCTAAATATCGATCAAAATTCATAACCAAAAGAGCCAGTAGAGAAAAGCCAATGAAGTTAGTCACTATCTGGAATGAACGCAGCGCGAAGCTTTCATTCACGTCTCCGGTCAACAAGAACACCACAAGAGTTGCCATCACTGGATAATTAGTTAAGACCACAAGCAAATCGCAACAGGACAAAACCATGATCATGAAATAACACAATTTCTTTCGAAGCTGCGTTGATCTCCAGAAACTTATTATGACCAAGGAATTTGAACATATTCCCAAGAGAAAGAAACATAAATTGACAACCAACAAGAATATCACGTTCAAAAAATATCTGAACTCCATCATGGAGCGATTTAGGTTTTTCTATGAGCTTTACAAGCGATCTATAGGAAGTCTTGGGAGCAATGAATATACACTCGAATATACATGCAAACTTGCGTGATATATGTGTCAAATTTAATTAAGAATTAAAAAACGAGTCGCGTGCCTTTATGGTGTAATAATGCACGATGGGGGAATGTTGGGAGAATACGAGAGAAGCTTGTTTTTACTTTGTTGTTTTTGGCTGGGAAGAATATTTATAACTCGACACCGAGTCTCTTTACTACGTTTTCAACAACATGTGTAGGTGATACGGATCCTATAATGTTATATAAATGCAATATTTGAAGCTATAATAGTTAAAGTCAGAGAATACATTATAATTTTATTAATAAAGACATCTGTTCCGGCTGTTATTAGTTTGCAGTTTTGGACAACAATCTAAGATCTCTTAAGAGGGAGGCGAGAATTGAAAATGAAAATTTGTCAATCAATTGAATACAGATGTAAGACCGTTTACAAACGATTATATATGTCCATGTTTCTTCAAATATTAAAGAAAGGCAAACTGAATGCATGGTTCTATAGACGCGTGTCTTAGAACTAAACAATAAACTTGTCTCATTCTGATCTGTTTTTCACGCAGGTCTAAGTATTATCCAGAAAAGCATGCAGTATAAATATTATATATGACACAATACAGCTCCATGTTTTTTATATGCATCTAATTCAGTTAAAGTTCCCTTTAAGGGTAAATTTCCAAAACGCACCCTCCCCCCCCCTCTTAAAAAATAAAGCATAAAGCGGACAGGGTACTTGCATGAATTTACAGGAGTATTAAAAAGGATGACAAATTAGACTCGATAATGAAATAATAATAATAACGATTTTATTCTCAACATCTCGAGATAGTGTACAATACTACCAGCTATACCTTCACATCTGCGATCATGACTAAAATTATATGTATATGTTATGTTATATATAATTGCATTAGTATATTTTAAGCATGCTTTATGTTTAAAAAGTTTTAAAAATCAAAATACTATAATAATAACAACAAAGAGAAGAAACAAAGAAACATGTGCGTTACAGAGAATTTAGTATAGTTTCCTGCGCATGACCCTATATTATAGTTTTACCGATCAAAGTTTGACCTGTTCATAGAAATTGTATAATGTAAGCATTATTAACGATTAAGTTATCTCTTCTAAAACGTTCAGCCAGGAAATTGTCCCTTTCTAATCTACTCCCAGTCTTGGTCTAGTCTAGGGTCAGGGGACAAACTTTAAGCGTAATTTAACGTTTAGGAATTCTCATCTTCTACAGATTCTTATGCTTTTGATAACTTTCATTCCCTCGGTACGTAAAATCGCGTTTTTCCAGGAAAAGATCAAGCAGTTAAATGTACCATTCATTGCGTCAATGGTTCGAGCCCAGATTCCAAGAAGGGCTGGATAATCAAAAACTTTTTCATCGGAAATTATCCTCAGCACAATGTAGACAAACAATGGAAGAGACAGCGCCGCAAAACAAGCGACTGCTAGCAAGCAACTCGATATATTCTTTAAAGAAAACTTCTTCGTGATATCGGGACGACTTTTCTTCGCGATTGCAAAGAGCTTGTAGTTCATGAACAACATCGGAGGAGCGAATATAATTAAAAATATGAGGACAGCAACGTAGTATCGGAAGACAGAGTTTAGATGCATCAGGATTAAAATTAGTTGGACAAATATCAAAATTCCAAGAAGAATTAAAAGTTTTTCTTTTGTTACAGATGTTCGATGAAAGATGGGATAATATGTCGCTAAATATCGATCGAAACTCATCACCAAAAGAGCCAGCAAAGAAAAGCCAATGAAGGCAGCTGAATAATAATAGTACAAACTTTCGTTGATAATCCCGGTCAACCATAAAATCGACATAGTGGCTATCGCTGGATGATTAGTTAAGACCACGAGCAAATCGCAACAGGACAACACCATGATCATAAAATAACACAATTTCTTTCGAAGCTGCGCTGATCTCCAAAAACTGATTATAACTAAGGAATTTAAACATATTCCTGATAGAAAGAAACATATATTGACAAGAAACAAGAATATCAGGTTGAGGAAAAAGATGAGCTCCATCATGGAGCGATTTCGGTTTTTCGATGAGCTAAAAGCAAGCGATCTATAGGAAGTCTTGGGATCGAGCAAAGAATATATATCCTGGAATATACATGCAAATTTGCTGAATATAAGCGTTAAATTTATTATTAATTAGAATAAAAGACAGCAGGTGAACAAACAGCAGGTGAAGTGAATAACGTTTAGTTAAAAAAAAATCAGCAGCTTCTAAAGAAAATTTGAAATGCTTCAAGAGCAGTGACGTTAAGAAATTAAAACTGTCATTCAATTTTAAAACTGAATTAAACGCATTTAGCTTTTAACAAGAGCGTTGCATTCACTTAAGTCTTAAGTTAGGCCCACAATTTACATTAAATCAAGCAACGCTATAAATAAAACCATGCACCTTCACCCAGAAGCTCATTATGAGCAGTTGCAGCAATTTAAATAATCAAGTGCAGTAAGGCTTTGAGCATCAAGTGGTCCACGTTAGACAATAGTTCTTTAATTTTTTTAAATATAGGAACTAGACATGTACATGCTAAGATATAAAATTGTTTTAAATATATCGATCCAAAATTATCGCACATTATCTACCCCATATAGCAACAGATAATTTGTCACATGACAATTAACGTGCGCGTTTTTAGATGGAACGAACACATTATCGTGACGCCATTTTAATAGCGTGTTAAAAACACTCAACTTGAATCCGCAGTCTTTAAAGTACTTTTAGAAATTTATCCGACTATGGCGGCGCCACATGTTTTTACGGTGTTACGAAATTCGAAATTCGACTTCTTCGGAGGCCAATTACTTTCGCGAGAGAAAACATTAGAACTTAAAAATTTTAGATCCAGTTTACTTCAAAAAACAAAATAGTTTATAATTTCGTGCGGTCCCTAACCATTTCTACATGTTTGACTGGGGAGGAATTTTTATAGTAGTACATTCTGACCATAACACTCTTTACTATCTTCTTAACACCATGTTGTAGTACAGATGTAAGAATATAAGTTATAAATTAAGTTTTAATGTACGAAGTAACAGTATAAATAAAATTATTTATGGATATTATGACACCTGTTTCGGCGGTCATTAGTTTGCAAATTTAGACAACAATCTAAAATCTTCTAAAAGGCGAATTTAATGGCACTTCATAGTGGGAATTTTTAAACCATTTCAAAACCTAATTATAAAACGGACTTTAAAAAATGTCTGTACAAAGTTAGACCTATAATACATTCGTATGATTTAAACTATTCTCACTTATGCTTGTTTGTATTAAGGGTATATATTAAAATGTATAGTTCTGGACGTGTCCTATAGAATTTAACTGTACTCTTATTCAGTTAGAAGATATCAATACAGTTTTTTTAAGGAGAAACAGAAGTTATTACGAAAGACTTGCGCTGAAATTGTTTCTTTTTAACCGTGTTTACTATAGTCTAAGGGTCAGGAGACAATATTCATCCTTCGGGATATTCTACTGAGTATTTAAGATCGTCAGCTCCAGCAGATTTTTATGCTTTTGATAACTTTCATTCCCTCGGTGCGTAAAATCTTGTTTTTCCAGTAAAAGATCAAGCAGTTAAATGTAGCATTCATTGAGCCGATGGTTAAAGACCAGATTCCAACGAGATATGCATCATTAAAAGAATACCCTTTTTCTCTTGAGTTCATCCTCAGTCCAATGTAGACAAACGTTGGAATGGACAGTGCCATCAAACAAGCGACTGCTAGCAAGCAACTCGATATTTTCTTCAAAGAAAACCTGTTTCTCGTGTCTGGCGATATTCTTCTGTTTCCACGACTTTTCCTTGCGATTGTAAACAGCTTGTAGTTCACGAACAACATCAAAGGAGCGAAAATTGCAAGAAAAACAAGAGCGGCCACTTCGGGAGAAATTACAAAGTTCAAAGTCAGCAGATTTTGGACAGAAATCAGCATTGCAAGAAGAGTTAAAAGTTTTCCCTTCGTTACGGATGTTCGATGAAAGATCGGATAATATGTCGCTAAATATCGATCAAAATTCATCGTTAAGAGAGCCTGTGAGGAAAATCCCAGAAAAGCAGATGATATTGTGGGTAAGCGATACGCCAAACCCTCATCAACATCCATGGTCAGCAATAACATCGCGATAGTTGTCACCGTGGGATGAACAGTCAGAGCCAAAAGCAAATCGCAACAGGACAAAACCATGATCATGAAATAACATAATTTCTTTCGAAGCTGCGCTGATCTCCAGAAACTGATTATGACCAAGGAATTTAAAAATATTCCCGAGAAAAAGAAACATAGATTCACAACAATCAGGAATATCAAGTTGAGAAAATATCTAAACTCCATCTTGGAGTGATGATCAGTTTTTCGATGGGCTGCAAGCAAGTGATCTTTGGAAGGTCTTGGAAGCAATATAGACATGCAAATTTGCGCGAAGTGTTATATTTATTATTTATAACAACAATGTAGAAAGGTTAGATTGAAGTGCATGCAGGTGTTGTACGTAGGAACATAGGTAGCCCAGAGGCATGTGTCCTGTTTCATGTATTGCGGTCAATGACGATGGGTCAGTCTGACCCACAACAAGTGAACAGAGTTCTTTTAAGGTTTTGCACGGTGTTGTTAAATAGTCAAAAATGTTTGTCATATACACCATGTAATTTATTCATTTATAAGCTTTTGGCCCGTAAGCCCGGGCCATCCCAAGAGAAAATATTAAATTACAAAAATATAATAATATAAAATAATAATATAAAAATTTCTAAGTATAAAACAAACTTATGTGCGCAAGCACATTACGCAAAGTTTCTCAAAGTTTTCACATCATGCCAAGCTTACGTTTGCGTGATGTGCTAGCGCATGCACTTAACTTTGTTTGTATAATTAAAATTTTTTCTGATGATGGCCCGCGGGCTCACGGTCCGAAAGCTTAGCAATAAATAAATTACATGGTGTATATCACTTTGACTTAATTAAGGTCTACAATATTGCATTTTTTGACTAAGTTAACAGAGGTTCAACTTGAGATGCCTAAACAGAGCGACGACGATAAGAAATTAAAACTGTCATTTCATTTTATTCTTAAATAACTGAAGTTAGCTTAGAGCAAAATAAATACATTACCTTAATTAAGGTCTACAATATTGCATCTTTTGACTAAGTTAACAGAGGTTCTGCTAATTATAAGGTTGCTAAAAACCTCTAAATAAAAATTTTAGTTGTTCAATCTCGACTCTGCATGCATGTCATTGACGAGAGTGTCAACTATACATGGTTACAAGACCACGAGCGAATGCGCCGCGCCGCTGTCAACAATTTAAGACGGAGAAAAATAAGTAGTCCGTCAGATTAACAAACGACTGCACGTATACGAGACCGCACGTATAATTACATGTGACCCGGTCAGATGTTATATTTCGTACTTTATACTGAACGAACTTTCCACGTGAATCGAATTTTCCACGTGAATCGAATTTTCCACGTGAATCGAACTTTCCACGTGCCGAACCTAATGTTCATGAGCTAAAGTCTTTGCTTAAGTTCATTTGCATTCGATTCGGCACCCGTGGTCTTAATCGTGTAGTTGGCACTCTCATCAATAACATGCAGCGTCGAAACTGAACAACCAAAACTTTACATTTTGATTTAGAGGTTTTTGCAACCCTCAAGGCAGAGCCTCTGTCGACTTGTTATAGGTCAGATGTTATAACATCTATCTTACTTTATATTGAACAAAGAGTGCATTGCATAGTCCTAACACCTATATATAGATACACATACATGATTATGCATCTCGCTTGGGAGTTATTAGTTAGTGTTGTTTTCAAAAACAACTTGAGATGCTTCAAGAGGGCAGCGACGCTAAGAAATTAAAACTGTCATTTCATTTTAAATTTTAAATAACTGCAGTTAGCTTGGAGCAAGACGGATACATTCACTTATAATTAAAGTCCACAATAATGCATTTATGCTTCTTTATATCTAAAGAGCAAATTGAATGCATGCATGGTTCTAAAAGTGTCCTAGCACTGAACGATAAACTAACGTTATAATTCTGATCCGATTTTCATATAGAGGTCTTAAGCCGGTTTTCAATTAGCGATACTTTTCGCACGAATAGACATTCTACTTTTTTTTTAGAGCGCTCAACTCCAACCTTCTGGAACAAATTGCTCAAATACAAAAGAATAAAGTCGCTTCGCGCGAAAAACATTGCTAGTGGAAAACCGGCTTACTGCTGGTTTTCAACTAGCGTTATTTTTTCGCACGAAGCGTCTTTATTGTTTTGTATTTGAGCAATTTCATCTAGATGGTTGCAGTTAAGAGCTCTGAAGCAAAGGTAAAATATCACTTCGCGTGAAACGCTAGCGGAAGACCGGCTTAAGAAGTATCAATACGAAATAATTTGCGCTGTCATACCAATTTTTTTCCATGCTTTTTTATGCATTACATCACAAAAACTATTGAAGATTACTAGATTCGATAGAGAAATGATAGTAATAATAATAAGAAGAACGATTTAATTGCGGCATCGTGAGATAGCATAGCGCTACATGTGCAATCCCAACTAAAATTACCTAACTATATAGGCCTATGTAATGTTATAATTGTCGATATTTTATCTTAAGCATGCTTTACATTAAAATCGTTCTCAAAAATTATAAATGTTAATAAATAAGAACAACGGGGAGACGAATTCAATCATGTGTGTTATGGTGATGAATTTTGAGTATTTCTCTGCGCGTCCATGTTCCTATTATGGTTTTAGCGATCAGAGTATGGCCATGGTTTGTATCACAATGGTCAATGTATAAGCATTATTGACGAATATATTATTTTTGCTAAAACGTTCTGCCAGGAAATTGTCCCTTTCTAAACTTTTTCTAGTCTTTGTTGCTATAGTCTATGATCAGGAGACAAATTTTAAGCACTAGAATTCCTAATTTAACGTTAAGAATTGTCATCTCCTGCAAATTTTTATGCCTTTGATTACTTTCATTCCCTCGACGCGTAAAATCCTGTTTTTCCAGTAAAAGATCAAGCAGTTAAATGTACCATTCATTGACCAAATTATTAGACTCCACAATCCAGCAACGCCTACATCACGCAGTTTAGACAATCCTTTTTCTTCTGAGTTCATTCCCAGTCCAATGTAGACAAACGATGGAATGGACAGCGCCACAAAACAACCGACTGCTAGCAAGCAACTCGATATATTCTTTAAAGAAAACCTCTTCTTGATATCGGGTGATATTCCTCTGTTTTCACGACTTTTCCTCGCGATTGCAAAGAGCTTGTGGTTCATGAACAACATCGGAGGAGCGATAATCATAAAAAAAACGAGGGCAGCAACATGGAAGGTGATGACAAAGTTGAGACGCATCAGGAATAAAATGAATGGGACAAGAATAAGTATTCCAAGAAGAGTTAAAAGTTTTCCTTTCGTTACAGATGTTCGATGAAATATTGGATGGTGTGTCGCTAAATATCGATCAAAATTCATCACCAAAAGAGCCAGTAACGAAACGCCGATTAAGGCAGTTGATGTACTGTTTAAGATAATCCATATGCTATTGTTTATATTCCCAGTCAACCCCAAAATCAAGTTAGTTGTCATACATGGATAAATAGTTATGATCACAAGCAAATCGCAACAAGACAAAACCATGATCATGAAATAACACAATTTCTTTCGAAGTTGCGCTGATCTCCAGAAACTGATTATGACCAAGGAATTTAAACATATTCCCGAGAAAAAGAAGCATATATTCACAACAAACATAAATATCAAGTTGAGAGAATATCTGAACTCCATCTTTGAGACATTTCACTTTTTCGATGGGCTACGCGAGCATGCGATCTATCTAGGAGGAGATCTTGGGAGTAATGAATAAACTTCTCTAATTTGCGCGATACTTATGTGTCATGTATATATTATTTATTACAATAATGTTGAAATACAACTATATTTATAATATATAATGAGTTTCATTTGTTATTATCAACAACTAAAACTGTTTTACCACAGCAGAAAATTATTTGAGATGTCTCAAGAGGAGAGAGAAATTAAAACTGTCATTTAATTACAAAACTTACCAAAAGCACTTGGCTTAGAACAAGATCGTTGCATCCACTTGAGTAAGGCCTACAATAATGCACTAAATGACGCTTGGACTTGGTGCTTTATTTAAAGCCGTGAATTCATCAAAAAAACCTTCAATCACAAGCTATGTATTAATAGTTGCAGCCAAATAAAATCACCACGGCAGAAACATTTCATAGAAATAAATAAAACGAGAAGTTTGCTTCGAAACGTTATGTTTTGTGATAATTGCCTGCGAGGTTCCAAATTAAAGCAATATATTCGCCAATCTAGTTTCTGAAATAAGCGATATATATATATATATATATATATATATATATATATATATATATATATATATATATATATATACACATATATATATATATATTATATATTATATATATATATATATATATATATATATATATATATATATATATAGCAACACGCTTTAAAACATAAAAGTATGAAAGTTGCGATGCAAAACGTTTCTTAAAATCGTGAAGAATATTTCATTTTCAGATATATTCTCATTCTCATCTGTTCGATATATTTTCGGTCGTGGTAACGTAAAACAACAATATATAGTTAAAACCATTTTGGCATAAGTTGTTTATAAACAACCTGAGAGGTCACAAGAAAGACGGCGAGACATATAAAGATGAAATTTGTCGGTAAATGGAAATTAAGCCAGCTTTTAAACTAAAGATAACAGTGGCCCAGAAAATTAAAGGAATATAATCATACAGTAACTTCTAAATTTCTATACGTTCGAAAAGAGAGTATTCATATCTCTACGTGACGTGATAATATTAGTTAACGTATATGAAAGCCACATGCAGAGTATAGCTATATAAAGACTTAACCTAAGACAAGCATCTTGCAACACATAGCAAGACCTGTTTCAGACGTCGAACTTTTCATGTGCCTAATGTTAATGAGCTTAACGCCTGTATTCTAAAAGCTCACTCACACTCAAACTCATTGAATGGGAGATCTTAATCTTCTCATAACGTCTCAATGGCGGTATTTCGAGCCGAATATAGGGGCTTGATTTTCAGTTATTTACCTTATATCAATATGAAATAATTTGCGCTGTCATACCAATTTTTCTCACACAAAACAACTCCATGCTTTTTATTCATTAC
Source organism: Dendronephthya gigantea (assembly GCF_004324835.1). Lineage (NCBI taxonomy): Eukaryota > Metazoa > Cnidaria > Anthozoa > Malacalcyonacea > Nephtheidae > Dendronephthya > Dendronephthya gigantea. Next base: position 674,941 of record NW_021163026.1, on the reverse strand, counting down.
ATCACAAGAACTATTGAAGATTATTATATTCGATACAGAGAAACAATAACAACAATATTAACGATTTAAATGCGGTATCGTGAGATAGTAGCGCTACATTTGCGATCCCAACTGAAATGATCTAACTATAGGCCTATGTAATGTTATAATTGCCTATATTTTATTTTAAGCATGCTTTACATTAAAATTGTTCTTAAAAAAACTAAATGCTAATAAATAAGAACAACGGGGAGACGAATTCAACCATGTGTGTTATGGTGATGAATTTTGGGTATTTCTCTGCGCGTCCATGTCCCTATTATGGTTTTAGCGATCAGAGTTTGGCCATGGTTTGTATCACAATGGTCAATCTATAAGCATTATTGACGAATATATTATTTTTGCTAACACGTTCTGCCAGGAAATTGTCCGTTTCTAAACTTTTCCTAGTATTTGCTGCTATAGTCTAAGATCAGGCGACAAACTTTAAGCACTGGAATTCCTAATTTAACGTTAACAATTGTCATCTCCTGCAAATTTTTATGCCTTTGATAACTTTCATTCCCTCGACGCGTAAAATCCTGTTTTTCCAGTAAAAGATCAAGCAGTTAAATGTACCATTCATTGACCAAATTATTAGACTCCACAATCCAGCAAAGTCTACATCACGCAGTTTAGAAAATCCTTTTTCTTCTGAGTTCATTCTCAGTCCAATGTAGACAAACGATGGAATGAACAGCGCCACAAAACAAGCGACTGCTAGCAAGCAACTCGATATATTCCTTTTAAAGAAAACCTATTCTTGATATCGGGTGATATTCCTCTGTTTCCACGACTTTTCCTCGCGATTGCAAAGAGCTTGTAGTTTATGAACAACATCGGAGGAGCGATAATAATGAAAAAAACGAGGACAGCAACATGGAGGGTGATGACAAAGTTTAGACGCAGACGTTGGGACAAGAATTAGTATTCCAAGAAGAGTTAAAAGTTTTCCCTTCGTTACAGATGTTCGATGAAATATTGGATGATGTGTCGCTAAGTATCGATCAAAATTCATCACCAAAAGAGCCAGTAACGAAACGGCGATTAAGGCAGTTGATGTATAGTTTAAGGTAATCCATATGCTATTGTTCACATTCCCAGTCAACCATAAAATCAAGTTAGTTGTCATACATGGATAAATAGTTAAGACCGCAAGCAAATCGCAACAGGACAAAACCATGATCATGAAATAACACAATTTCTTTCGAAGTTGCGCTGATCTCCAGAAACTGATATAACCAAGGAATTTAAACATATTCCCGAGAAAAAGAAGCATATATTTACAACAAACATAAATATCAAGTTGAGAGAATATCTAAACTCCATCTTTGAGAGATTTCACTTTTTCGATGGGCTACGCGAGCATGCGATCAATCTAGGAGGAGATCTTGGGAGTAATGAATAAACTTCTATAATTTGCGCGATATAAGTGTGTCATGTGTATATTATTTATTACAATAATGTTCAAATATAACTATTTATAATATATAATAAGTTTCATTTGTTATTATCAACAACTAAAATGTTTACCACAGCGGCAAATTATTTGAGATGTCTCAAGAGGAGAGAGAAATTAAAACTGTCATTTAATTACTACAAAACTTTCCAAAAGCACTTGGCTTAGAACAAGATCGTTGCATCCACTTGAGTAAGGCCTACAATAATGCACTAAATTAAGCTTGGACTTGGTGCTTTATTTAAAGCCGTGAATTCATCACAAAAACCTTCAATCACAAACTATATGTATTAACAGTTGCAGCCAAATAAAATCACCACCGCAGAAACATTTCATAGAAATAAATAAAAAGTGAAGTTTGCTTCGAAACGTTTAGTTCTGTGATAATTGCCTGCGAGGTTCCAAATTAAAGCAATATATTTGCCAATCTAGTTTCTGAAATAAGCGATATATATATATAGCAACATGCTTTAAAGCATAAAAGTATCAAAGTTGCGATGCAAAACGTTTCTTAAAATCATAAAGAATATTTTATTTTTAGATATATTCTCATTCTCGTCTGTTCGATATATTTTCGGTCGTGGTAACGTAAAACAACAATATATAGTTGAAACCGTTTCGGCATAAGTTGTTTATAAACAACCTAAGAGGTCACAAGAAAGGCGGCGAGACATATAAAGATGAAATTTGTCGGTAAATGGAAATTAAGTGCGCTGTTACACTAAAGATAACAGTGGCCGAGAAAATTAAAGGAATATAATCATGCAGTAACTTCTAAATTTCTATACGTTTGAAAAGCGAATATTCATACCTCTATGTGACGTTAAGCCGGTTTTCCACTAGCGATATTTTTCGCGCGAAGCGACTTTATTCCTTTGTATTCGAGCAATTTGTTCCAGATGGTTGCAGTTGAGAGCTCTGGAACAAAAGTAAAATGTCGATTCGCGCTAAAAATATCGCTAGTGGAAAACCGGCTTTATAATATTAGTGAACCTAAGAAAGCCACATGCAGATTATAGCTATAAGACTTAACCTAAGACAAGCATCTTGCAACACATAGTAAGACCTGTTTCAGACGTCGAACTTTTCATGTGCCTAACGTTAATGAGCTTAACGCCTGTATTCTAAAGGCTCACTCACACTCAAAATCATTGAGTGGGAGATCTTAATCTTCTCATAACGTTTCAATGGCGGTATTTCGAGCCGAATATAGGGGCTTGATTTTCAGTTATTTACCTTATATCAATATGAAATAATTTGAGCTGTCATACCAATTTTTCTCACAGAAAACAACTCCATGCTTTTTATGCATTACATCACAAGAACTATTGAAGATTATTAGATTCGATACAGAGAAATAATAATAACAATATTAACGATTTAATTGCGGCATCGTGAGATAGTAGCGCTACATTTGCGATCCAAACTAAAATTATTTAACTATAGGCCTATGTAATGTTATAATTGTCGATATTTTATTTTAGGCATGCTTTACATTAAAATTGTTCTTAAAAAGACTAAATGCTAATAAATAAGAACAACGAGGAAACGAACTCAATCATATGTGTTATGGTCATGAATTATGGGTATTTCTCTGCGCGTCCATGTCCCTATTATGGTTTTAGCGATCAGAGTTTGGCCATGGTTTGTATCACAATGGTCAATGTATATGCATTATTGACGAATATATTATTTTTGCTAAAACGTTCTGCCAGGAAATTGTCCCTTTCTAAACTTTTGCTAGTCTTTGTTGCTATAGTCTAAGATCAGGAGACAAATTTTAAGCACTGGAATTCCTTAACGTTAAGAATTGTCATCTCCTGCAAATTTTTATGCCTTTGATAACTTTCATTCCTTTGACGCGTAAGATCCTGTTTTTCCAGTAAAAGATCAAGCAGTTAAATGTAGCATTCATTGTGCCAATTGTTTGAGCCCACAATCCAGCAACGTCTACATCACGCAGTTTAGAGAATCTTTTTTCTTCTGAGTTCATTCTCAGTCCAATGGCGACAAACGATGGAATATACAGCGCCACAAAACAAGCGACTGCTAGCAAGCAACTCGATATATTCTTTAAAGAAAACCTCTTCTTGGTATCGGGTGATATTCCTCTGTTTCCACGACTTTTCCTCGCGATTGCAAAGAGCTTGTAGTTCATAAACAACATCGGAGAAGCGGATATAATGAAAAATAGGAGGACAGCAACGTGGAAGGGGATGACAGAGTTTAGAGACATCAGGAATAAAATGAATGGGACAAGAATAAGTATTCCAAGAAGAGTCAAAAGTTTTCCCTTCGTTACAGATGTTCGATGAAGTATTGGATGATGTGTCGCTAAATATCGATCAACATTCATCACCAAAAGAGCCAGTAACGAAACGCCGATAAAGGCAATTGATGTATAGTTTAAGGTAGTCCATATGCTATTGTTTATATTCCCAGTCAACCACAAAATCAAGTTAGTTGTCATACATGGATGAATAGTTATGATCACGAGCATATCGCAACAGGATAAAACCATGATCATGAAATAACACAATTTCTTTCGAAGCTCCGCTGATCTCCAGAAACTGATTATGACCAAGGAATTTAAACATATTCCCGAGAAAAAGAAACATATATTCACAACAAACAGAAATATCAAGTTGAGAGAATATCTGAACTCCATCTTTGAGAGTTTTCACTTTTTCGATGGGCTACGCGAGCATGCGATCTATATATGAGCAAATCTTGGCAGTAATCAATAAACGTCTATAATTTGCGCGATATAAGTGTTATGTATATATTATTTATTACAATAATGTTCAAATATAACTATTACTAATATATAAAAAGTTTCATTTGTTATCATCAACAACTAAAACTGTTTACCACAGCGGCAAATTATTTCAGATGTCTCAAGAGGAGAGAGAGAAATTAAAACTGTTATTTAATTACAAAACTTACCAAAAGCACTTGGCTTAGAACAAGATCGTTGCATCCACTTGAGTAAGGCCTACAATAATGCACTCAATCAAGCTTGAACTTGGTGCTATATTTAAAGCCATCAATTCATCACAAAAACCTTCAACCACAAGCTATATATGTATTAATAATAGTTGCGGCCAAATAAAATCACTGCGGCAGAAACATTTCATAAAAATAAATAAAAAGTGAAGTTTGCTTCGAAACCGTCAAGTTCTGCGATAATTGCCTGCGAGGTTCAAATTAAAGCAATATATTCGCCAATCTAGTTTCTAAAATAAGCGATATACATAGCCACATGCTTTAAAACATAAAAATATGAAAGTTGCGATGCAAAACGTTTCTTAAAATCGTAATGAATATTTTATTTTCAGATATATTCTCATTCTCGCCTGTTCGATTACTTCGATATATTTTCGGTCCTGGTAACGTAAAACAACAATATATAGTTAAAACCGTTTCGGCATCATGCCACATGATAAACAACCTAAGGGGTCAAAAGAAAGGCGGCGAGATATATAAAAATGAAACTTGTCGGTAAATGGGAATTATTACCCCGAATTAAGCCGGCTTTTACACTAAAGATAACAGTGGTCCAGCTAAAAAATTAAAGGAATATAATCATGCAGCAACTCAAGTTCTAAATTTCTATACGTTGGAAAAGAGAGTATTCTCTATTATGAGCAAGGAATTTAAAAACATTCTTCAGAGAAAGAAACATGTATTCACAACAAACAGGAATATCAAGTTCAGAAAATAATTTAACTCCATAAAGAGATTTCAGTTTTTCGATGAGCTAAAAGCAAGTGATCAATAAAAAAAGTCTTGGAAGCAATATATAGACATGCAAATTTGCGAAAAGCGTTAAATTTATTATATATCACAATGTTAAAATACAACTGTTCAAAAATTTCAATTGTTGAAAGGTTTTATTAAAGTACAGGTGTTGTACGTAGGAACATAGGCAGCCCCCACGTATGTGTCCTGTTTCATATTGCGGTCAATGACAATGAGTTAGTTTGATCCACAACAAGTGAACAGAGGTTCTGCTAAGGTTGGTAAAAACCTCGAAATTAAAATGCAAAATTTTAGTTGTTTAATTTCGACCCTGTAGTTGGACTCTTGTCAATAACATGCATCTGCGGTCGAAATTGAACAACTAAAATTTTACATTTTAATTTTGAGGTTTTTACCATGCAACCTTAGCAGAACCTCTGTTAACTTGTTGTGGGTCAGATGCTATATTTCGTACTTATATATATGAACGAGGAGTGCATGCATTGCATAGTCCTAAACACCGGCCTAGGCCTATATAGATAAACATACATAATTTTAGATCTTTCTCAGAAGTTATTAGTTTGATGTTTTCAAAAACAACTTGAGATTCCTCAAGATGCGGCGACGCTAAGAAATTAAATTTAAATTTCATTTAATTTTAAACCTTAAATAACTGCAGTTTGCTTGGAGCAAGATGGATACGTCACGATTTTCATAGAGGTCTAAAAGCCGGTTTTCCACTAGCGATATTTTTCGCGCGAAGCGACTTTATTCTTTTGTATAGCCGGTTTCCCACTAGCGATATTTTTCGCGCGGAGTGACTTTATTCCTTTGTATTTGAGCAATTTGTTCCAGATGGTTGCAGTTGAGAGCTCTGGAACAAAAGTAAAATGTCGATTCTCGCGAAAAATATCGCTAGTGGAAAACCTGCTTACTTAAGCAATTTGATCTAGATGGTCGCAGTTGAGCTTGCACGGTTTCAATTTTTCAATCAGAAATTATTGTGCATGATATGAAATATTATCACACAAAACAAGTCCATGCTTTTTACATGCATTACATCAGGAGAATTATACTAGATTCGATAGAGAAATATTAATAATAACGATTTACTAAAATTATGTAGCTATAGGCCTATATGTAATGTTACTATTGTCAATAATTTATTTCAAACATGCTTTATATATTAAAATTGTTTTTAAAAATACTAAATGCTAATAAATAAGAACAACAAGGAAACAAACTCAATCATATATGTTATATACTTAGTATTGACTATTTCTCTGCCCGTCCATGTCCCTATTATGGTTTGAGCGATCAGAGTTTGGCCATGGTTTGTATATCACTATGTACAATGTATATAAGCATTATTGACGAATACATTATATTTGCTAAACGTTCCGCCATCGCTATTCTTTCTTGCCAGGGTAAAGTCAGGGGACAAACTTTAAGCACTAGCTGGAATTCTTAATTTAACGAAGAATTGTCATTTCCTGCAGATTTTTATGTCTTTGATAATTTTATTCCCTCGTGCGTGTAAAATTTTTTTTTTTCAAGTAAAAGATCAGGCAGTTAAATGTATAGGCTATAGCATTCATTGAGAAAATGTTTTTGGCCCACAACTTATCAAGGTCTGAATCACTCTTCTAAAACCTTTCTCCCTCCGAGTCCGTCTACAGTCCAATGGTGGTCGACAAATGCTGCAGTGAGCAGTGCTTCCATCGGCATGACTTAATCGATAGTCACTTCTTGCATATTTTTATGCTTTTGATAACTCTCATTCCCTCGGTGCGTAAAATCCTGTTCTTCCAGTAAAATATTAAACAATTGAATGTACTATTCATTGAGCCGATGGTTTGACACCAGCTTCCAACAAGATATATAGAATAAAAACCCTTTTTCTCCTGAGTTCATCTTCAGTCCAACGTAGACAAACGATGGAATGGACAGTGCCGTCAAACAAGCGACTGCTAGCAAGCAACTAGATATATGTTTTAAAGAAAACCTCTTCTTGATATCGGGTGATATTCCTCTGTTTTCACGACTTTTCCTCGCGATTGCAAAGAGCTTGTAGTTGATGAACAACATCGGAGGGGCGAAGGTAATTAAAAAAACGAGAACAACAACATGGAAGGTTATGACAAAGTTTAGATACATCAGGAATAAAATGAATGGGATAAAAATAAGTATTCCAAGAAGAGACGAAAGTTTTCCCTTCGTTACAGATGTTCGATGAAAGATGGGATGATATGTCGCTAAATATCGATCGAAATTCATCACCAAAAGAGCCTGTAACGAAAACAAATGAAGAAAGCCAAATAATCATTATAGTGCAAACTTTCGTTTGTAATCTGGTCAACATAACATCCCAGTAGTTACTATCGCGGTATGATTGTTAGACCGCAAGCAGATCGCAACAGGACAAAACCATGATCATGAAATAACACAATTTCTTTCGAAGCTGGGCTGATCTCCAGAAACTGATTATGACCAAGGAATTTAAACATATTCCCGAAAAGAAGAAACATACATTCACAACGAACAAAAATATCAAGTTCAGAAAATATCTGAACTCCATCATGGAGCGATTTCGGTGTTTTGATGAGTCTTGGAAGCAGTGAATATGCACGCAAGTTAGCGCGATTTAAGTGTTATATTAAATTTATTATTCATTACCAGAAATTTGCAACATGGTGATCTGCATAATAATACACTAATTTGCATTTAACCTTTATAACATTATGGACTTCAACTTTTATTATAAAATACATTCCAAAATGACACAATTTTTTACGAAGCTGTGCTGATCTCCAGAAACTGATAATGACCAAGAAATTTAAACATATTCCCGAGGGAAAGAAACACATATTCACAACAAACAAAAATATAAAGTTGAAGAAATATTTCAACTCCATCATGATTCGATGAGCTAAAAGCAAGCGCAAGAGGTCTTAGGAGAAATGAATATACATGCAAATTTGCGCGATATGAGTGCTTCATATATTATTTATGAGAATATTGTTCAAATATGCTTATATATAAAACTGCTTACATCTAACATGATGCATTTGTTGTAAGACTTGAAGTACATGTGTTAGTAGTACTAACCTTGCCCTATAAGAACGCGAGAATAACTCGAGAATAATATAATAACGATTTTATTTACATAATCTCGAGATATAGTAGCTCCACATCTGAGATTTTGACTAAAATTATCTGACTATGTAATGTTATAATTGTCTATAATTTAAAAACAGGCAAAACCATGATCATGAAATAACTAAATTTTTAGAAGCTGCGCTGATCTCCAGAAACTGATTATGACCAAACAATTTAATAAAACATATTCCCGAGAGAAAGAAACACGTATTCACAACGATCAAAATATCTGAATTCCATCATACAGCGATTTTCGAGGACCTGCAAGCAAGCGCAGCTATAGCAAGCCTTGGGAGAAATGAATATACACGCAAATTTGCGCAATATCAGTGTTAAATTTATTATTCATATGCATCACCTGAAATTTCAGACATGGTGATCTGCATACATACTAATTTGCATTTATATAGGTTCCAATATAACCAGGGAGCAGCGTGGCAGCGTCTTCAAACAACTTAGCATCAAATGTGGTATAACAACTGCCTAAAACAGACAAAACACTTCTCGACGTTTCGACTTGAGGGCCTTCGTCAGGAGAGTTAGTATGGGAAACTAACTCATACTAAATCTCCTGACGAAGGCCCTCAGGTCGAAACGTCGAGAAGTGTTTTGCCTATTTTAGGCAGTTGTTAACCACATTTGATGCTAAGTAATTTGCATTTAAGTTTTAACATTATGGCTTTTAACTTTTACTATATAAAATACGTATATAATAAAAAGTACAAAACTTAAAATTTTCCTCGACCTTGCCTAGCGTTTACCAACCATATCACGCAGTTTTGATGATCGAATTACTTACCTTGGATACCAAAGGTAAAATATTTGGGTACCAACACGTTCCTAAACAGCTGCTTTATTTGAAGGCCATTGCGTATGGATGAAATGCACAAAAATGGATGAAATTTGTACTCGAATGCTATTATGTATGGATGAAATGCAGGCGACAGGCGACAGCCATTTCATCGCCAATTCCTGGTTATACAAGTCGCAATTGTTGATGAAGAGCAGGTAAGATTAACTTGCACGCAGGCAAGAGTAACTTGCCGGGTTATGCTAAATTTCTACCCGCAAAATATCACCGCCAGCCATATTTGCCCGAGAAGGGCCTGCGGAGGAGGTAGCGGGTTATGTATGCAACCAGAACGAAATGTAAACAAAGAAACAGCAGGTGAACAATCTTAATATTCTTTGACTTACCTCGGCTGGTAAACGGAAATAACGTTTGGATAAAAACCAGCGCATAGAACAGCTTTGATTAGGGATTTGTTGTCTGGAAACAGATATTAGGAGAGAACTATTAGATTCTTGACAAGACACAGTTAATGATCGCTGATGTGCCAGCCACAATCTATATATAGTATCAAAAATATTTAACGTCTTTTCAATCTTTAATGGGCAACAAAAACATCTTACTGGAATTGTAATTCGCTGTCTCCTGATTGGGTTCAGCCGTTGAGATGAAACCAATAGAGCAAAGATGTTCAGCAAACTGTGTTTTCATATTCTTGATTGACTAAATGCGATAAACCTAGTTACATAGTATTCCGGTCGTTCGTTTAAACAGGAAAAACAAGTCTTTTTTGTTAAAAATATTATTTACAAACGAAACTACTTGCTAAGCAAGAGTCCCTAATGAAACGAGGAGCAATTTCGTTTTAAACTTTTGTCAGCAAATTTCTTTACATTTTTCAGGCTAAGCCAATCAAAATGCCTAAATAATGTACTTTTTCACCAGAAGTGGTCAAAATTTATGCATTCTGATTGGGTTACTGAAAATGTAAACAAAATTGCTGATTGGTCTAAAACGAAATCCCTCGTTTCGCCACAGGCTGAGTAAAGATCAATAAACAAGAACTTTCTGGGTTTTTATTCAGCGATATTCACCCTCGCTTTCAACGAATATTAAAGCGACAAAGATTTTCAAGAATTTTACCAGTAAGATTGAATGCGAAAGGAAATTGTCCCAACAAAATTGATAAGCATTTCCATGTGAGCTCGCAGACTCCCATTGCTAAATAAAATTGAAATCTTATCAGTCAAACAGAAACAATTTATGGAAATACAAAAACACATGGTACATAATGCACATCACGGTACATCGCATATGATGGTGGTACATAACATGATATTAGGGTACATTACATTATATCACAGTACATAACTTGATATCAAAGTACATAATATGATACCACGGTACATAACATGATATCAAGGTACATAACATGACATCACAGTACCTAACATGATACCACGACACATAAAATGATATCATGGTACACAAGATGATATCACGGTGAAAAACATACATTGAATGCTTCGTATAAAGCTAGATGATCACTTTGCGTTCCTTGGGAGAATCTGCGACGACTTTCGTCGGCTTGTCTTTCCATGTTCTACAAACATAAATATTAAAGAGTTAAGAATTAGATTAAAAGGCAATAAAAAGCAAACAGACTTGATGTTTTAAAGCTCCAGGAACAATCAATATTTTCACAAAAGAAAGAAAATATGAAACGAAGAAGTTAAGCAAACATTAGTGTAAAACAACGCAACTTCGTGGAAATTCAAGATGGTGGATATCAATAAATTTTACCCAACATTTTAAGAAGAGAAAATATTTTGAAAACTAGGCCAGATGCATGTATAACGAAAAACGTAAGAGAAGTTATTTAGTTTTAATTTCTATAAAAAAATTTCAGAGCTCACCAAAGGGACGACATAAGGATCGCGATATCCCATGCTCGACGCGATGGTTAGAACTGGGTCCAAGCACGACATGATGGCGCCAAACAGAATGATTTTCCCAATCCGTGGGTGGACGGGCAGGCGGGCTAAATGATGGCCAAGTGGAGTGAGGTTCTCATTGGAGTCAAACGCGTCCTAAAAAAACCAAAAACCATAATTTGTCATAGGAATGTTGACTAACCCATGAACATTTTTCAACCAGTTGTTTAAAGCTTGAGAAGGAACATTGAGGATAGTATAGGATAGTATAGGATCATATACGACAAAACAGGGTAGTGTGGGATAGCATGGGTTAAAAATGGATATCATTGAATCGCATTGGATAACATAAAGGTATGTACAAACTCTGTACGTAAAATAAAGATAGAAGGCATACAAAATTTGCAAGGCTGATTAAATTTCTCCCATTTTGGTATTTTACTCATTTTGGTATACGCTCTTTTTTGACAATTAAGCTGCAGGGAAACTCGATGCGTTCACTTACCAGTTGCATTAAAGTGGCGATAGCTTGTTGTATGGTTCCAATGGCTGGTGGTTCCAAAGCTTTACTTAAGAAAGGCTGTACCATTCCCAACTTCAAGCTCTATCGAATCAAAGTGAAATTTTGCATTCAGGCGATGGCTTACATGATCCCGTACATTTAAACTGCCAGTGAATGTCGTGAGCATGTCATCGTGGTTGATGTAATATAATATTCTAGGTATGTATGTAGACATCAATAAAAATTTTTTTTAAATATGTAAGCCACTTTGGAGATACCAATATGGGCAATTTGTGAACAAATTTCAATTTGATACACCAATTTTATTAACAAGAGCAGACTCCCCCTCTTTCCTTTTTCTGCACTTCTATTTACATATCTCTTACTTTAACTTGCAAACAGACTTCTTCCAGAGGAGTGCGAAGAATTTCTGGCTGCTGATACTCTGCCATTTCTTCAAAATGGTATTCCGTAAAGAGATAAAAACAGACTCCTTCTTGAACCCTGTAATTGAGCGATTGAAAGTATAACCTACACCAGTGATCGTTTGATCTTGAAAGAGTGAGACACCGAACCAAAACAATGCCGTATTTACTTTTTGAGAAAAGACTACATTCCATTTGGTATCTTAGACTTGAATAGACGACTTACTCTTTAGACTAAGTTTTGATCGTAATTACTAATTTTTGAAACAAATTAAACACTCTCTTATCTAGACGTGTACATAGTGATGTATAGTATATATGAAACACTATAATATTATTAGATAGTAGCAAATTGTTAGACATAGAATTTTAAGAGCCATTGGTTTATTAAAAGAAATAGCGCTATATATAATTATTATTAAAAAACAGAAGCCAGATTCTTAATGAATGTTTTTATTGCGGATTTTGTACCATACTATACCTTCCAGCTCGTCCTCTTCGTTGTACACATGACGCTTTGCTGTTCCACACAGCTTTTAGCGTGGTCAGCTGTTTGTCCGCATCAAAGTTCTAGAAATAAATTATAAAATACAAAATATTATGTGCAGTTCTACCAGTGCTGATGCTACCAACACTAGCGTGTCTAAAAGTTGCTTTGCAATGTTTTATCCAGTATTTCACTTTCAACCTTCCTCAATATTAGTTAATTCATTGCAGTACTGCTAGTCTGACTGAGTGATGACTGTTGCTACTAATTCTAGCCTGACTAGTCTAGTACTTACTGCTTTGCAATGTTTTATTCAGTGTTTCACTTTCAATCTTCCTCAATGTCAGTTGATCATTGCAGCACTGCTAGTCTGACTGAGTGTTGACTGTTGCTACTAATACTAGCCTGACTAGTCTAGTAATTACTGCTTTGCAATGTTTTATTCAGTGTTTCACTTTCAACCTTCCTCAATGTCAGTTGATCATTGCAGCACTGCTAGTCTGACTGAGTGACGACTGTTGCTACTAATACTAACCTGACTAGTCTAGTACTTACTGCTTTGCAATGTTTTATTCAGTGTTTCACTTTCAAAATGTCAGTTGATCATTGCAGCACTGCTAGTCTGACTGAGTGTTGACTGTTGCTACTAATACTAGTCTGACTAGTTTAGTACTTACTGCTTTGCAATGTTTTATTCAGTGTTTCACTTTCAACCTTCCTCGATGTCAGTTGATCATTGCAGTACTGCTAGTCTGACTGAGTGTTGACTGTTGCTACTATAATACTAGCCTGACTAGTTTAGTACTTACTGCTTTGCAATGTTTTATTCAGTGTTTCACTTTCAATCTTCCTCAATGTCAGTTGATCATTGCAGTACTGCTAGTCTGACTGAGTGCTGAGTGTTGCTACTAGTAACACCCTGACTATTCTATTACTTACAGCGTTGCAATTTTTTATTCAGTGCTTGATAGTACACTTTCCTGCGATTGTGGTCATTGCACAACGTTTATACTAACATTGGTGTGTTTGCAGTATTTTTCGCTATAGTCTTACCTGTTCTTTCGTTTTTCCACAGTCAATCACATACACCACGTCGTCAATTGTAATACTATAAAAAATATGAGTTGTTTTCGTGAAATGAAATGTAAGAAGTTTTTCTTTTGTTCACACTTTGTTCACAAAATAGCATTAATATGCTATGCGATTTTACGAACTAAGGACTTGTTTGGTCGTACAAGCTTCGTAGAAACAACCGGGAAAAGATTGAAAACTTTCGAAAGGTTGGACTTGCTTCAGAATTTTGCTTCATTGTCAACTTCAGAATTTCCCACTCTAGTTATGTTTACAGTACGCCAGGCAGAGTTTACTCTTTGATTTTACCTTGTTTCAGCCAAACTGGTCGAAAGAATGATTTTCCTCACACCACGAGGCGGTCTATCAAATATCTAGGAAGAGAAAATCAGAGAATTTCGTCAAACGGTAATTCACAGTTTCAAAAACGCAGGCTTTTGTGTACAGAGGTTCCCCAACCTGCAACCCCGAAAACATCCCGCTATTCCCGTTAATTTCAATGCCTCAGTTTCAACTGGTGCACAGGCAAGCTTTAACAAGCTAAGCGTTCAGAGGTATTTATTTACCTGTCGTTGATTGACGGTTGGCATGATAGAATGCAGAGGCAAGATAAGAAAATGACCTAAAAAGCACATAAAGGATTTGCATTGCTGTTCGCCTCACCTCAATCCTCGCCTCATTTATCCTTATTTAATGCAAGGCTATAAAACATGTCACAATACCTACCCTCATTGGGTAATTCATTAACGATAATCATAATTATAATATAAGCATAATAATTTAACGATATTATTTCTTATTTCTTACTTTTATATTCATTACAAAAGTTTATTATTATTCAAAAGTGATTATTGACCGTTCTACACTCTGATTGGTCGAGCGACCACGAATTATTACGCAATGATCGCCTAAGCGAAATTTTCAAAATGGCGGCGAGTTGTTTATGTCGGAGTGACAGATGAAGAAAACAGTAATTAAAGAAAATGCTCTACCTGAGACAACGAAAAAAGCGGGGGAAATGGCCTAAAATCATTGCGAGGTAAAAAAACGTTGGTTTACGGTGCTTTTAATTCTGTTTCGCATAAAATATCGTTTTATTTAAATTGCCGTAAAATTGCCAAGAGTTTTGTTTACGTTTGTAAAACATGTATTTTTTACAACAGTGTGGTTTCTTCGAGCAATCACCTAATGTAATTATTCGTCTTGGTTTTTATTCAGCGATATTCGACTCGCCTTCGGTAAATAATACGTTAAATAATACGTTAAATAATACGTTAAATAATACGTTAAATAATACGTTAAATAATACGTTAAATAATACGTTAAATAATACGTTAAATAATACGTTAAATAATACGTTAAATAATTACGTTAAATAATACGTTAAATAATACGTTAAATAATACGTTAAATAATACGTTAAATAATACGTTAAATAATACGTTAAATAATACGTTAAATAATACGTTAAATAAAATAAAAATAAAAAAAAAAAAAAATAAAAAATAATAAAATAAACGTTAAATAATACGTTAAATAATACGTTAAATAATACGTTAAATAATACGTTAAATAATACGTTAAATAATACGTTAAATAATACGTTAAATAATACGTTAAATAATACGTTAAATAATACGTTAAATAATACGTTAAATAATACGTTAAATAATACGTTAAATAATACGTTAAATAATACGTTAAAATACGTTAAATAATACGTTAAATAATACGTTAAATAATACGTTAAATAATACGTTGAATAATACGTTAAATAATACGTTAAATAATACGTTAAATAATACTTTAAATAATACGTTAAATAATACGTTAAATAATACGTTAAATAATACGTTAAATAATACGTTAAATAATACGTTAAATAATACGTTAAATAATACGTTAAATAATACGTTAAATAATACGTTAAATAATACGTTAAATAATACGTTAAATAATACGTTAAATAATACGTTAAATAATACGTTAAATAATACGTTAAATAATACGTTAAATAATACGTTAAATAATACGTTAAATACATTACCTGAGAGGAAAAGTGGATTTTTCTTCAGCAAGTCATGTACTTTGGAAATGTCCTGCCAACCAGGTAAAAATACAAGAACCGCTCCATCCTGAATTACAAAATAATTCCAAGAGAATTATAAAAATGTCCTAACAAAAATTTATCATCGTTTAAAACTTCAAACTCTGTTAATCACATGATTACTTTAAAAACAAGTTTTGCGAAAGCAAGCCTTAACAACCAAATAATTAATGTGATGGCGCTGAGAAACTTCGACGTTGCTCTCTCATATTGTATTCGACTTTAAAATAAAGTAAAAATACCTGCATATTTATACCAATGTACACCAACAGTTTTTCCACAAGATCGTAATCTATTTTGTCAAAATTCATACTTTCCAAGCACCGTATAGTTGACGAATCACGTCCCCTAGTAAGGATAAGATTAAGAAAAATTATCTTGCCTATTCTTGTATTTAAATGAAGGAAGGTCAAATGGTCTATTCGATTTTCCCCTTCCTTGCTCCTAGCTTTTCATGCAAATCTTTTTGCCCGTCGTTTGCTGTTTAGCATGAGGCATTAGCTCTTTATTCCAGGTAATTTCGCGTTTATATTTTAACCAATGAGCGCTCAGAAGGGTTGTCGAAATATAAAATCCGCCCTGAAGTATCTAATCGACTGTATCTTTTGTTATTCTTTATGAAACTACTCGAAAGAATCTGACATTTGAAACCGAAACAAAGTATATTTCAAGAGATTATCTGACAACTAGTCCCACTCCTTTCCCGCCATTTCCGATTACTGCCCAGTCTCAAAATCAAAGCATGGCTCGCAAAAAACTCCATTTCCAAAGAAAACACTGACTATGGCAAAAATAAATTTACCTAGTTCTTAAGAGACGTAAATACTCTTTCCATTTCCTTTCTTTTCTTTCCTGTTCCTCCTTTTCGTCTCTTTTTCGTCTTCCGTAGTACGAAACTCTGCCACTCCCTGGCGCGCATTTGTAACTGGAGTGACAAAAAGACATCAATTTGTGGAAAACGTTTCATAAAAAGCCCATGGCCGGATATACAAAAGCTGGATAGCGCTATCCACTGCTTGGTGTTTTCCCAACTAAACCTTAGTATTCTTCAATAAGGGATTCCTTAAATAATTGTTAGCTCTAAAGCTGCAGTTCAATTGCTTTTCAAGAATTTTTAAACGATTGAAAAACCCACGATCCGATGGATAGAGCCATACAGCCTTGGTAGAACTGACTTCAGGTATTTACGATGTCTTTATGTTATTTTGCTTACTCGATGATGGACACAATTTCATCCAAGAAATGCTGCACCACAGGAAATGTGAACCCAGGTATGTTCAACATCGGACAGTTGTCTAAAAGAAATATTTTGTGTGAAATTTTACCAGGTTTGTGCTCAGCTGCGACATGTATCTTTAACAGCGCGGGGCTTCGTTACCCTAGTCCCTAGGCCCACTAGTAGTCACTAGCCGTTTAACCCTCCTTATTAAGTTGTGGTTTTTAGAAAATTTCGTTTTCATTGAAGAAAGAGATTGGATCGTGGGGCATCATACAAGAAATCACGACAATGGAACTGTTTTCAATGGAAATGGAAACGTTTCAAAGTTTGATGTAAGATGCACCAAGGATCAAAGTATAGCTATCTGTATTTGAAACATCGCTACACCTCAATCTTTCAGAAAGCACTTACTGAAATACTTCGAGAACATTTCAGCGTTTAATGTGGCGCTCATGAGAACAACCTTTAGCTCAGGTCTAGATGAAAACAATCAAGAGAAAATGATGATCATGTTGCTCGCTGCACTGGAGTGTCAAGCAAGAATAGGAGAGACCATTGCATATGAAACAACACTTTCATCTAGGCTAATCTTCTACTTCGAGCAATCTTCAATATAACTTCAGTTTCTGTATACAGCTCTTCGTTTGGAGTCAAGTACTTCAGCTCGAAAGCTCAGAAAAACTATTTGGGCCTGAGGCAAATATTGGCATGTTTATGATCAGTCATCACTCTGGTTGGCAGCAGTTGCTACCCTCTATTGTCCTATAAAAACACGGTATATCCACTCATGCCACCGCTAATCCACTCCCAGCATACCTTCTGGGCAAAATATCCCGAACAACTATCAGCAGGAAATCCGAGTGGGTGCTGCGTTCGTGAATTTCATCGATAATAATATGACTAGCTCGTGATAAATCTCTACAACAAAAATAAAAAACAAACTCATCAAGTCATGGTGAATTAATAACGGTAACAGAAGGAATAGGAGTGCAATTAGTCTTTCTAACGATGACGTTTTGGGGGTACTCTCAATTTTCTCGAATGGGTTAAAAAAATTATAACATAAAAATCGATTTTTTTAGAATCAATAGACCATTTGAAGAAATAAATTCAGCCTAAAATTAAAGAAAGTCGTCGTTACGCGGACAAAAATGGCGGCATATTCGTCATCGTGAGAAAGGCTAATTAATTATTAATAAGATTGCAGTGATAAAGCCCCGGTTACCCGGGGACCGAAAGCTCTTTCCAAATTCACGAGGTGTTTCTACAATTTGATGATTTCAGTTAAACTCATGAAGGCTGCACATGATCAGGTTGTAGATGTTGAATCCAGTGGTGGACGTTGCTTGCTGGATAAAATATTAAACTATACGGTTAACCACTTACGAGTCAGACATCAACCATCTTAATATGACTCCCGTGGTGCAGAACAGAATAGAGCCTCTCTCGCGTGGTAACACACTGAAAGTATTTAAGGAAAAATCTATTAATCAGTAGTTATAAAGAAGCATGCCTAAAACTAGACTAAAACCTATCCTCCTGCGAGATGTATAATATGAAACATAATCCAAAGATTAATAACATTTTGAAAGCCTAACTAAATATGGTTGGTAGTGACCTGTCCAGTCGAATCTGGTATCCGGTGCTTCCAGGTTCTCCAACCGTTTCTCCTCGTTCCTCAGCCACTCTTTCTGCTATCTACAAACAACATCGGTAATTGAACGGAGAAAGGTCTGTATTAGAGGAAGACGCCAAGTATGAGAGGTTTGTCTGTATAGAGAGGTGTCTGTATTAGAGAAGAGTGTATGTATTAAAGAAGTTTTTGTTTTAGAGTGATGCGTATCAGAGTGGTTTCTGTATTAGAGAGGTGTCTATAAAAGAGATGTTTTTGTATTAGAGTGGTGTCTTTATTAAAGAGGTGTATGTATTAGAAAGATGCCTGTATTAGAGAAGTGTCTGTATTAGAGAGGTGTCTGTATTAGAGAGGTGTTTGTATTAGATTGATGCATGTATCAGAAAGGTTGCGGTATTAGAGAGGCGTCTATATAAGAGATGATTTTGCATTAGAGTGGTGTCTTTATTAAAGAGGTGTCTGTATTAAAAATGTGCCTGTATTAGAGAGGGGTCTGTATTAGAGATGTGTCTCTATTAAACAGGCGTCTGTAAAAGAGTTGTACATACTAAAGAGTTATCTATATGCATGGGCGTCAATCGAACGTTAATTGAGGTGTGCCACATTCATATATGCTACGTGCTACTCACAGATATGGCGCTAATTCGCCGGGGTTGTGTGCAAATAATTCTACACGTGGATCCTTTGCCTTTCATGATAGCATCGTCCAAGATAAACTGTGCGACCTGAAAAAAAAATCAAACTGCTCTAAAACACATCGACGACTGAATCACAACAGACGAAGGTCGGACAAATGTCTATCACATGTGTAAAAAATTGCCTCAGGTTATCTCAGGTGTAACAATGTTTATAAGCAAAGTGTAAAGCAAACCTGTTGGTACCAAATGTCAAGGAGCCAGTTGTATAAAAGACTACTTTTAACTGTAGTTAAGAACAGAATTGGCCAATCAGAGTTGTGCACTTCTGAGTTACTAGGATTTAACTATACAAAATGTAACTAAAGAGTTTTATACACCTGGCCCCAGAAGTGTAACTAGAGATTCAAGCGAAGATACACTAGAGTTTCGACACGTTAAACTATTTGAAACTAACTTGCGTCGTTTTCCCACATCCGGTTTCCCCACTGATGACTACCACTTGGTTTGAGTTTATCAAGTCGACAATTTTCTGAAATCACAGTGAAGTCATTTGTTTGGAATCCAGAAAAAGGTTTATCTTTATTTATTTTCTTTGTCAGCTAAAGTAACTGAACAATTTAAAGTCTCGAAGCTGAAGGTTTTGAAGCTAACTACTTACATCTTTCATTTTGTAGGAAGGCAAATTTTCTCTGAACACCTACACAGGGAAGAAAAATTTTCGATTAGAAGTTTTACTCTATGAAGAGTTGTATCTGCTTGGACGCGCGATTACACAATTTGATTTCACGATAAACGTCGCGATGAATTCTTTTAAAAACAATTTTTTGGTCATTAATCTTCATAACTATTGAGTTGAAAGTGAAGTCTGAGGTGAAGTCAAGTCCGTTTTACTATATAAACGAACGGTTTGTTTACATTTTAAATCTCTTTAAAATACGATGTGATGTCAAAATATCTAACACTATTTAGATTTGCCACGTTACAAAATGAATTTAAAAGAGTTTATGAATCATATTCAGAAAAATTCGAAACATGCGAAATTTAGGCAATTTTTACATCAGATAGCCCTTGTATTATAACAAGCCGGATTTCGTTTTAAACTGATTGGGATAATTGTTTACATTTTTTAGGCAAAGCCAACAGAATGCCTAAATTTTCAATACTTCATGTAAAATGGTAAATAATGTACCTTTTTGCCGGAAGTAATCAAATTTATGCATTTTGATTGGGTTACTGAAAATGTAAACAAACTTGCTGATTGGTCTGAAACGAAATCCCCCCTTATCCGATCGTTGCGCAAAACGAACTTGACTTCCACTTTAAGGTTGGTTTGATATCATATATGACATGGAAAAAGAGGTTTCTTACTGCCATCTGCTTGTACGTTTTGCTAGATTTCTTTCTTTTAAGATCCTTTATCAACTCTTCATTCAGGAGTTCGTCATCCTCCACCAGAGGTTCAGGAAGGTAAAAATTGTCGCTGTAATTTTCCATGCTTGATCCGCCTGAACAAATAATTAATGAAAATATTTACTATGATTGTGTCTATGAGCGATTTTCTTCAGGCGGCCAAAATAGTCAAACCAGTAATATTTTGAATTGAAATAGAGTATTTCGTTAAAAATATAGTTTGGGCAGATTTATATAGGCAGATTTAAAATAACGACACACTTAAATGCAGAGTAAACATTTGAAACACTGTGAAATACCAGCAATTAGTCTGTATTGTATTATCTGAGTTATCAACCTGGTAAGCTGAGTTTATTCTTACATTAAGCGTTTGGAAAATTGAGGTGTGATCACCGATAAGTGAAGTTTGAGTGCATTAATAAGATGATTCAAACATCAAAATTATCAAGCCTTTATCACTGATCCAATGTACTTCATGCAAATAAACAGTCGTTGATAAATCGTGGTTTTCACCGGCGATGCTCTACGATCCATTGTCAAAGATTAAGGACGTAGGACGATAAAAGCATGGACGAAGCATTTTACGCATGCATCAATGACTAACGACAATAGACATCGCCGATAAATTACGACACATGAAAACATTCTTAAAAAACATACAGACGGGTAAGTTAACCCCTTGCTTGCTATGCCAGAGACGTTTGTATAAGCTGTCTGATAAATTGATACAGTCCTTACTAGCTTGATCCCGGGACGATGGTGCATCTTTCCAACTCTCCAGCATTTTAGTTAAACTTTTCTCACGCGTCTCGGTCATCAAAACATCCGCGCGCTAAAAGCAATAAATAATTTGCATCTAATTTCTGATGAAAGCACAAAAAAGTGAAAAAATTTGGCCTAAAATTATTCTCAAGGTAAGGTTTGCAAAACCGCTTTTCAACTTTATGTTGCGAAAACATTGTTTTATTTAAATCGCCGTAAAACTGTCCGGATAATTTGTTTACGTTTGTAAAACATGTATAAAACTACAAATAAACGGAGTTTATTTTATGATGACCTGAGTCACAAAACCTGAAAATTAAACGGCTGCAAAAACAACAGAAAACGTGGTCAAATCGCTTAAAAATAGTTCTAAGTGTACCGCATTTTATAAAAAATCGTGCGTCAAATCGTGCGATCATAAATTGCAAAATAAATCGTTAAATAAACGTAACTTTTAAATAATTTCACACCATAATTTGTTGCCGCCTTTGTTTTCAGACGAATGGCAGAGAAATTCCTAAGAATTTTCAGCAATATTCTTTTAAAACGCTACAGTTGCTGCTGAGAGCCATCTGAGCAGCGACTATTGCCTCATAGTTACTGGTGAGGGAACCAATCAAAATGCTCGAAAGCCTGCATTCTGCATTTTTCAATACTGAAATTATACTAATCAGCGATATTCACCTCGAATAATTGTTAATAATTGAAAATTCTGGTATCTGATATGCTCTGATTGGTCGATCGATCTCGGAATAATACGCGACAAACACCTGAGGCTGAGCGGATTTTTCAAAATGGCGGCGGGTTGTTTTTCAGTCAAAGTGACAGAAGAAAGACGTTATTTTAACAAAAATACTGTACCTGAAAGCACAAAAGAAGCGAGAAAATTAGGCCAACAATTATTTTAAGGTAAAAACTACTTTGTAGAACGCTTTTCAACTTTATTTTGCGAAAACATTGTTTTATTTGTTTGATTTGAATCACTGTTAAACGTTGCCTGATATTTGTTTAGGTTTGTAAAACGTGCATTTTCTACAACAGATTAGTTTTTTTAAAAAACCATTAATTAGAACCTCAGGCTCGGTGGGTAATCTTTGAATAAAAACCTTCAAAAAAACTTCGTTCGAAGACTTCGTGCCGCCCACGCGTGATTTTCGTAAACTCGCGGCGCAAAAGGAAAAACCGAGCCTGTTTTTCAACTCGCTCTACCTAGGCCCGAGTAATTAATTCTCATCTTGTGCTTTAGATGCTTTCACGTTCCATGACCAAAACCAGTTCTTCCACTCTCAACTTTAGGTCATAGATTATAGTAACTTTGTGTTACAAATACCAATTCAATATCAATTAATTATTAATATACATATATAGTTGTAGTGGGGAATAGTTTCCTAAAAATATTGCAACTATAGTCATACCAAGAAACATGTTAAATTACCTGTTCCTCTTTTTTTCTCGGGTTGTCCCTATACCACAATCCAATCTCCCTGCCACGTAATCCAGGGGGATGACCACCACCTCCCGCAGAGCTGTGCCACCTCCTTCTATGGCCTCCTCGTTTCCATCCACTTCTACTAACACCACATCTGATGTCCCCTTTAACACCATAAATACGCACAATTACACAACCAACCCTAGATAGCAAGCTAGTACTTGGAGCCTGAAACAGCTGTTTTACTTAGAACAATGGCTGCAATCTAAAAATCATTACAGCTAGTCCTTGTTACAGTCATTGGGGGGTGTTTATTGATATATTCAGTTCTGCCAGACAGATATCTATTGTAAACTATTGAACTTACAAAAGAAATCTGTCAGGCAGAACTGAATATATGAATAAACACAGCCCCCCCCCCCCCCCCCCCCCCTTCCCAATTATCCTTCCAGATACAACTGATCTTTATAATATTACGTTACCTGATTGACTGGTTGAAGATGATGCTGACTCGATCTTTACACCTTGCTGTTTAGAAACAACAAATAAACAAGCTTATAATAGATGACAATAAGTAAAACAAATATTACCATATTAACCTCAATATCCATTCTTTCACAATAGGTATTTCATATTTTGACTTACCCCATTAACTAATTTACCCCATTATAATAAAACATATTAGCACTGGCAATTGGAACTAATCACTAATTATCACAATTATGACTAATTACAAATTAAGCCAAATTTTAAGCCATATTTAAAGTGAAATAGGGATCAAAACATTGAATTTTGGCCTAAGAAACTAATACAGATGATGCTCATTAGTTTTACACTTATGCTATCCTAGTTGAGAGTCATTATACCTGTTGATGCTCTTTCTCAATTTTAGTTTTTTCTGCAAACCACTGTCCAATTTGTGGGCCAGATGATCCAGGAGGAGCACTACCTCTTCCCCTCCCTCTGCCTCTTCCTGGCCCCCTTCCACCCCTATTTCCCCCACCTGAAATAAAATAACACAAGAAATATTTGACAATGACAGTTATAGCTATGCAATTATAGCTAGTTACTAATAAGCGAATGCTGGGTAAAGAATTGTTTGCTTTCTGTTTCTTACTTAGTTAAGCTGAAATTGCTCGGTTGCGACTCTTTCTAACAGCAAACAATTTTACTTTCCAGGGGCCAGTTTATATATAAAAGACTAGTTAACTTTTAACTGCAGTTAAAAACAGAATTGGCCAATGAGAGTCGTGTATTACTGAGTTAACTAGGATTTAACTATGCAAAATTATAGTTAAAGAGTTTTATACAACCGGCGCCAGGACAATTTCGGTCGAAACAGATCAAATTATGCACCTATTATTATGGCTGTATTCCTCTCGGTTTTTAAGTATATAACCACTCTCAACACAGATAAAATCACTCTCAACACAGATGGACATGTTCCTACCAGCTGACATACCTCTATATTTGTACATAATTGTAAAAGATTTTAGCCATGGAATTACTTTACTGGATAAATAATCATAAATCTATGGGAGAACCTAGACAACTTCTATTAAATAAATTCTGTTTTCATTTTGACAATTGACAGAGTTGCGCTAAACTGTAATGATTGTAATGATCCGAAGGACGTCATGTTAATTATGGCTTCTGATTGGTCGATCGACCTCGGGTTATTACGGTATAGTAAACAGGTTTTCCACTTTGATGGAAATTTCCATATTTTATGGCAAGTGAACAGCCTCGGCAAGTGAAGTGAAGTGAAGTTAAGGCAAGTGAACAGCCTCGTACCCAGGCGCTTTAATAGCAATACTAATGCCTAATTGCCGCAAACTCGGAAACTTTTGGAAACTTTGAAAATAAAATACAAATTTGTAAGTTTGTGGAATTGTGCTGCAATCTTTTCTGCATTCCGTGTTTCTTTACCGATTTTAATACTGTAGTTTAATATACGCCTCCAGAAATGGTGGTCGCGGTGGAAGCATAGAGATTATAAATAACACTAGAGGGGTCATCGGGGAGAAATTGGGGAGCGCGTTAATGGGGGGGGGGGCAAATCCAAGTCCCGGATGTTCACTCATTCACGATGTCCGAGGCCAAAATATGTCGTTTTAAACGAGTTTTTTAATTTCTAAATGGTATTTTTCCTAAAATCTCATTTCAGGATGTCTAAGGTAGTAAAATGTAAAACCAGTTCCAAAAAGCGCTGATTTTCCAGCAAAGCGACCTAAAAAAAGAATATAATTTTTTAAATACAAATTTTAGTTGTTGCTTACGTGGTTGCTAAGGAGAGGTATTGATGTAGCCAATAGGCGCTTGGCTTAGCATCCGGGATTTGAATTTGCCCCCAATATCGCGCTCCCTTTTTCGACTGATGTCTTCGATACCAATGCCTCCTCTAGTGTTATTTATATAACCATGCTGGTTAAATGGTCCAATTCTGGTCCTATGTGAAGTTGCAAGCATTTTTTTCTGCCCATATACAAACATTAAACAATGTAACCATGCTTTGGTTATGAATGTCAAATATTTAGATATTGTAACCACGCTCTTTTAATGGCCAAATGCTTGTTAATATATAATTATAAACGAATTGAAATATTAAAAGAATATACTTCAACTAGTATATTTAATGGTCACGTCATATCACGACGGACTACAAACATATTACATCTAGAGAATCTAGCAATTGCAATTTTTACCACAATTTGAGTTAAGATTTTTGTTAAGACTTTTTGATGGATATGAGCAAGTAAAGAAGACATACTATAGTCGATGTGGTATGGCATATAGAGCATATAGACCGGCGTCATTTCAAGTTCAGACTATTAGCTAGCCACTTTCCGTAAATATCCCCCCCCGTCTATTATGTCATCACGCTTGTCGATGGTATATTGGCACGGGGGGGACGTGCTTTTTTCTCTGAAAACTTGGATATGAAATCTGAATGAATTCAAAAATGGCGGTCGAGTTATCGACCTTGTTCTTGTTATTTAACGCCACACCGGCTTACATGCATATATTAATCTTAATATTCCTTACTATTTCTTCCTTCGCATCAATGAGGAAGAAAAATGCAGTAAAAATTGCAAGCGTAAAAGGGCTTTGAGAATTGACAAATATGTACTGATCAATACGTATTGTGAATTGTATTCAAATAATAAGTTTATACCTTGTCCACATCATATATCCATTGGCTCGAGAAAAGCAATGTCCTCCTATTTTAGATATTTCGTATCGGAATGACAGAATTTGTAGTTGAGTGAACATATTTGATAGAAACATGGTTTGTACTTGTAGGACCGTTCACTTCTGTTTAACTCAGATAATCAAATTTTCGTATTCAAATATGTTTTATTATTCCGGGTTTGATTGGCCAATCGTTTCAATATACAGAATTGGAATTATGCAAATATACAAAACGTACAAATATCTCCATAAATGAGAACAATTGCAAAAATTGTTGAACCCATGGCCAACCTACGAGACAAAACACGTCCCAAGTTGAACATGCACACTGCGAGTTCATGCATTCCCAGTTCGTGCATTCCTGGATGTGTAAACCGGCACAATGGAACTGATTTAGGTCTAAGCAGTATCATTTGAATATAAGTTCATTAACTAAAACCTTGTCACTCATGACAATTGTAATCTACACGTATTCCTAGTTTGCAGGGAAAATTCAAGGTTTAGTTTTGGTATCTTAGTCGCGTCTGGTGATATTCAAACAATAGATAGTGAAATGATAATGGTGGTAAATGATGCATGACTATTGTTTCAATGCATTCGACGCGACGAAAATGCGACGTATATATGAACTAGGCCTTGTATAGTTTTGTCACTTTGGACACAGCCAAAGCATAATGTGAGAAAATAATTATCCTATTTAAAGAGGTCCTAAGTTGAAAACCGTGGGTTTTGTGATGTACCCAAAGTATATATATTTCATTTTTGCTTATGAAAAAGAATTTGAAGCCAGAACTTCGAAAAGCGTATGTAAAAAGATAACAAATCTTGACGATTCATGATTAAACATTTATTTGTAAATTGATTGAAGAATAGAACATATGTTTCCCCATAACAAACGAAAGATTACACAATGCTTCAAAAACTACACATCAATTGTACTAAACATATGACATCAAATCTTCTTCAATCTTGTTTACTTCTCATTCCCAAGTACTTTATTTCTAATAAGTAATTAAGCAAAAAAAATTGTTAGTATGATTGAGAAATGTCCCTTTACTTTGCCAGTTACTGATAGGATATTGCGTATGTAACAAGGGGAATTTCGTTTTAGACCAATCAGCGAGTTTGTTTACATTTTCAGTATAAGCCAATCAAAATGCATAAATGTTGACTACTTAACCTGAAGTAGTACATTATTTACCATTTTACATGAAGTATTGCAAATTTAGGGTCTAAGCGCGAACCGCATTTCCTGTACCTCCAAACAGTCCATAGATGCTGTACAGTTCGCGATTAGACCCAGTACCTTGCTCAATTGGGAAATGGCTTCTACTTAAAGTGGAAATAAAGTGGAAGTCAATTTACTATATACTGAAAATTGTCATGCACAGAGAATCATTTAAACAAAATATAGGATGAATGCGATATTTGAATATCCCAACAAATTATCAGCGCATTACAGGCTGTTTTCACGTATATGAGCTGGTATACCCTTGTAGTAGTTCAGCCAATCATATCGCGTAACAGCTCACATGTGGTTAGATATTATATTCTTTGTTATAGCTGATGGGAATTGCTGATGAGACTTGTAGATTCATGCATACACGGTGTCATTCTTGCTGTTAGTTTTCACAATATATATTTGGGAGACATGTACATAAACTGAAAAAATGTTACATACAACCATATTAAACCATCACTTACCATTTGCACTCTCCATGATAAGCCAGTCTCACTGCTCCGTCACTCTCACATTGAGCAATTTTGAACATGCACGGGTTAGCGTATGTCTTGCCGTCTGTGCCGCATTGTTCATTTAATTCATAGGTGCAATATTGCTGACATTTAGGATCTGCAGCAGAGACATGCAAGTCTATGTTTCAGTAGAATTCAAGTTTGACATTATACACACGGAGAGGTTCCGTCAGAATGTAGTAATAATCGATATATTGCTGCAAATTAAATTATTACTGCAATTATTACCAGGGGCCTAGGAAACATTCAGAGATTGGGGATGGGCAGCTGTAAAATGGGGAGCTAAAAGTATGTATAGGACCGGTTTGATTGCCAAAGTTGCAAGGATACCACTAGTGTGGTGTGTATTTATGCTCTACAAAAAGATTTGGGCACGCATAAGTGGGCATACGTAGAAAACAAAAAGGGCACTTTTGGTCCCTTGAAAAATTTTGGGAGGGACGTACCCCCTGTGCTCCACCGGTTCCTACGCCACTGAATATTACGATGCACTTTAATTGACATATACAGCAATTTAAATATATATTTAAATATATATATATATATATATATATATATATATATATATATAATATATTATATATATATATATATATATATATATAT
The DNA here is from genome assembly GCF_004324835.1 of Dendronephthya gigantea. NCBI lineage: Eukaryota > Metazoa > Cnidaria > Anthozoa > Malacalcyonacea > Nephtheidae > Dendronephthya > Dendronephthya gigantea. Next base: position 646,604 of record NW_021163026.1, on the reverse strand, counting down.
ATATATATATATATATATATATATATATATATATATATATTTATCAACAGCACTTTTAAATTCCAAGCACGACTTGAATTCAATCGCCATTTGCTTATTTATTTTCTTTTACTTGCCACTGAATTTTAAACGCGCGATTACCACAGAGATTTCTATGACCTCTAAACTTAGTAGAAGTTTTATACTTACCGCAAGTTCCCCAACCAGCAATCCTAATCGGTCGATTAAAGTCACGAGCAGTCTTTTTCATCAAGGGAAAACTGACGTATGTGTTGCCATCTGATCCACATATTTCACGCCACCGTATTTCAAAATGAATGGGATATTCTGAGAAATGAAATATTAAATATAAATAAAACAGGAAATATTTTGCTTCGTGTGTGTATATATATATATATATATATATATATATATATATATATATATATATATATATATATATATATATATATATATATATATATATATTATATATATATATATATATATATATATATATATATGTATATATACACCCATTTGCAAAAACGTTGGCCGCAGATAGATATATAGATACTCGAAATCTTATTAGAATTGCATATGTTGTGTAATATGATTGAAATCCCATGCAAATGTAATCATATGCAATTCTAATTAGACTTCGAGTATCTATCTATCTATCTATCTGCGGCCAACGTTTTTGCAAATGGGTGTATATATATATATATATATATATATATATATATATATATATATATATATATATATATATATATATATATATATATATATATATATATATAATTTAATGTTTTCATTACAATATTTTAAAATGAATAAATAATTGCTACTTCAACTTTCATGCAACAAGCAATCATCAGGCAACATATAAATTAAATGCTCTACAAAATTGTCTTGTATTGTTTCTATAACGAAATTTCTATAATGAAAGAAGAATGCAAGACTTACGTCGACACATTCCATGATAGGCCAGTCTAATTCTCCCATCACTTTCACATTGAGCAATTTTAAAGGAACACGGATTAGGGTACGTCTGGCCGTTTGTACCACATTGAGGATTGTATTCATATGTGCAAACTTGTGCACACTTTGGATCTGATAAAAACAGAAAAACTATTAAAACACGGGCAATCTTCATGCAATTTATGTGTCAAAGCAGCGAAATAAAGATTTGCTAAATGTTATATTTATCCAAATGAATTCATAAAAAACAAAAAGCGGTGCACCTTGATTTTGAAGAAAAATCGCTGTCTTTTGCGAACAGCATTTTTGCTCTTTTGAAATCGCAAGCTCGAACTGTGAATTCAACCGGTATTTTCTTATAATGTTCATGTTTTAAACTCGCGATTATCACCGAGATTTCTATGAGCTCTAAACTTAGTAGAAGTTTTATACTCACCGCAAGGTCCCCAACCAGCAATCCTAATCTGTTGATTGAAGTTACGAGCAGTCTTTTTCATCAAGGGAAAACTGACGTATGTGTTGCCATCTGATCCACATAGTTCACGCCACCGTATATCAATAGGATGAACGGGAAATCCTGATAAATAAAATATTAAAAGAAGTGTCACAAAGATATGCAAAGATTCAGATGAATCCATACAAACATTATTTGTATACACATCATATATAGACATGCACGGCAATTTGCTCAGCTGAAGTTAGTTTACATGAGACAAATCTCTCAAGAATCAAGATGGTTCAAAGAAGATGGCAGCAGAGACAGTTTGTACTTTGCCTTTTTACCACAGGGAATCTCATTTCACAGGATTGCGTGCATTTCTTAATGCATGCAATGAGTATGCTTCAGACATGCAGCGCAATGCATGCATGCACCTTCCTATAGCCTTAAGAATAGCACACTCGAAAAAGCCTCCACTGCTGAACCCTTTCTAGTGATGCGTCGAAACAGAAGTGAGGTTTCGCGGCCGATCTGCATGTATGGGTATTTTATTTTACGCTCGTATTTTAACTATAGTACTTATAAATCGCAGCTGTAGGCGTATCAATTTCTTCCGTTTCTGTCACTGCAGACTTGGCAGCCGAAAGCTCGTTATAACTAAATATAATCGACTAGAGATCGTCTCAATTTTATTATGTAATAATAATAATAAAGACTTTATTTCTGTGTCAGTATACATCTAGCTGAGGAAAATTTCCTCTACTAATTGTGATGGGGACACTTAACTATATATCTGCTACGCGATATACCTATACCTAATAATTTAAATTAAAAGTAGTACTATCTTATATTATCTTATTACACATATTTCATGTGTAAAAAATTATGCAATTGGTGCAATTATTTTCATCTAGTATCGACTGCATGTCAAAACTGCGTATAGTCTTTTTAAATTGCTCGAGTGATGTTAGGTTTCTAATTTCCGAACTTAGTTTGTTCCACAATTTAGGTCCCATGCAAGTAGTTTATGCAATGTTTACCATAAGTAATGGTGTTAAATCTAGGTATGGTGAAATCTGCTGACCTTAAATTATATTGTGAGTTCTGAAAATTGAAAAGTTTACTAATACCCTGAGGGCAGAGTCCATGCTTAACTTTGAACATTAAAATAGCAATGTCCTGAAGTCGTCTATTAAGCAACGTAGGTAAATTGGCTCTCCGTAATAATTCCTCGTAGGCCGATTGTTTGTCCCTAAAAACTGCTCTCAGTCCTCTCTACTGGATTCGTTCAAGCTTTCTGGTATCACTCGCTTTACAAACCTCAAGTCAACTGCCTGCTGATGCATGGCAAAACATTTCTGTGGTATGCAGCGATACAGAAGTCAGATTTCGCATTGTTCGGGAGTACGTTGAGTTAAGTATTAAGTGTTAACTAAAGGATTATCAGACTTATATTCGCTTACTTTTTCCAGCGTGGACACAACTTGACAGCAAGTAAACTGTGCTTAGAACAACGAAGACACACAAATCTATAAAAATCATGACAATGAATATCAAGCCAGGATATATGTTGACAAAGCATATTGCATCGTCAAAGCTTAATTTGGAATTGATAAAAGATTTAACGAGACAAAATAATGCGTCGATTCATATCAGAAATAGAAAAATGAAAACCATATACAATCTAGATGTTAAATGATATTACGTATATATACCTGCTTTCATATTTTGTCCACGGAAACAATACTTTCTCTTTCCTAAAAAGTGGAAAAAGCGTATAGCCATTCACATGCAATCTTTAGGTGAACACCAATAAAATAAAAATATTTAATATCAGGAGATAAATAAATGAAAAAGGTAAATGTATTTATGATCGAGTCTATGAAGAAAAAAATATCGTATACCTGAAATGTATATTCTTGCTTGTCTGAATTCAACAGCTAGATGAGAGTGTTATGAACAAAATAACGAAGGCAAGCTCCTTAAATACTATCGTTTTCGTGCGCTGTCGACCCGGACAGTTTGATATTGACCTTCACACGGTTGACGCACTTTGCCTTCGATGATGTCAAAGGTGATGATGTCAAAGATGGGAAATGGATCACTTGTGTGTCTAAAAACAGCAAACCACAAATTACGCAGGGGAAAATGTTCACCCCGTCAATTGACAATTTGAATTATATAAACTAAAATATTTGATCTAGGAGGGGGGATGAAAACAAAAGCAGAGCTAAAAAGTGTTTACTAAATTTCGGTGCCAAAATGTTGTCGTCTTGAGGGCTTTGGTATGATTCATCCGGGAAAAAAACATTATTTATTAAACGAAAGACGTCTTCAAAACAAATCCCAAGTACGTACCTTAATGAAAAACAAGATATCTGCAGCATTAACAAAGTGAAGAAAAATTAAAATGCATGTATAACGCTGGTGAAGTAATATGCCCAAAATACTCTTTATGAGAGGATTCTATATATAATACTAGGAAGAGATTGTCACTTATTGCTCTTATAACTGTAACTGCACTTAGTCAAATTATGTTTATGTATATTCATTGCCAGAAGGCAGTATAATTAAAATATAAAAATATGTTGAGGAATGTATTTTATTTTCACATCCTTTTTACATCGTGTATGGCCTTGAAGGTAAAGACAAGATTGTGGGAACAAGTTTACAATGTCCAAAGTTGTTGAAAGAAAGATTGCATAGCGTGTAACATTTATAGGCAGGGCCGTGGCTAGACCGGTTGATTCGGAGGTGTATATTCATATACTCATGTTTATATACCGTATGCTATATATAGCATACAAAAGAAATCAGTCGGGTATAAGACGAATATATGAATATGCACCCCAAAATTAAGCTACGGTCCTGCATGTAGGCATTGGTAGATAACGTTGATGAATCCCCAACTATCCCCAAATTACTTTTTACGAGGGAAACTGCGAGACTGTCATCGCGATTCCTGTCATAAAAACGTCACATGCAGAACCGAACTTAGTCACACATCTTGATACATATTTGTTAATTTGCAAGGAAAACTAAAAATATTTTGAAGGAGCATGTATATTTCATTTCCACATCCTTTCAAAGCATATGGAAACAAATATTTCTATTACGATGTTTCAGTTTGTACGGTTGTATTGATTTGTATAGGTAATAGCATGGTTTTGAATGCTATTTGGATATAACATGCACGAGTGAGTTTTTCAAGAGCTCAAAACACCACTTCCGACCTTCCGAAGGGCTAGGTAATCATGTATTGCATTGAAGCGAAGATAAATAATCAATATATCAGCTGAAACAGAACGAAGCGAAACTTGAATGATTCTTTGCTATCCGAAAATGTAATTCCTCTGAGGGTGATTCCCCAAAAACGGGTTTTGCTATAGTTCCATACATTCAGGGAATTGGAGAACCAATCAGGAGGATCATGAATAACTATTATAAAGTTGCCTTTAAACCCTTCCAGACCTTTCGCCAAACCTAAGTATCGCGTAGCAACTAAACAGAAAACTCATGTCCTGATGTATACTCTATACCATGTGGTGATTGCGAAAAAGAATATCTAAGGGAAACAAGACGCCAGGGGCGGTTGTATCAAGCCTGTTGTATCAAGCCTGTTTAGCTTAAACAGTGGATAAGTCAAAATTAAATAACACTCTTACATTTCTCTTGAATGAGTCAACTTGAATATTGTGCACTAAATATGTAGTTGTAAACAGTATCTTTGTATTAAGGTTAAAAACATTTAGTTTGCTTGTTGAATAAAATGATAGACTTGCTTTCTATTTTGAACTTAACCACCGTTTAAGCTAAACGGACTTGATACAACCGGCCCCAGTTCCGCACACGTTTAAAAGAACACCAAAAGGCCGTTTCAAACTTAGACAGTTCAAAATCAGCCTTGGCAGAACACGTGCATGTGTCAAACAAGCCATATATTGCGTGGAACGACTCTAAAGTCATCGCCACTAATGATCGTTATGGACAAACGCGTTGTTTGAAGCTTGGCATGTTAATGCGAGTAATTGTGCTCTGAATAGGGATGACGGAAGCTATTTGCCAAAAGAATATTTACATCTGATTGATAGATGACGTCATGTTGATAATATATCCTTCGTTTCAACATCAGATCAACCTTGATGAAGACACTAGACCGGAGTGTCGAACGTTGGGTCATGAATGTGTTGTGATTACTTTCATTAATTAAACCAGATTAGTGATAATCGCGATGGGTTATATACCTGGTTGCATGTCTAAAAATATATTGAAGAATTAGCGAGCATATTTCATTTGCACATCCTATTGTTGTAAACGTCATTCCAACCGCGTTATCGATCATTGTGCTATAGTAAACGTCATTCCAACCGCGTTATCGATCATTGTTCTATAGTAAACGTCATTCCAACCGCATTATCGATCATTGTGCTATAGTAAACGTCATTCCAACCGCGTTATCGATCATTGTGCTATAGTAAACGTCATTCCAACCGCGTTATCGATAATTGTGCTATAGTAAACGTCATTCCAACCGCGTTATCCATCATTGTGCTATATTTAAGAAATAGAAAACATTTTTTTTGTTTCTATACATTTATAGAGACATGCGTGGAAGTTTGAGAGAACGAGAAATAATCAATTCAATCGAATTACATTAATTCCGTTGTCAAGTTTGGCGGGAAAATTCCCGTGTTTCTATACAGTTTTAGTATACACCCGACTATTGTCTATTACAAATCTAACATTGTGGTTGGCTACTCAACCATTGTCTATTCGTGATGGTGAACGTTTGGGAAAAATTCGTTCGCGCGACCGTATAAAATTGAATTAATTAAATTATTTTTCGGTGTAATTGTGGACTATCGATTATTTTCCCGAAATTAATATCTATAGGTACAGGGCGGTGTATACTAAAACAATTAGGCAACACGCCTGTACTCTAAATGTTATATATATATATATATATATAATAAAATCAAATATTACAAAATTTTGAATATATTGTTCGCTACACTCTGTGTTTCACGTTTCTTCTGAAACGATCATCAGGCGAACTGATGATCATCAGGCGAACTGAGATTCGCCTGATGATCGTTTCAGAAGAAACGTGAAACACAGAGTGTAGCGAACAATATATTCAAAATTTTGTAATATTTGATTTTATTTTAATCGCTCTATTAAATTTTGATATCGAGCACTCTTTCTTCTTGGATACTTTACTTAATTGTATATATATATAATATTATATATATATAAATATTATATATATATATAATATATATATATTATATTATATATATATATAATATATATATATATTATAAAATAACATAATTATAATAAATAACATATATATAATTTTTCAAAGCCATTACTTCGAAAACCACTCATGCTCAGAAAGGTATGCAAAAAGATAACGAATCTTGATGATTCATGATCAACCATTTATTTGTAAGTTGATTGAAGAATAGAACATATGTTTCCCCAAACAAAAGTTTACAGTATGCTTCACAAACTACACATCAATTGTACTAAACATATATGACATCAAAACTTCTCCAATCTTGTTTACTTTTCATTCAGTTCCATATGCTGTGAAATAAATGAAAAAAAATATTGAACACCAGTATTGTCAATAATTTTTATACCCTGAAATAACGTAAACCCGAATGCCTCTCCTCTTAAAAATGCTCGCACTATATATATATATATATAAATATATATTTATATATATATATATATATATATATATATATATATATATATATATATATATATTATAATATATATATTTATATATATATATATATATATATATATATAGTGGATCTAGGAAAGGTTGTCCGAAAATATATACATATATACAAAGTTGTGACATGTGACCACATATTTCCATCACGTGTCGCACTTAATTACGCATGCAAACGCTGTGAACGCTTCGTTAAATCCATAGCTGGCAAAGCGTAAACAATGTGACAACAGGCTATTAGTAAAATATAACTTCATTTATTTTATCTGAGAGCCCGTTTATCAACGAATGTCAGCGTTTTCTAATTGATCGGCGATTTCCCTAAGGTATAGCTCTGGATGTCTGAGAATTATTTCACATGTTGCCAGTTCCTCATGCTGGTAAAGTGTTGTACTACAAAGAAGCCTGCCAAACTTATGAGTTATGGGGCGACGTAACGTTACCATGCAGTATAATAAACAGGTTGAAAACGCGATCTACTGTCCTTGGCGAAACAAACAAATCGACAGCAACTCTGGTTGAAGACCTGTTATAAAATAAATTTTGCCACACAATCCCCCATCTTATATCGTCTGAATACGGCTTAGGCATTTTACAACAAAAATATCCCAACTAAGCAATAACCTTGAAGCAATTTTGCAGCGTTTGCATGCGTAATTAGATATGACACGTGATGCAAATATGTGGTCACATGTCACAACTATTTGTATATATGTCTATATTTTCGGACAACCTTTCCTAGATCCACTATATATATATATATATATATATATATATATATTATATAATATATATATATATATTAATATATATATATTATATATATATATATATATATCCAAGTGTAAGTGTTTGTAATGGATAAAAGAGTGCTCGATACTAATTACAAGTAGAGCGAGTCATTTATTGAATTTATCTTAAAATACTGTCGTCGCTACACGGTGTTTCACGCCTGACCTTTTACAGTCAGACGATCTTCAGGTGACAAATACAGGATTGAGTTCAATCATGGTTCAATCATGGTTGGTCAGGCGTGAAGAATCCATTTGACCCGGAAAGAATCCATTTGACGGGGAAAACTCGCAGTCCGTTATCGTCATTGGTAAGCAAATTTGTGTAATAATTTACCAAATTTTACATACTATTTCCAATTCTAATTTCCATTCCAATTTGCACATGCATGTTTATGATAATGGCATATCTAAACAGATAACCACCCAGCGCATCACGTTCAAGATGCATGTTTATATCGATCTTGCTATAGAACTCTGGTGCCTTGGTTCGTTTTTCACCACCATATAGTCCTGACCTTGGATTTGTCAAATGATATTTAAAATTTGATAAATTACAAAAATTTGCTTACCAATGACGATAACGGACTGCGAGTTTTCCCCGTCAAATAGATTCATTGAGGGTAGGAGCTGCTCGTTTAGAAACTCTGAAAACGAGCGTGTATTAAACTTTTTCTACGGGATTTTTCATGAGGCGGATGCAAATAATTCCTTCACTTGAGATTGCCATAATTGCAGAATAATGCGGTTCCCATCGTGAATAGCTGTAATCGCTAACAACAGGTCTCGTTCCTCGAGCACTATATCCATATTGCCGAACTATTCGCTCGTCTTACAGTAACACGAATTAAAGAATATTGAATAAGAGACATCCTCTGTTGTGACTTTTAAATAAAATAAAATAAAATGCTGTTTTATACTTACAATGCCTGTTTCATCAACAAAAACTAGTTGGTTCGGATGCAAGCAATCTATGACAATATATTCCTCGTGTGGCGATAATAATATTACTCTGCCCGTTGGACTACCGGGACGGCAAGGCTTCACATCACCATGCAGTGCATGTTTAAAAACGTCTGAAACGTTCGCAGAACAGTTCTTGAGCTATCAAAGAGCTGTGATGCTGTTTCATCATAACTTCGGTCATAAAGCAATCTTTAGTAAATCATTCTCCAGCGTAAATCATCAGAATACGGTGCAGACATTTTTGATTGACAATAACTAGTGTGCGCGGCTTCAAATATTGGACGCGCAACTATCGCGAAAAGGCCCACGCGAGTCATGCATACAACAAATCACGTGATCGATATTTAGATATTTAGGCATGTATGTATCTAACAATATATATATATATATATGTGTATATATATATATATATATATATATATATATATATATTAAATGCAAGACTTACGTCAACACATTCCATGATGGGCCAGTCTAATTCTCCCATCACTTTCACATTGAGCAATTTTAAAGAAACACGGATCAGGATACGTCTGCCCGTCTGTACCACATTGAGGATTGAATTCCATGCCGCAAAATTGTAGAGGTGCACACTTTTGGTCTAATAAAAACAGAAATACTATTAAAACACGAGCAATCTTCAATTTGTTTTGTCAAAGCAGCGAAATAAACATTAGCTAACTGAATATCATGCATATTTAAAAAAAAAGGTGCACTTTGATTGTTGCAGCAATTTTGAAGAAAAATTGTTGTCTTATTTTGGCTCTTTTTTAGTCCTAACTCGAACTGTGAATTCAATCGCTATTTGCTTAATGTTCATGTTTACGTTGCTTGCGACTGACTTTTAAACTCGCGATTATCATCGAGATTTCTATGACCTCTAAACTTAGCAGAAGTTTTATACTCACCGCAGGGTCCCCAATAAAAAATCAAAAGATGTTGATTGAAGTCATTAGCAGTTTTTATCATCAAAGGAAGATCGACGTATGTGTTGCCATCTGTTCCACATACTACATTATAATGGGAGAAACGGGATTTTAGTGGGAGGAACGGCAAATTATGATAATAAAATAATGTTAAAATCGATACAGCCAGAAGTGAGATTTCGCATTGTTCAGGCGGCCCAAAATGTACGTAGAGTTAATTTTAAAAGAAGAAATATTATATACACTTATATAGTTGCTTACATTCTCGAGCGTGGACACAGCTTGACAGAAAGAAAACTGTGCTTACCACAACGAAGACACACAAATCTATAAAAATCATCACAATCTATCACTTTAAGAACTATATATATAGTTGTAGATATCAGGCGTTTAAATGAAAGTAAAAAACGAGAGAAAATAATCCGTCGCTTCATATCAATAATAGAAAAATGTAAACCATGCATATACAATCTAGATGTTATAGCTATGATATTATACGTGTATATAGCTATAGCTACCTGCTTTCATATTTTGTCCACAAATTCAATCAAAAACGGAAACAAAAGCTTTTGATACTTTCTCTTTCCTAAACAGTGGAAGAAAAGTTTAGCTATTTATACATGCAATCTTGAAGTAAACACCAATAAAATAAAAATAACTTATGTGAGGAAAATAACGAAAAGGTAAATATATTTAATATATTTAAATATCTATGAAGAAAAAAATATTAGTCTATGGAGAAAAAAATCGTACCTGAAATATATATTCTTGCTTGTCTGAATTCAACAGCCAGATGAGGGTGTTATGAACAAGATTACGAAGGCAAGCTACTTTATATAGTAACGTTTGCGTGCGCTGACCTTCACATGGTTCACACACTTTGCAGACAATAATGTCAGAGACGGGAAATGAATCACTTGTGTGTCTGGTAAGTATATGGGACTGCCCCTTCAATATATTTTTAAGATGTTTCCTTTTCAACAATAAATATATATCAAGATGACTCACTAATCGCGGTTACTTTGCTTTCAAAAGAACAATATGTGAGAAGCTCTTTCCAATATGGTCTATCGTAAAGATTTTAATTTGAGGATACCGTTTACCGTTGTGTTTAATGTTCTGTGAACAACAATGTTACGCGCGGTAGGCAATTTTTGTTTTGCTTTGAAAGGAAGTGCAAATGAAATATGCATGCTCCTTCAAAATATTTTTGATTTTTTCCTCATTAATATTCTGTGTAAAAGCCTGTAGTTTGCTTATTTATAATATCAATATTCTGTTTACAGCAAGAATCACACTAACAATGTCTGAAATGGATTGCAAGTCAAAGCAACAAACAATTCCTCTTTATGGAGATCATATAGGCAAGATCTTGCCACCCAGTACTAATGTAACTCAGCAGCAATTAGAGATTAGTGATGTGCGTTCGGAATGTGTTGATGATCGATCATTAGCAAAAATGTTAACATTATAACGTCAAGGCTCACAGCGTATGTGATTCAATAGGTTACCCGCAAAATGAGTAATTTAAAAACAGCGATGGCTCATATGCTTTGACTTAACAACGAAATGTCAAAACAGAGCGAGCACATGGTCTCCAGTTCCTATGACGACACACATGTTCTCCAGTTCCTATGACGACATATATATATATATATATATATATATATATATTATATATATATATAATATATATATATATATATATATATATATATATATATATATATTAAATATTCCTTGTTATAAAGAAAACATCTAAAAGTACTGACGGAGCATATGCATTACGTCATTGTTGTGAAGGAGCATATGCATTACATCATTGCTGTAGAGTAAACGTATTTAAAGTTACTTGTACGCTACACCACGAACACTGAGATTAAAGATCTTCTACATAGCAACGAATTTCAGTATCATGTTGATAGTGTGAAATGTTGACGGATTATTATGCATTACATCATTGTTGTAGTCAATGTAGAGTTAAATTATAATTAAATTAACTACACCACGAACACTTAGGTTAAAGGTCTCCTAAAGCAACGAATTTCAGCATGGATCATGTTGATAGTGTGAAATTTGTCAGATTTTTGTGATAATTTAAAATAACTCCGTGGGGCTCCTGTGACGTTTTCAAGATCAATTACGGAACACCTTCCAATATTTTGTGCTCCTGTGAACCAGAGAGGATCTTTATGACGTATGGCTTAGCTTACCCAGGGATAGTTTAACTGGGTTTTGGTTTTGAACTGATCTTATACGACACAAGTATACTAAACAAACGCAGAATACCTTCAGAAGACAAAAACCAGAAGATTGGTATAGCTACTATTATCCAGTGCATTATCAGATCAGTAGTTGTGAACAGGTCATCAAAAGTATCAATGAACCACGCATGTCCGATCCAAAACAGCCACATTTCGAATGATCACAATATATAATTATAAACGAATTGAAATATTAAAAGAATATAGTTCTACTAATATATTTAATAGCATGCATATAGAGTACCAATACTTCAAAAGCACAGTCACTACCTTTGCATTCCACACAATCATAATTTACATGTCATATCACGAAAGACTACAAGCAATTCAAGCATATTATATAGAGAACCGTTAGCAATTGCAAATTTTTACCAAATTTGAGTTAAGATTTTCACTTTTTGATGGATATAAACGGGTGGAAAAGATATACTATATGGTAGAGCATGCACTGCTCAGAGGATATAGATGTCATTTCAAGTTCAAAATAGTTATCGACCTTGTTCTTGTTATGATACGGACATACGGTAAACCGGTGTTAATGCATATATTAATCATAATATTCCTTACTATTTGTTCCTTCGCATATACGGTGAAGAAAAATGCAGTAAAAATTGCAAGCGTAAACGGGCTTTGAGAACTGACAAATATGTACTGATCAATACGTATTGTGAATTGTGTTCAAATAATAAGTTTATACCTTGTCTACATCATATAACCATTAGCTCGAGAAAGCAATGTCCTCCTATTTTAGATATTTCGTATCGGGATGACAAAATTGTTAGTTGAGTGAACATATTTAATAGAAACATGGTTTGTACTTGTAGTACCGTTCACTTCGACTGTTTAAACCTCAGATAATCAAATTTTTGTATTCAAATATGTTTTATTATTCTGGGTTTGATTGGCCAATCGTTTCAATATACAGAATTGGAATTATGCAAATATACAAAACGTACAAATATTTCCATAAATTAGAACAATTGCAAAAATTGTGGAACTCAACCTGCGAGACAGAACACCAGGGCCGTAGCTAGACCGCTTAATTGGGGGGGTGTAAATTCATATATTCATGTTTAAATACCGTTAGAACAATAGCGTACAAAAGAAATCAGTCGGGCATAAGACGAATATATGAATATACACCCCCCCAATTAAGCTTCTAGCTACGGCCCTGCAGAACACGTCGCAAGTTGAACATGCACACCGCGAGTTCATGCATTACCAGTTCGTGCATTTCTGGATATGTAAACCGGCACAATGGAGCTGATTTAGGTTTAAGCAACAAGAAGGAATTTGGTTTTAAACTAATCGCCATATTTGTTTACATATTTTAGTCGCATCTGGAGATATTCAAACAATAGATAGTGATTTGATAATGAAGGTAAATGATGCATGACTATTGTTTGAATGCATTCGATGCGACCGACGAAAATACGACGTATGAACTAGGCCTTGGAAATTTTTGTCACTTTGGACACAGCCAAAGCACAATCTGAGAAAATAACATGGGTTGTTTGTTGTACCCAAAAGGAGTGTATAAATTCAATTTTTTCTTCTGAAAAAAAATTTTCGAAGCGATTACTTCGAAAACCACTCATGCTCAGAAACGTATGCAAAAAGATAACGAATCTTGATGATTCATGATCCATCATTTATTTGTAAATTGATTGAAGATTAGAACATATGTTTCCCCATAACAAACGAAAGATTACAGCATGCTTCAAAAACTACACATCAATTGTACTAAACATATGACATCAAATCTTCTTCAATCTTGTTTACTTTTCATTTTCCATCCACTGTGAAAAAATGAAAAAAATATTGAACCCCAGTATTGTCAATAATTGTTATACCCTGAAATCACCTAAACCCGAATGCCTCTCATCTTAAAAAATGCTCGCACTAGTTCTGTCGACTTTTTGTAGCTATATTTCAACGAAAAACGTCCGCAATTTAACTGTGATCTTGCAAACTATTATTTTTAAAAATGTTTCGTACACAGAATATGAAATGTGGAATCAAATAAAATGATATAAACACTGAGAAATTATTAAAATATTACTAACGGTGAAAAGGAACAACTCGCTAGTTATAATCTTGAAGTGGCAGGTAGCTACTTTGTTTATTTCGTGTTTGCTGTACAGATGCATCTTGATGAGTTTCGTAAGGCTTTACATCATCGTTTTAACTTCAAAAAGAGTTCTTATAAAGTGTAACTCGGAGTTCTGATAGAATAAATATCACTTTAAAGCATTTATAGAGTCGACTGCAACGATGCACTGCATGAATTCAATAATCGAAAAAAAACATTCGACGTGTTTGTTTCCGAAAAATTTGAAACATCTGCTATTGCCCGTATTGGCTTTACATTTAAGTCAATTCATAATATAAGCTTATAAACAATGCAAGACTTACCACACGGTCCATGATGGGCCAGTCTAATTCCTCCATCACTTTCACATTGAGCAATTTTAAAGGAACACGGATTAGGATACGTCTCGCCGTCTGTACCACATTGAGGATTCAACTCTAGTGAGCAAACTTGTGCACATTTTGGATCTAATAAATACAGAATAACTATTAAAACACGAGCAATCTTCAATTTCTGTTTTGTCAAAGCAGCGAAATAAACATTAGCTAAATATTATATTTAATCAAATGAATTCATAAAAAACAAAAAGCGGCCGGTGATTGTTACAGCATGCATTTTGAAGAAAAATTGTCTTATTTTGGCTCTTTTTAAATCCCAACTCGAACTGTAAATTCAATCGCTATTTGCTTAATGTTCATGTTTACGTTGCTTGCGACTGACTTATAAACTCGCGATTATCACCGAGATTTCTATGACCTCAAACTTAGCAGAAGTTTTATACTCACCGCAAGATCCCTTATGAACAATCGTAATCTTTTGATTGAAGTCACGAGCAGTTTTTCTCATCAAACGTATACTGACGTATGTGTTGTGATCTGATGCACATACTACAATATGGGACGGCATTTCTAGAGGAGGAACGGCAAATTATATGACAATAAAATAATATTAAAATCGATACAGCAAGAAGTGAGGTTTCGCATTGTCCGGGCGGCCCAAAATGTACGTAGTCGTAGAGTTAATTTTAACTGAAAAATCATTGGGCTCATAGTTGCTTACTATCGCCAGCGTGGACACAGCTTGACAGCAAGTAAACTGTGCTTAGAACAACAAAGACACACAAATCTATAAAAATCATAACAATCAATCAGTTTAAGAACTATATATATAGTTGTAGATATCAGGCGTTTAAATGAGAGCAAAAAACGAGAGAAAATAATCCGTCGCTTCATATCGGAAATAGAAAAAATAATATAAACCATGCATATACAATCTAGATGTTATGTGATATTATACGTGTATAGCTACCTGCTTTCATATTTTGTCCACAAATTCAATCAAAAGCGGAAACAAAAGTTTTTAATACTTTCTCTTTCCTAAAAAGTGGAAGAAAAGTTTAGCTATTTATACATGCAATCTTAAAGTAAACATGCACTAATAAAATAAAAATAACTTTTATGAGGAAAGAACGAAAAAGGTAACTGTATTTAAGGCCATGAGCCTATGAAGAAAAAAATACCTGAAATATATGTTCTTACTTGTCTGAATTCAACAGCCAGATGCAGGGTGTTATGAACAAGATTACGAAGGCAAGCTGCTTTAAATAGTATCGTTTACGTGCGCTCGGCCACACAATTCGATACTGACCTTCACATGGTTCACACACTTTGCACACAATGATGTTAGAGACGGGAAATGAATCACTTGTGCGTCTAAAAACAGATGTGCTGTCAGAAATTACGCAGAAAAAAAATTCAGCCTGTCAATTGACAATTTGAATTATATACACTATAATATTTGTTCTTTATACCAGGGAAGATGAAAACAAAAGCAGAGCTAAAAAGTGTTTACTAAATTTCGGTGCCAAATGTCGTCTTCAGGGCTTAAATGAAAGACGTTTTCAAAGCAAATCTCATGTACGTACCTTAAATAAAAACAAGATATATGCAGCATTATAACAAGGTGAAAATATATAACGCTGCAGTGAAGCAAAATGCTCAAAATACTCTATATGCATGAGAACGTTCCATATTACTAGGAAAAGTTTGTCACATTTTGCTCTTATAAATCTAAACGCACTTAGTCATTCAATCATGTTTATACATATTCATTGTCATAAGGAATCATTTAAAAATATATTGAAGAGGCATGCATATTTTATTTTCCATCCTTTTTAGTTCGTGTTTGCACCTGAAGGTGGAAACAAGATTGTGGGAACAAGCTAGTCTACAATGTATGAAGTGGGTTGTTGAAACAAAGATTGCAAGCATGCATGTGACATAGGTTTTGGTAGATAACGCTGGTGAACCAAACCTCAAATTACTGTTGATGAGGGAGAGTGAAAGCTTGTCACCGATTCCTTTTATAAAAACGACACAGTAACCAAACTTAGTCGCACATGTTGATACATATTCGTTAGTTAATAGGTACACTTCAGTGTCTGAAATGGATTGCAACTTGCAAGTCAAACAATGTCTGAAATGGATTGCAAGTCAAAGCAACAAACAATTCCTCTTTATGGAGACCACATAGGAAAGATTTTTTCCACCCGGTACTAATATAAAAACGTTACAATAACCCCATTTCGTCACTCACATGCATTATCATTGATTATTTCAAGAGAAACATCTTAAAATATATTGAAGAATTAACATGCATATTCATTTGCACATCCTGTTGTAAACGTTATTCTAACCGCACTATCGATCATTGTGCTATATATATATTACATATTCTTTGTTATAAAGGAAACATCTAAAAGTACTGAAGGAGCATATGCATTACATTATTGCTGTAGAATAAATATATTTAAGGTAACTTGTATGCTACGTACACAACGAACACTGAGGCAATGAATTGCAGTATGGATCAAGTTGATAGTTTGAAATGTTGAAGATCATTTAGCGATCGATCTTTATATATATACAAAGAATTGACTGTAACAAAGAGTTCACAGAACTTGACAACAGTTGAAGAGTGCTCAACACCATTAGCGGCAGAGCGAAAATCTATTTATATCTGGCTAAATTTAGCCTGATGATCGCTTTACAGCGTGAAACTCCGAGTAGCTAAGCTAGTCTTTTAATAAATAAACAACAATTATTCAAAGAAATTCTTCGTATGAAATAAAAGAGTGCTCAATACTGCAAGCTAGTAGAGCGATATTTATTTATATATTCATTTACATATTAATTCTTAAAAATTTGACATCGCTATACTCTGAGTTTCAAGCTGAACTGTGGCAATCATCAGGCGACTAAATTTCTAAATGATGATTGCCACTCTGTGGCATGAAACTCAGAGTAGCGATGCCAAATTTTTAAGAATTATGTAAATGAATAAATATAAATATATATATTTATATATATTAACTACACCACTATATTAACTACATCACTGTTCGTGATTGGTATAGCTGCTATTATCCAGTGCATTATCAGATCAGTGGTTGTGAACAGGTTATCAACAGTATCAATGAACCACGCATGTCCCATCCAAAACAGCCACATTTCGAATGATCACAATATATAATTATAAACGAATTGAAATATTAAAAGAATATAGTTCTACTAATATATTTAATAGCATGCATATAGAGTACCAATACTTTAAAAGCACAGTCACTACCTTTGCATTCCACACAATCATAATTTACACGTCATATCACGAAAGACTACAAGCAATTCAAGCATATTATATGGAGACCCGTTAGCAATTGCAAATTTCTACCAAATTTGAGTTAAGATTTTCACTTTTTGATGCATCCGAACAAGTGGAGAAGATACTATATGGCCGCAGTACTCAGAACAGAAAGACGTCATTTCTAGTTCAAACTAGTAACCAATCACTTTCGTTAAAGCATTTACCCCCCGTCTATTATGTCACCACGGTTGCCGATGACGTATTGGCACGGGGGGGAAACATGCTTTTCTTCTCAAAGCTCAGATATGAAATCTGAATGAGCTTCAAAAATGGCGGTCAGGTTATCGACCTTGTTCTTGTTATTATACGCTACACCGGTGTTAATGCATATATTAATCATAATATTCCTTACTATTTGTTCCTTCGCATCTACGACTCTACGAGGAAGAAAAATAGTAAAAATTGCAAGCGTAAACGGGCTTTGAGAACTGACAAATATGTACTGATCAATACGTATTGTGAATTGTATTCAAATAATAAGTTTATACCTTGTCTACATCATATAACCATTGGCTCAAGAAAAGCAATGTCCTCCTATTTTAGATATTTCTTATCGGCTGACAAAATTTGTAGTTGAGTGAACATATTTAATAGAAAAATGGTTTTTACTTGTAGGACCGTTCACTTCTGTTTAAACCACAGATAATCAGATTTTCGTATTCAAATATGTTTTACTATTCCGGGTTTAATTGGCCAATCGTTTCAATATACAGAATTGGAATTATGCAAATATACAAAACGTACAAATATTTCCATAAATGAGAACAATTGCAAAAATTGTTGAACCCGCGACAAAACACATCGCAAGCTGAACATGCAATGCAAAACATGCAAAAATTCAATTTTTTCTTCTGAAAAATAATTTTTGAAGCCATTACTTTGAAAACTACTCAGAAAGGTATGCAAAAAGATAACGAATCTTGATGATTCATGATCAACCATTTATTTGTGAGTTGATTGAAGAATAGAACATATGTTTCCCCAAACAAAAGATTACAGTATGCTTCACAAACTACACATCAATTGCACTAAACATATGACATCAAATCTTCTTCAATCTTGTTTACTTTTCTGTGAAAAAATGAAAAAAAATATTGAACACCAGTATTGTCAATAATCGTTATACCCTGAAATCACCTAAGCCCGAATGCCTCTCCTCTTAAGAAGTGGTCGCACTAGTTCTGTCGACTGATACCATAGGAAACCCAGAAATCTGTTTGTACTCAGTCTTCGACTGCATTGTTTACGCGCGCGGTCAGCTATTACTGTCTGTACTAATTACTGTATTATATTATATATCAAACTGTATTATATATGATACAGTATTATATATAGTACAGTAATTAGTGCAGACAGTAATAGCTGATCGCGCGCGTAAACAATGCAGTCGAAGACTGAGTACAAACAGATTTCTGAGCTACCTATGCCGATACTTCTCCTAATCCCCGAGTCGGCGAGGTCACTAATTCCGCCCGGAGATTAGGAATTACACCCGGGTATTTTGACAAAACATAGCGGAATCCAAAGTTGTCCAAATTCTATGTCATGGACCCTGGACGTTCGACGTTCAATGGTCATGGTACTTGTGCGCACGCGCAAAAATTGAACGAGTAAAAACTGGTAATTAGCAACTTGCCGATTGACTAAGACAAAATTTTTGTAGCTATTTCAATGAAAAACGTCAGCAATTTAACTGTGATATTGCAAACTATTATTTTTAAAAATGTTTCGTACACAGTTACAGAATATGAAATGTGGAATCAAATAAAATGATATAAACACTGAAAAAAGATTAAAATATTACTGGCGGAAAAAAGGAACAACTCGCTAGTTATAATCTTGAAATGGTAGGTGGCTACTTTGTTTATTACGTGTTTGCTGTACAGATGCATCTTGATGAGTTTCGTATGTCGTTTTGCTATTACCTAACCGACTATTTACGGCTTTACATCATCGTTTTAACATCAAAAAGAGTTCTTAAAAGTGTAATTCGGGGTTCTGATAGAATAAATATAATTTTAAAGCTATTATAGAGTCGACTGCAACGATGCACTGCATGAATTCAATAATCGAAAAACAACATTTGACGTGTTTGTTTCCGAAAAATTTGAAACATCTGCTATTGCCCGTATTGGCTTTACATTTAAGTCAATTCATAATATAAGCTGGTAAACAATGGAAGACTTACGTCAACACGCTCCATGATGGTCCAGTGTAATTCCTCCATCACTTTCACATTGAGCAATTTTAAAGGAACATGAACTAGGATACGTCTTGCCGTCTGTACCACATTGACGTTCGTATTTATCACATGTGATATATCGTCTACACTTTGGAACTAATAAAAACAGAAAAACTAGTAAAACACGAGCAATGTTCAATTTATGTTTTGTCAAAGCAGCGAAATAAACATATAGCTAAATATTATATATATTATAACCAAATGAATTCATTGGAAAGAAAAAGCGGTGCACTTTGATTGTCACAGCATGCATTTCGAAGAAAAATTGTTGTCTTATTTGGCTTTTTTTAAATCCCAAGCTCGAACTGTGAACTCAATCGCTATTTGCTTAATGTTCATGTTTACGTTGCTTGCGACTGACTTTTAAACTCGCGATTATCAGTTTATCACCGAGATTTCTATGACCTCTAAACTTAGTAGACGTTTTATACTCACTGCAACGATTCCAACGAACAATCCTAATGTTTTGATTGAACTCATGAGCAGTTTTTATCAACAAACGTAAATCGATGTATGTGTTGCCATCATTAGCACACACTACAATACGAGAGGAACGGCAAATTATGACAATAAAATAATATTAAAATCGATATACAGAAGTGTGGTTTCGCATTGTTCGGGCGGCCCAAAATGTACGTATAGAGTTAATTTTACCAGAAGAATTATTACACTTATAGTTGCTTACTCCCTCCAGCGTGGACACAGCTTGGCAGCAAGTAAACTGTGCTTAGAACAACAAAGACACACAAATCTTTAAAAAACATCACAATCAATCAGTTTAAGAACTATATATATAGTTGTAGATATCAGGCGTTTAAATGAAAGTATAAAAAGCGAGAGAAAATAATCCGTCGCTTCATATCAGAAATAGAAAAATGCAACCCATGCATATACAATCTAGATGTTATATGATATTATTATTTATTGAAAATGAGTCAAGAGTTTTGATTGGCCAGCAGCTGTTGGCGAAATCGTCATATCCGCTCGGCAGCTGCCCAAATTTGGACAGTGACGTCACTTCGTCGGATATGAAAAAAATTATTGCACGTTTGACGTCACTTCGTCAGATATGAAAAAAATTATTGCACGGTATGACGTCACGCTAATTTATGCGGCTTGTGCCAAAACCTAAAAGCGGGAAAATACGAATGGCTTCATCAAAGGAAAGGTTCAATTTTTGCAAATAAATAATAAAACAATTATTGAATTCGGTTCTCGCAGGATATGAGGAATTATCAAGGCCTCGGTTTGTGTTATCCGCCTCAGCCTTCGGCTTCGGCAGATAACACAAACCTCGGCCTTAATAATTCCTCATATCCTGCTCAACCTCATTCAATAATTGTTTATTATACGTATATAGCTAGCTACCTGCTTTCATATTTTGTCCACAAATTCGATCAAAAACGGAAACAAAAGCTTTTGATACTTTCTCTTTCCTAAAAAGTGGAAGAAAAAATTAGCTATTTACATGTAATCTTAAAGTAAACACTAATAAAATAAAAATATCTGGTATACGGAGGAGTATGAAAGAGATAAATGTATTTAAGGCCATGGGTCTATATGAAGAAAAAAATCGTACCTGAAATATATTATAATATTCTTGCTTGTCTGAATTCAACAGCCAGATGAGGATGTTGTGAACAAGATCGGGAAGGCAAGCTAGTTTAAATAGTATCGTTTATCTGCGCTGCGACCACACATTTCGATACTGACCTTCACATGCTTCCACACACTTTGCACACAATGATGTTAGAGACGGGAAATGAATCACTTGTGTGTCTGAAAACTGATCTGCTGTCACAAATTATGCAGGGAAAAAATTCAGCCCGTCAATTGAAAATTCAGTGAATTATATACTATTACGTAGCTTTTTTTTCTATTTACGCGAGGTAGGAGATCTTTACAAGGTTTTACTAAAGTTCACTAATGTTCTCTTCTTTCTCCGTTCTTCTCTTCTCTTCTTCTAATATTCGTCGTTGCTGTCCCTGTCTTTGGTCGTTGGTTTTGTAAAGCTGAGCTTCTCAAACGTTTCATATGCTTTTTACTTCGCTAGTCCACTGAGGGTTCTGTTGCTGTGCGCCTCCTTTTATAATAAAATTTGAGGGGATCTTGAAGACGCCCTGTGCAAGTTTATGTGATTCACTCTATCCAACTAGTCAGCGTTGTAGGTTGCAAGAGTGGGTTGGCGTTAGAAGGTCGGTCGAGCTCTCCTACTTTGTTTACTTAAGGGCGGTGACGCACTAGTCAAGTTCGTCTTTTACTTAATCGATCACTGTTAAAACTTGTTCACAACTTAAGATATTATCATTAACATAAAGTACAATTACCAAATTATTACTTTGTGAACCGTATCTCAACTTATAAACTATTTTACTAATAATTTCATCGAATTTAGCTTTTAGTGACGTAAGGCTTCAAGTGCTTAACCGAGCAAAATATAACAAAGAAATGATTGACACAAACTAGTATCCGCCTAGAACTTATGTTCTTGAGTCGTGACACTTGAACCTTGTACGACATACTATTGTTTCGGAGGAAATCCCATGGGCTGTCACCTCATGACAGGAAAAGTAATTTTGTGATTCCGAAGGGTCATAATAATATTTACTTTACACATCATTTTATGTGACATGTTCCCCAAGTAATTTCCTCATCGATATTGACCTTCTATTTTTTAACAATGCTAAATTACATTATACAGGGTGTCCCAAAAAAAAGCAACCACTTAAATATGCAGAACATTAATACAGCTCTAAAGCGCAATAGATAAGCACCTCTGGGAATTGAAAATGGCTCGTAATCCTTCATTTACAATGCTAAAAGTCATTTTAGCTGAACTATGGTGCAAAGCCGAACAATATTAATATTCTTTCATATTTAAGTTGTTGCGTTTTTTTGGGACACCCTGTATATTCGCATTTCGTAACAATACTATAATATTTGATCTATAGCAGGGGAGATGAAAACAAAAAGCAGAGCTAAAAAGTGTTTACTAAATTTCGGTGCCAAAATGTTGTCGTCTTGAGGGCTTTGGTATGATTTATCCGGGAATAAATATTAATTAAACGAAAGACGTCTTCAACGCAAATCCTATGCAGCAATATAACAAAGTGAAAATGTATAACGCTGGTAAAGCAATATGCTGAAAATACTCTTTATGAGAATGTTCCATATTACTAGAAAAAGCGTATCATATTTTGCTCTTATAACTCTCAGTATATAAACGCGCTTAATCAATTATGTTTATATATATTGATTGTCATAAGGGAATCAATTGAAGGGGCATGCACATTTTATTTTCCATCCTTTTTACATCGTGTATGGACTTAAAGGTGAAAACAAGATTGTGGGAACAAGTTTACAATGTCCAATATATATATATATTTATGATTTACCAACGATTGTTTTATGACGGAAGTTATGATGAAATAGCATCAAAGCTCTTTGATAGCTCAAGAACTGTCATGCGAACGTTTCATGAAAACGAGCGTGTATTCAATTTTTCTTCGGGATTTTTCATGAGGCGAATGCAAATAATACCTTCACTTGAGATTGCCACAATTGCAGAATAATCGGTGCCAATCGTGAATAGCTGTAATCGCTAACAACAGGTCTCGTTCCTCGAAGACTATATCCGTATTGCCGAGCTATTCGCTTGTCTTACAGATACACGAATTAAGGAATATTGAATAAGAGACACCCTCTGCTGTGACTTGTAAATACAAGGAAATAAAATGCTGTAATATACTTACAATGCCTGTTTCATCAACAAAAACTAGTTGGTTCGGATTAAGCATTTCGGCTTGGAACTGTAGTCTGAGCATTTCATTTCGCTGTAGTGTAGGGCAATTCTCTGTATCTATAAATCATCATGTTGATGCAAGTTGTTAAAAACAGGAGCTAGCGAACAATGTTGTGCTGCACCCTGTGAACAGTATTGTTAACGATGTTGTTGAAGCTTGTTGAATCATCAATGTTGTTACAAGTTGTTACAACAACATTGCATCAACATTGATGACTCAACAAGCTTCAACAACATTGTTAACAATACTGTTCCCAGGGTGCAACACAACATTGTTCACTCGTGATGCGACAAACTGATCAAATTTTGGCCGTGTAGCTATTAATTAATTATCGATCAGCGTTGCAAGCAATTATAGCTAAATCTGTAAATAGCAAACAGGTATGTTGTACGAGTTATTATAGTTTTAGGACTGTGAGAATAGTGTCACTCGTGCAATATTAAGCCTAATTAAACAGCCGCTTACCTTCTTTGCGTCATTCCTAGCATATATACAGCGCGGCATAGCGTTTCTGGACCAAAAGAAGAACCATTGGCGTGGAGAATGTAATTTGTCATCTCATGTAGCTGGATTTGGGGCATTCGAAGCAAGCAATCCATGACAATATATTCCTCGTGTGGGGATAATATTACGCTGCCCGTTGGACTACCGAAACGGCAAGGCTTCGCATCACCCGTGTTTAAAAACGTCTGAAACGTTCGCATGACAGTTCTTGAGCTATCAAAGAGCTTTGATGCTATTTCATCATAACTCTCGGTCAGAAAACAATCGTTGGTAAATCATTCTCCAGCGTAAATCATCAAAATACCGACTACGGTGCATGCATTTTTGATTGACAATAACTAGTGTGCGCGGCTTCATATATTGAACGCGCAACTATCGCGAAAAGGCCCACGCGAGTCATATAACAAATCACGTGTAATATATTATATATATGACAAAATTTGGTTTCAAAAATTCCGGCCATATAACTCTTTTTCAGTTTGCCCGAATTTTCGGCTGAACGTTGCCCGAATTTCTTGATTCCGGTTCGAAATTTCGGTGTGCAGCTTTGGGAGTGCAGCAGACCGTTTACAATTTATACTGCATTTTTATTTTACGAATTTTTTACGAAACATATAATATATATATAATATATGTAAAAGGAATAAGGTTGATAACTTGGCCCCCATTTTTAAAGCTCATTCAGATTTCATATCAGAGCTTTGAGTATATCTGAGCGTTCATGAATAAATTTCCTCATGCAAAATAGCTTGATTGTTGAATGGGCCAATACGTCTAAGTTGGTATAGGATGTGGTCGTCAAATGATCAAGATTGAAAACGTCACAGGAGCTGCAGACACACAATATCACAAAAATCCGTCAACATTTCACACTATCAACATGATACTGCAATTCACTGTCGTAAAAGATCTTTAACCTCAGTGTTCGTGGTGTAGCATGAAACTGTTAAGCCTTGGTCAAACGGCCGCAACATTTCGTTGCAACATCATGCAACATGGTTGGCACATGTTGCGGCTTGTTGACATCATATTCGACCAGACTGGTCAAACCGTACCAACCTTCGTTATCTTTCACATGTTGCCAATCCTGGCATATGTTGCCAATCCCGGCATATGTTGCCAATCCCGGCACATGTTGCCAATCCCGGCATATGTTGCCAATCCCGTCATATGTTGCCAATCCCGGCATATGTTGCCTAGGTGAGCAATATGGCCGCCATCTTGTATTCAAATTTCATGCCAAAAACGTCTGATGCGCATGCCCAACGACAACAATGTTGTTTGCAAGTGGTCAAACGATCGCAACTCCAGAAATTGTGACAAAATGTTGCGTTAAAATTTGACTGGAGTCAAACTCAACGCAACATGTTCTAACATCATGCAACATTCTGAAAAAGGGTTGTCAAACGACCGCAACATTTTGTTGCAACATTGTTGGACGATGTTGCAACAAAATGTTGCGGCAGTTTGACCAAGGCTTTATACTTTTAGATATGTTTACTCTAAAACAATGATGTAATGCATATTCTCCTTCACTATTTTTATAACAAAGAATGATGATGACGTTTACAACATGCAGGATGTCCAAATGAATATGCATTCTAATTCTTCAATATATATTTTTAGATGTTTCTCTTAAAATAATGATTGATACTGCAAGTGAGTGACGAAGTAGGGCCATAATAATAGCCTCTATATAAATAGGAATTTGTTGTCGCTTTGACTTGCAAACCATTTGAGACATTAGCCGAATTCATATATTAGAGACGGGAAACTCGTCTTAGACTGGAAACTCATCGAAGACGGGAAACACCTCTGATGTGAATCCGGTCATAGACAGGTTCCTCGTCCGAATTTTTCCGTCTATAAACAGACAGGTAAGTTGGATGGGAATCCGGTTTAGTAGAGAGACGCGTCCTAAATTGGCATTTAGACGGGTAAATCAGACTAGTTATTAAAATATCGACACATTCAAGGACGGAACATGGTTAAGGGAAAATAAACAAAATTATTATCGTAATGATTACGCATTAGCTACCCGACCCATCATACCTATGAATTTATCCATCACAATTCATATTCAGACGGGGTTTTACTATCAACGTACTTTCCCGTCTATAAGATGAGTTTCCCGTCCCTGAAATATGAATTCGGCTAATATGTTAGTGTGATTCCCGTTGTAAACAGAATATGCATGCCATCCCACAACCTCGTAGCCAGAGTATACGACAGGCTTTTACCAATAAGGAAAAGATCTAAAATATCTTGAAGGAGCATGCATATATATTTTACATATATATTTTGCATATATATTCTATATACATATATATTTTACCTTGTGTCAAATATTTTTGTCCGTCCTGTGAACCAGAGAGGATCTTTATGACGTATGGCTTAGCTTACCCAGGGATAGTTTAACTGGGTTTTGGTTTTGAACACTGATCTGATAAGTACACGTATAAAAAAAACGCAGAATACCTTTAGAAGACAAAAACCAGAAGATTAGTATATAGCTGCTATTATCCAGTGCATTATCAGATCAGTGGTTGTGAACAGGTTATCAACAATATCAATGAACCACGCATGTCCGATCCAAAACAGCCACATTTCGAATGATCACAATATATAATTATAAACGAATTGAAATATTAAAAGAATATAGTTCTACTAATATATTTAATAACATGCATATAGAGTACCAATACTTCAAAAGCACAGTCACTACCTTTGCATTCCACACAATCATAATTTACATGTCATATCACGAAAGACTACAAGCAATTCAAGCATATTATATAGAGACCCGTTAGCAATTGCAAATTTCTACCAAATTTGAGTTAGATTTTCACTTTTTGATGCATATGAACGAGTGGAGAGATACTATATCGTAGAGCAGCACTCAGAAGAGAAAGACGTCATTTCTAGTTCAAACTAGTAACCAGCCACTTTCATTAAAGCATTTACCCCCCGTCCATTATGTCACCACGCTTGCCGATGACGTATTGGCACGGGGGGGGAAACCTACTATTTGTTCGTTCGCATCTACTGGGAAGAAAAATGCAGCAAAAATTGCAAGCGTAAACGGGCTTTGAGAACTGACAAATATGTACTGATCAATACGTATTGTGAATTGTATTCAAATAATAAGTTTATACCTTGTCTACATCATATAACCATTGGCTCGAGAAAAGCATTGTTCTCCTATTTTAGATATTTCGTATCTGGATGACAAAATTTGTAGTTGAGTGAACATATTTAATAGAAACATGGTTTGTACTTGTAGGAACGTTCACATCCTTCATAGAGAATTCTCTAACAGTCTTCGTAATTAGATTTTCGTGTTCAAATAGATTTTACTATTCCGAATTTAATTGGCCAATGGCATTACACAAATAAACAAAAACGTACAAATATTTGCATAAATGAGAACAAAAGCATGGAAAATTTGAAGAACTCAACCTCGCCCGGAGAAAAAACACGTTGCGATGGAAGTTGAACATGGGCACCGAGTTTGATATTGCGTAATCATTTCTTTTCTAGGAAAATGTGATCCTCGCGGGCCAGTTACTGAAATGTACAAATCAAGTATTCTATTAAGTGTTGAGGTATTCAAATTTCGAAGGTTTGCTAAACAAACTTTGAAGGTTTGCTATACAGGCTGTCCCCCCAAAAAGGTATCTTCCGTTAAAATCAGATCGGTTGCGATACGTCTCGCTATTGAACGGAGTGAATGGCGGAATATCATATCTTCCTTATGGGCGAAATAACAACACAGCGAAAATTAGGCAAAAAAATTCACAAAAAAATTCAAGGTTACTTTTCCTTTGGCTTTGCAACAAACATCCGTTGTTCTGTAGTCATTTGCACCGTTCGTGCTCGAATTGGCGGTAAAGACGAAATTGATATCTTAGTACAGCCGTTAAGCTATTGTAAGTTCCTAAAAGTATAACTTCTAAGGTTCACAACTTAAGATCTGACTTTAATAGAGAGCTACTTTTTTTCGGGACAACCTGTAAGTACCTAATGTGGTGAATTAACTAACGCAAAAAAAACTAACATGAAAAAATATTGTTATCTCTAAGATCAGAACAGACCGGTTTGCATAAGGTTATAGCGTATAAGGACGTCTGATATTGTGGAACAGGAAAAAAAGAGGGTAATTTTCCCTTTAGGATCTTCCAAGTTCGGTTTACGAACTTTTGTCCTGAAGTTTTGCCTCGCTTTCAATCCGGCATCCCGCTAAAACTAGTTACAGTTCTTTCTCTCCGAGAATCCGATTTGGAGATCTCGGAAGTAGTCAAGGCATAAACCTGTCCATACAAACAAGTCTTGTTTCGAACAAAAAAATTAGCTAATTTCTGGCCAGTTGTCACCATTCTCATTGTCCAAGGGAAATTTTACAATCTACATTATCAAGATAGCTGTGAAAAGTGATTCGTGATTGCTGTTAGTCTGCAGGTCTTTTCTCCGCGTGTTTTTTGGTATGCTCTTCAGCATTCTTCATAAATTTCTTTCTATCTTTAGTATATTCCTCAGCTAGGTCTGCACGCAACGGGTGTTCCGGCTCCGGGTCTTGCACCAACGCTACCAACGCTTGAATTACTAAGAGCAATCCAATACAGTTAACAACCATAGAGATTAGAAATAACACTAGACTAGAGGGCCCGGGGCATCGAGGAGAGGCAAATCCAAGTCCCGAATGTTCGCTCATTCACGATGTCCGAGACTCAAAACAAGTCGTTTTAAACGATATATTTTTATTTCTAAATGGTTTTTGGCCAAAAATATCATTTCAGGATGTCTAAGGTAGTAAAACGAGTTAAAAAAAACACTGTTTTTCCTTAAAAACCGGCAAAGCGACCTAAAAAAACGAATCGATTTTTTTCATACAAATTTTGGTTGTTGCTAACAGCTAACGTGGTTGCTAAGGAGAGGCCATGTAACCAATAGGCGCTTGGCTTAGCATCCGGGACTTGAATTTGCTTTCTATTAGAGCGCTCCCTTTTTCGACTGAAGTTTCCGATACCAATGCCCCTTCTAGTGTTATTTATAATCTCTATCGTTAACAACACACGTAGTGTTTCCTTTTTATGCCCCCCCCCCCGAAAATAAGACAATATACGGTGACTAACGCTACCAAAGCTTGAATCACTATTTATTAAAAGTAGCCCCCCCCCCCCGCCGCTGTCCCCAAGCCTCTAAGGCATACAGTGTAATTTTCCATATTAATTTTGTGAAATTAGGTCAGTGAATTAGAGTTTGGATTAAGGGTTGAGATTAAGGTTTGGATTAAGATTAACTTTAATAAAAATAAAACATTCCAGGCGCTGAGTGGTGCTTGAATAGCGCTCCCTATTCCTCAGGAAATTAGAAACCCGCATACACTCAAGTAAGTTACATGACGTATCCCATGCTTCGTGGGCGATAATTTGTAATAAATCAAAATGGCGGATCGTCGCCTGCGAACCTTATCATACACAGGACAATGATGATACGCCGTGTAACAACGCCATGTAACAAACAGAACTGAAATGATAACACATGGCATTTAGCCCGATCATTTTCAGGCTTTTTTGCAGAAACATCAATCGTTTTGTTGAAAAAAATGATATGACAATAAAGCTATTGAAAACCCTCAGTATTTGGTGCTGAAATTTAATGACTTCCGCTTAAAGGCAAATAGTTAAAAAGCTGCAAAAATAATGCTGGGAACTTGCTGGGCTTTTCCGAAGTGCACAATTTTCACACAAAACATTAACTTCTAAAGTAGCACCACTTTTGGGGGGTTATGTAGCTACATCCCTTTCTTTTCTTACAACTCTTTTGTCCAATAATAAACTGGAGTATGTTGTATTCTTGACTAGAAATTATTTAAGGTATTCTTTACTGGTTCATGCATCTCTAAAATGTTGAATGTAGGGAGTTTAGTTTTATTTGTTTCTGCTGGAAAAAATATAAACAGAAAAAGATGAATACCGAACAACACATTGAAAATGAAGTCCATAGTTAGTGGATTACTTAATGCGGTGTTCGTTAATTAATGCATGGCCTGAATTCAGTCTAACATCTCGTCAAAGAACCCTGTAACAGTCAAATTGGACGCCAAACAGCTCACTTAGATTACAACGAAAAATGGACGATTCTATTTGAAATAAACTCCTATGAACGAACTAAAAAAACTTCAGCTAAAAAGACTATCCCATAGAGTGAGTTAAACTGCAAAGTTTAGTTGCAAAATGGTGTAGAACGCAGGGCCGAAAATGGCTATAATTTATTTGTCTGTGTGTTATATACAAAATTTATGAATTGTCAAAGAAATATCAACTCTTATGTCTGAATAATTTTTACCTTGATCCGTTTTAGTGGCAGGTTTCCAATTTTCAGCACCAATGATTGGCAAGCACACCTGCCCTTTTTCATCAATATTGGGATGGTATATCTTTGTCTTGAATGTTATCTAGAATACCGTGTTCAGAAGCATTACAATTAGTAATATTTGTAATAAAGTTTGTGGATTTTGGCGCAGGGGTATTTATTCAAAATTTTTATATTTTACTACTTAGATTTATTCAATACTAACAATGAAAAGCGAATACTTCTTAAAATCGACCATGGCAACATACATTTTCCATTCAGGGTGGTTTAAGATTGTCATACATGACGGCCAAATATTGAACAAACTTGAGAGTTACTTGCTTAAATATTGCAGAAAATCTTTATGGTTAGCAACCATTAACTTTAAATCAGGTAATTAATAGCAAGCTATAAAGTGGCCCTAAATAACTGCAAAACTATCACGCAGGGAACTAAACCAAGTACTTGCCTGGGGTGAACTTACAAAAGCATATATCTGGTATATAAACACATGACGAACTTTGAATGGACTAGCCATGTGGCGTATATCAGTGTCCTTACCTTTGGTGGTTTAAATGGATATTCTGCTGGAAATGTTATCTCAATTCTAAATGCACCTTTATTGTAAGGGGCAGATTCCTAGAAAAAAATCACAATTTAGTGTCATGATCAGATCAACCGACAGTCAGCATTCCTATGGATTCTGGTAAAATTATCTGGAACTTTTGTGGATCAAACCATTTTTATTTGTTACTTACTTTTTCATATACATGAAAAGTATGAAATAATACTTAAATTTTAAACACTTTTAGGGCATGAAGATATCTTTCCTACAACATGAAGATATCTTCACTACTACACCAAGATTCAGTACCTTAGGCAAAAGTAACACTATTTTGTTTAAAAAGTGCAACCAATTGTCACATCAAATGTCAAGTTGAAATAGTGATTGTTATAGACACTTAAATTAACAGGTTAATTGTCCACAAAAAATAAAACAAATCATCACAGCAATCTGAACAAAAAAATAGGCAAAATAAAACCACAGCATATCTGTTATGGGTCAGAAACTCAGAATATACTTGGAACATCAGCCTTACAGAGTTAATACTTCAAATCTGATCAATTTATTGCCATGTTCAGCAATCATGTCAACAAGGTGAATATTTTAAAACGATTTATTGTAAAACATGATAAATTATGCCGTTTCCGCCCAGTAGCTAAGAAACAGTTTAAAACGAATTTTGACAACTTACGGGCACTATGAGTCCTTGCCATTGCAGAATGTTCGTTTCGTCTACTCTTATATCACGGAAAACTTTGATTCCGGACTTTCGTATGTCGTTCAATTCCTGAAAAATACAACACATTTCAGACGAAATCATCGCAAACGACAACTTCCTTTTATTAAAATAGAAGCAGCCTTCGGCGTAACTTACAAACGCTGTTAAAACAAACGCTTAACAAAGCTAGAATGGATGACCCCTAGCAACAAGTTGCCGCTTGTTATATACTTCAAGCAAACAGATTTTTTTCGATACACAGCGAGCAAGTTCGGGAACGTAGAATAGCTTTTTATACGACAAAGCGAAACTGTGGCTACAAAATGGGTTAGGCTTTCCGTCAAAATACGGCAGTGAGAATCGAGCTAGCACAATAAAAATGAACTCGAAAGCCTCCCTGACTTTTGTGAAATGAAGAACAAAGTTTTGCTTGAGGTTAAAGCAGTAAAAAGCAGTTTTTCTTACCTTAGTCAACCTTCGTGTGGCAGCCATGCTGAATTTGGACCTGTGAAGCAATCGCCCGGGTCTGGGGGCCTGAGCACTAGATGAATAATTTCCTATTTTCACTGAGCTATATATGTGAAATGGAGCTGACCATCCCTCACTTACTTCACTTACTTCGTGTTTTCATGGATAGTTAAAAGACTTTCATTTTATTATCCATGGTGTTTTTAATAAACTTTTACTTTTTCAAATGACAAATGCTGTGTGTCTAGTGGAACCCGCTGGTCTAGTGTCTAATATATTCCTCAATATTTTCTAGGAATTCGCCAAAATTTTAACCAGTAGTTCTTGCACTTCACCAAGTCACAGGACTACGCTAGGTACGCCTTCGATGTGGTTCAAGTTTCTTCAGAACTGGGCTCTGTATATGAGAGATGAGTCTAACCTTGATATGATTGTACACGCTGGATTGATTCATTAAAATCCAATCAAAATTCTCCCAAAATATTTTGAGGTTACTGAAAGCTTCTAGTTTCTAGTTTCTAAAAGGTACGCGTTTATAAGTAATTAACGAAAAAATATTATCACTATCATTATTATTATTATAAATTATTTCAGACTTACAGTGTGAATGTACTAGTTAGGATCACAATTATGGAAACCGCTCAGAAGCTTGCATAATAAAATCTAGGACAGCAAAGACTTCGTAGAATGTGAACACTCTAATGACTATAAAGTTTAGTCTAAGTGTAGGGTTAAATATTAAAAATATTCACGTTTTACAGAATCTCTACTGTTCCATATTTTAGAATCTCAATTTTTCTACCTAAATCTATAAGTCGTGTTCCGCTACACTTTGCTGTAAGTATTCTTTATACAGTTTCTCCTAAATTGAAAAATAATTTACCAGTGTTATAGCTTGTCAAAAATAGGCTGCTTGACTGCTTCCATGTCTTCAATGCCAGGCAGAATAGATTGTTAGGAATTCCCCCCCCCC
Organism: Dendronephthya gigantea; assembly: GCF_004324835.1. NCBI lineage: Eukaryota > Metazoa > Cnidaria > Anthozoa > Malacalcyonacea > Nephtheidae > Dendronephthya > Dendronephthya gigantea. Next base: position 613,085 of record NW_021163026.1, on the reverse strand, counting down.
GCGACTTTGCGCGCACAACTGATCCGCGGGTCACGTGGGTCAGTGTCACAGCCAATCAGGATTGAGTAGAATTAGACTAATCCAAACACTTACCCTTTTAGGATGAACAACAGTTTGAACAAAACTTTTCCTTTCGGCCAGTAGTCGCTGTTGTTTACGGCTTAATGTAGGCTTCAACCTTGGAAATAAACATTGACGGTGAGAAAAGGTATCAATAACGAAACTGACTACAAATAAGAAACGGATACATCAATAATACGACATAAACCGGCTTTGGCTTACCTTCCCACGAATTTCGCCAAGGTTAGAAAGAGTATTGAGAATAATACAATAGTAATGAGGAAATGATTATAATAGTTGGGAGGTATTGAAGACCACAGTTTTTCTACAGGAGTCTAGATTGAAAACAAAACAAAAAATGTTTATCTTATTAGAATTTAACGACACGTGCCTGCACTTGGAGTTTAGCAACTTTTGGGGCAAAGACTAGACTATAGGTGGGTTTCAAGACTAACACATAGCGAAACACTAGGTGGTACACTTATTGCTGAATTATGCCTTGTGGAAGTGAGCAAATTTCGTTAAATTGCACATAACATCTACTCAACATTAGGTCAAAACCTACAATGAAGATTCTACTTGATTTGATAAATATTTTCCCATCTGGAGTCGACCAGCAAGTGCTAAATCTGTCACACGAGTGAAACCAGCTATAGTCAGGCTGGTATTATATAGGAAACTTTACTTCATAGATTTCCGAAAGCTTACCGTATAAATATGAAGCGTTTCGACCAAATTTTTACCAATTAGTTTTTGTAATACATCGCCTTGCTTCGCTAAAACACTCAAGATCAGTGCAAACGGCATGACCAATCCAAACAAAATAAACAGATAGCTTTTAAACCGTGCCCAGAGATTAGAAGAACGATTCTCACTAAACAAATCAATTAGAAAAATAATTCAAGCAACGTAGGTGGAATTTTTACATCTGGGGCTGCTCGTATGAAAACTTTCAACAACATTTTCAATAGGTAAGTCAGAGTTACCTCCACATATACTTGATTCTGGTCGTTCAGTAACTATATATAGACCTTTACAGGAAGTCTTTGTTTTGACGTAGTTAGCGGATAAAGCACGTTTCTGATTGGTCAACTTTGCGCATTGTTCTTTCAAAAACACGCTTTCTCCGCAAAAAGGAAATTCGTGAAGAAAGTGTTCAAATTCGAGCAGTTTCTTAGATGAGAGAGATGGGATTAATGCAATACACTTGCCTGTCTTCTTTTAGTTTCTTATCGATGAGTGTCGAGATGTTCTGACAATCCTTTTCCAAAGTGTTCAAGGTATTTTGAATCGTTTGGTTTATGGTTTTTTCAATCTCCTTGCACACTTCTTCAATTTGATTCACACATCTGGCAGGCTATTAAATATGCACGCGGAATTTTAAAGACAATATTGAAAACAAACATGGCAAATATCTATAAGATCGCAGATAACGACTGAAAATGCATAATAGTCGATAAACAGTCAATATAGAATGCACGTAATCACCTTATCGATCAAATTCGGAACGTATATGGTCGGCATATCAAATCCAGCCTTGTTTAATCCAGGTCTTTTACACAGCTCTTGTGTGATCTGCATCAATACTCTCTAGAATTCAACATATTGCAAAACACTGATACATATACAAAGTCTGGATAACGCATCCTATTGAATGACCTTATCAGTGATAATGACGTATCAAGCCGTGACGCCTGCAGGGAATTCTGGTTATAGTAGTCACGGCGAAAAATTCAAACTTTAAAATTACCCGCCGTGACTACTAAGACCAGAATTCCCTGCAGGTGTCACGGCTTGTTACGTCATTATGCATAAAGTCTATTCAGAGTGTATTACAAAAATACCAAAACAAATGCCACTTGACCGGCAATTACTGTTTAGGTTTTTGAATACTTCTCTCTTAATTAGCTCAAGTTTAAAATACGTAAACTAAATAGAGTTTTCAATGGTTAGTGTTGATCATTTCGGCTCAAAACATACTAAAAAAGGAAGTGGCTTGAATTTCCCGCTACAAATTATCGTTCCAGAATCCAGCAGTATAATAGCCCAGTCAAATGGAATCCAGTCTCCTCGGGAGAGTAAAGATTTCTACCTGTCGATCGCTTTCGTGACCGGCCGTGTCCGCCTTGCTGAGGTAAAACCTGATTCGGTCAGGTTGTTTTTCGTTCAATTTTTCTAAAACGAGAAACGGTTATCGAATTTTTTAAGGCGACTTTAAGTGAAGGCGCACTGCTCCTTTTGATAGATGTAAACGAGCGAGGAAGTTACTGAATGTTCGTTGAAGAGCACTTCAACATCAGAGCATCCATAACTATACGCTCGTTCACATCTATCAAAGGGAGGAGATCGCATTAAAAATCGCATCAAAACTTGCGAAAGCGGCTGGGGTTTTTCTTAATAGTTGGGTCAATATCTGTTGTTATATGGATGTTGTGAAACCTACCGACAATATTCAAAGTTCTTTTACACAGAGCTTGGCCAATTGGATCAAAGAAGACAAATATGAGGTCCGCTCTGTTCCCTTTTAAGATAATAATAATAACAGTCTTTATTTCTTCTATGAATAACAGCAGAATTATGGGTGAGGTAAGATCCTAACTCATGGAAAAATTTGATTTGATATATCACCATGTTTCCAGGGGTGGCAGTTCTAAAATGAACAACTACATGTAGAAGTAAAAGCTAATGAATGACTGCTCTGCCATACTACATAAAGATTGAATCTTCAAACTCAATATATCCTGTAAAAAAAATTCTGCTTAAATTCCTGTAGTATGAATATAATATGCATTTAACATACCTAGCCACAGTATAGTTTCATCAACATCAAATGGATACTTCATGTCACCATCGACCAAACCAGGTGTATCCACAAAGGTGACTAAGCTAAACTTCTTTTGTTTTGATGTTGAAATTTCGGTAGAAAGATACTCAACGACACCTAACAATAAAGATTAAAGTTGAATGATCTAGTGCTCTTTAGAATTTTGTGATGGTTGTTATATGAACCCACAATGCAAGTTTGGCCAGAAAGTCAGGAGAAAAAAGAAACTTACCGGAAAAGCCAACAAGCTCTTTGAAATGTGGATACAAATGCAAGGTAGCCTGCCCCTATAATAAACATTGATTGTTTTCAATGAAAAATATTGGTGTATAAATATCAAAAAAACACCAGAAAACTTACTGTGAGTGACTCTCGTTTTCTGCCACTTGTGACAAATGTGAATCCTTGTGTCTCGATGGCTACTCCTGTCTTCTGCACATGTTCCTCTACGTACCTGGAGAAGTATAATAAATCATCAAGGGTTGGATTTACTTAGAGGTTTGCTGTTTGCATAACCTTTGGGGTTGCATAACTTTTCCAAACACAATATTTTGAGTGAGAGAATCATCTTACCAATTCACAAATGAACTTTTGCCAGCAGAATGATTGCCAATCAGTAAGACAGTTATCTTCTTTCGAGGAGCAAGCAATGATAGATCCAGTCCTGTTGCAATTGACGCCAAACCTTAAAAAGGTAGATTAGATTTCCATAGAATTTAGGTCAATAAACATTTCTGTTTGTTCATTTTAAACTGTCAAACTAAAGAGGCACTTAATTTCTTGGATATTGCTTGTCTTCACTAAACATAATATTGAAAATTTTAGCATGGATGGATAAGCCTCAAATATTTTATTATGTTTCAGTGTTTTTGTTTAAGTGTTTATGTTTCAGTGTTTGAGTAGTAAGCAGATGATAAAGAAATTGCATCTATTTGTTGCCTGGCATGTCTATGTACAAGTACTGTAAACAACTCTCTTACTGTGATTACTGTTGATCATTTGTTTGATTGTCAGGCTTTTTGACCAATCAAACATATACCAAAATTCAATCACTCAGATTTCATGAATTGTTCACAAATATGCAAGTCCAAACAGATAGGGTATTCTACCTAAACAGAGCTAAGTGCATGACGCACATGTCTCGAATTCTGTGAGCTATCTTATAACAGATCTCATCGGGCATGTTCAGGGACGCCAGAACAATGCAAGGGCAAAGGGGGCAGTTTTTCGTGAAAGGGCACACCTTTAGCGACACCTTAATAAAGAAAGTTTGCAAAACATCGTCAGTTGAACTTCCAATCCTCATGCTTTCTCTTTCCCAGATAATTTCTGTGCCTAAAGACTAATGAGGCATTTAGAGGAATTGTGTTATTTTGATGTTCGTTTGTGGCACTTCTACTTCAGATATAGGATGTAATTAATCCTTTAAAATGAAAGGGCATTTTTGTCCCCCTTGCCCCTGCTGGTAAAAAAAAAGGGAACAGCTGCCCTTGCTGCCCTCTGTTCTGGCGTCTCTGGGCATATTACGAGTTCTGAAAAGCATGTTCCAAACTTTTTATGACAATTTGAACAAGTCTTAAAAGTCAAAAGGTGTTCGACATCTTGTTCACAACTAGCTTGTGGGAAGACTTATAACTATTTGTTTGCAGATCTACCACAAATTGTCCATTTTTTTGCGTGTGATCGGCGATCATGGAATTGTTACTGTATAAACGGCAACCATTGGACCTTTGAACAACACAACAGGTCCTTTGTGAAATTATTTTTGAAAAAGTGGTGCTACATTTCCCACGTTATCTTTATCAACGATTCAATATTATATATACATACAGAAATATACGAATTATATGGCACGAGCCTATTAATATCTTGCGATGGGTCAACTGGTCAAGATATATGATAATTAATATATATTACAAATGTAACAACGAACCATTCTTGTTGTCCATGTACAAATCATGGCATTCCTTCAAAATTCTTTCGTTCACGCTCACCGTAGCCTTGTCAGGCGCGTTAGCCGACGCACGATGTCTCCCAGCAGGCATATTTTTATGGAAAGATACCAATAAGAAAGAAAACACTCAAATATATTGTAATGAAACGTAAAAGTTTCAGAAGTTCGAAATGTGTTAAATTATAAATTATAAATTATAAATAGATCGTCCCCAGAGGCCAGAACCGAGCTCGTTGAGGAAAAACCTGGGGACCATAATAATATAATCAACGAAGTGTAGGAAAATCATATTTCCTCGAAATCAGGAAATTTCTTTTGTTCCAGAATTCTAGGAATTTATACAAGACATGCAGGGTTATATTTGCCGTTGCTTTTACGAAAGGAATATTTATTTGAAATCCCTGGGCTTGCATGTAACTTATGCTGGCGATGAAGCTGATTTCAGAAGCAAATATGCTGAGGTCAGTGAGGTGATCTCAGAAATTCAGGTTTACCCCTTGTGCTATTGTCCCACTTGCCCAGCCTCACTATCATGCAGTGGGCTCACCTTACATGGTAGCTAGGTTTTGTTGTGATGCCAATAATCTCAATAGTATTTATGAGAGAACCTGCATACTTTCTGATATAAATGTAGACACTTATCATTCATCATTGAATGAACATTGGATTATGTGAATCTAACATGTGAACCACCTTTGAATTCTGTCCTCTTTTATTCTATTGAAGTTGGTTACGAACATGCCACTTTAGGGGGTGATCCACCATAAAATGGATGGACTTTTAGGAGTACTTATTAATCCTTAAAAACACCTCAATTTATATACATCCTTCAAATAACTGGGAATTTTTAACTATATAAAAACTGGACATTACCCAGTATGAGATATGACAAGTATGAGATATGAGTGGCATTTGAAAACCATGGATTAAATGAGGGTCTAAATCAGATTGGAGGGCCAACAGCCAATAAATTATCTTGCCATGTGCATGAACACCATTTTAATTGTAATGTAAAGAAGATGATTTTACAATGATTATTGAAAAAGTGCTTGCCCAACATCTGCCCTAACCCAGTGTCTTCTTCCTCGATCACAATGCCCCAGGCATTGTGGGCCATGAGGCAGAGGTAAAGACCATGGTTTGAGGTAGACCATGGGTAGACAATTTTGCTTCTACCTTTAGTATTTTTCCAATATTGGATGCACAGAGGAAGATATTGGAAATATAATAGTTGAGGTAAGTTGGACAATGATGCTTCCATTGCACCCAGGCAGCTTTTTCAGTCTTAAAACTCTCCTGTGTCCAAGTCCACACACGAAAAAATATCTACTAGATATTCATATAATAGTTTTATTTAACAACCATTTAACAATTTTTAACAATTTCACGGAAATCTGGGGAAATATTTTGCTTTATCTCAGAATTTAGAAAATCGATTGTAAGATTTCAGTATAATTTGCGTGTCTGAGCGGTCACTGTTCGCAGCGGTAACATTGCCGGTAAATTGGGGTGAACACGTTACTCTAATATGGTGATCATCACCAAACCAGCTATCACCCTGGTAGTTGTAATCGTGGCGTTCGCTAAATATGGTTTTGCAGCCAATATTTTGATTCTTGGCATGCCATTATACAGTCATTTGGTCGGAACTGTCAACGTCGGAAAATATTTGCAAAGTCAAGGACACGACGTACGTTCGATTGAAACACAAACTACAAAACTATGGCATTGAGGCAATGCTCTACCATTGCCTGGGTGAGTTTCCGGCGAAATTAGTTGAAAGAGCAATGTGGAAACATGTTTTCCAACCACCAACTTTCTTTTCAACCAGTGATGACAGTGATAACCCGCCGATCTTGTATCGAATTGTAACAAAATTACTGTGGGATCCTAATCTAATGAAGAATATTAAAAATTTCAAACCAGATTTGATTCTGTTGGATTCCAGTCCTGTCGCTGTGATGTTATCTCTCATACCCTACAAGTTAAACATCCCTTTCGTTCTAATTGGATCCACAGCACTCCCTCAGTACACTCGAGCTCCCAGCTTGTCCACTGTGATCCCCTATAAGTATTCAACCTACACGGACCAAATGACTTTCCTAGAACGTGTGTCTAATATTTTAATGAACTTGGTATTTTATCGGCCGAGCCTTTTCATCAATTCCTCACTCGTTAATGAATATATTCCTGAGATGCCGTATATTTCTGCAAGAGATCTTCAGGCTAAAGCCCAATTGCGTATCGTTCGACAACCCAGCATGCTTGACTATAACCAACCTTTAATGCCGAATGAGAAACGATTACCTCATTTGCTGGACCTCACACCAAAGCCACTTCCTCAAGAATTCCAGTCGTTCTTAGAAAGCGCGGAAAATGGTGTCGTCCTTGTCTCATTTGGTTCCATTTTAAGCTCTATGCCAGCTCAGATGAAGGACAAATTACTTGAAGCATTCGCACGAACGAAGTACAAATTTATCACACAAAGTTTTTTACAACCGAATCAGTCAGACAAGTTCATGTCCCGAAAATGGCTGCCTCAGTTTGGCTTGCTTCGCCACAAGAAAACAAAACTCTTCATCACCCATTGCGGCACAAATGGCTTGCAAGAGGCGCTGACTGCTGGTGTGCCAATTCTTTGTATACCAATGTTTGGTGATCAACCACAGAACGCTGTTAGCATGGAGAAGAATGGTTTTGGTCTAAAGCTGGACATCAAGTTATTTTCCGTCGATGAACTGGTTTCAGCAATCGAGGAAGTCGTTACCAACCCGTCCTACAAATCAAAGGTAGAAAAGGTTTCTGCTATTTTTCAATCCGAGAGGGTTCCACCCATCGAAGAGGCGGCCTACTGGATTAACCACGTGCTTGAATTTGGCGGTGATCACTTGAGATCTTATGCTCAAGATATTCCTTTGTGGAAGTATCTTGGTTTGGATATCATTGCTTTCTGTTTGTTACTTTGGCATGTTGTTGTTTATTTAGTCATAACACTTTTAAGATGTTGTTTATCTCTTTGTTGTGGAAGTAAACAAAAACAAAAAGACGAATAATGACGGGCAGCTGTAATCTTAAGGAATTCTTAGGTTAGATAGAGTGATAGACAAATTCAACCATAGAAAAATTTTAAGTGATAGATGTAAAACTGACGAAATCCAATACCACAGCCAGACTGACCATGTTAATGAGTTAAACTGTAAAGTTTGTTCGCGAAAGTCTTGCCGAAAAATAGCCTCGCGAATTTCACTAATTTTGCACATATCGGCGCGTAATTTTGCATACAAGACGCATAATATGCCGCATTAAATAAATCATTTTTAACAAGGAAAATTTCAACATAGATGCATTCTTTCAATGAAAAATATACGATTATTCGCACCATCCAATAGACTTACACTCAAATGGATTAGATATATAAATATATGTAAGAAGTGTTATTGTATTTTAGACATGTCCTCATTAGAGATATATAGAGGTTTGTTGTTCTCTAAAGAATTAATTACTATGATCTTTTTTACCAACCTCTTACAGAATTTAACCCTAGACACATGTTTTTTTTTAATTATACGGGGGATACGAACCACGACTAAAACTTTGAGGAAATTTCTTGGAAAGTGAAAATAAATTTATTATTTTTAAACGCGTTTTATACATGGCATTGAAACTAAAATTGTCATTCCTAATGATGTAATATTCACCGCAATACTTCATGTTACTATGCAGCGTTCGTCAAAAAAATTTTACTGAAATCTAAGGAAATGTTTTGCGTAATTTACGGAATTCGTAACTTTACTTGTGAGATTTGTGTATAGCGTGGCGTCTGACGATCAGAGGATCTGAGCCGCTGTAGTGCTGTAAATTCGGGTAAACACACGTTACTTAGTATGACTAGAATTGCCAAGCCAGTTCTCGCTCCGCTAGTCGTAATCGTAGCATTCGCAGAATACTGTTTTGCAGCGAATATTTTAATCCTTGGGTTGCCATATTACAGTCATCTGGCCGGAATTGCAAAAGTCGGGAAATATTTGCAAAGTCAAGGTCACGACGTACGCATCACAATTCCGCCTCAGTTGGAAGAGAGACTGCAGGACTGTGGTGTTAAACCATTGCTTTACCATTGTCTGGGTGAGTTTCCGGAACAGCATAAACTGGGGAGAGCGATGTGGAAAGAGGTTTTGGAATCACCATCGTTCTTTTCAACTAGTGCCAGTGATGGACTACTGATACTAAATCAAGTTGCAACAAAAATAATCCGAGATACTAAACTCCAAAAAAATATTGAAACTTTCAAACCAGATTTAATTTTGCTGGATTCCAGCCGAATTGCTGTAATGTTAACTCTCATACCCTACAAGTTAAATATCCCCTTTGCCATGTTTGGATCCCCAGCATTCCCTCAATGTACTCGAGCTCCCATCTTGCCCACTGTCATCCCTTATAGGTATTCAACCTACACCTTTCAAATGACTTTCCTGGAACGTGTGTCTAATACTTTCATGAATTTGGCATTTTATCGGCAAAGTGTCTTTATTAATTCGTCACTTATTAGCGAATATCTTCCAGATGAACCATATATTTCGCTGATAGATCTTCAGGCTAAAGCCCAGTTGTGGATCGTTCGACAACACAGCATGCTTGACTATAACAAACCTTTAATGCCTAATGTGAAACGAATACCTCACTTGCTGGACCTCACACCAAAGCCACTTCCTCAAGAATTCCAGTCGTTCTTGGAAAGTGCTGAAAATGGTATCGTCCTTGTCTCGTTCGGTTCCGTCGTACTAAATTTTATGCCAGCTCAGATAAAGGACAAATTGCTTCAAGCATTCACACGAACGAAGTACAAATTTATCATCCAAAGTTCTCTCCAGCAGAAAAACCAATCACATAAATTCATATCCCGAAAATGGCTGCCTCAGTTTGACTTGCTTCGCCACAAGAAAACAAAGCTCTTCATCACTCATTGCGGCTCCAATGGCGTGACAGAGGCCGTTACTGCTGGTGTGCCAATCATTGGTTTTCCATTGTTTGCAGACCAACCATACAACGCTGTTAGCATGCAAAAGAATGGTTTTGGCCTCAAGCTCGAAATCAAGTTATTTTCCGTCGATGAACTGGTTTCCGCAATCGAGGAAGTCGTTACCAACCCGTCCTACAAATCAAAGGTGGAAAAGGCATCTGCTATTTTTCAATCCGAGAGGGTTCCACCCATTGAAGAGGCAGCCTACTGGATTAACCACGTGCTTAAATTTGGCGGCGATCACTTGAGATCTTATGCTCAAGATATTCCATTGTGGAAGTATCTTGGTTTGGATATCATTGCTTTCTGTTTGTTTCTTTGGCATGTTGTTGTTTATTTAGTCATAACACTTTTAAGATGTTGTTTATCTCGTTGTTGTGGAAGTAAACAAAAAGTGAAGGACGAATAGCATGCACAGCTGTCTACAGGACACCGCGAAAATTGGCGTAGACTTATGCCCTGTTTACACTACGCGCGATAGGTGGTAACGGTTTCGGCTGTGCCACTTTTACAAGTACTTGAACCAAGCACGGATAAAAATGGTATGAGTGCAGAGTGCAAGTTTTATCCGTGCCCTACCAAATATCGCGCGTAGTGTAAGCGGGGCTTTAGCCTCAGTTCTTTATAGTTGTACTTCAAATTTTATGAATAAAAAGATTTATAAATGCCCAACAAAATATAATTTACACAGAAGATTTGAAGCTTGCACGCGGTAAAAACGAATCGTCTGAATTATTAACCTTTTGTATATTTTAAGTCTGAAAATGGTCATTTCACAGGTATCAAATGTGTATGATGAGCTGTCAAAAGACAGCCCTTTTGAACGCCTTTTGAACACCTGATGAAATGTGAGAGAAAGATCTGTTTAGCCAGTTTAGGTATTTATAATGAATTAATGATGAATAAGAAGAACGAGAAAGATGTGTAATTAACCTTTATTATCATCAGTATTTTACATTCACTTCATCATCATGCAGTATTTTACGTGACGGAGATACGATAGCTACAGAGAAACAGCCCTCCAGGCTCGAGGCATTGGTCTCAAAGGGCATATAGTTAGATTGGTTTCAAATTTCAAGATTTAAAAAAAATTTAAAAAATCTGAACCTTACGTATCTAAATAACCTTTGAACTTTGTTGTTATTTGCCTAAGACATACGTGTGACAATAATTCCGTAAACATTTTGGTAAACATTTATACTTCAATATGACTAGAATTATCAAGAAAACGCTCGCTCAGCTCTTCGTAATACTGGAATTAGCCAAATGCTGTTTTGCTGCGAATATTCTCATTCTTGGAATGCCATTCTACAGTCATCTGGTCGGAATTGCGAACGTCGGGAAATATTTGCAAAGTCAAGGACACGACGTACGCATCACAATCCCACCTCAGTTGGAAAACAAACTACAAAACTATGGGGTTAAACCATTGCTTTACCATTGTCTGGGTGAGTTGCCAGATAATCGTCTATTGGTGAGTTTGATTTGGAATGCATATTTTGAAAAACCGTCGTTACTTCGTCCCATGATGTCTACTGGCGTCGACTCGCTTGTAAAGGGAGCTGCAACTAAAATAGTCCGGGATGCTGATCTTAGGCAGAATATAAAAAAATTTAAGCCGGATTTGATTTTGCTAGATTCAAGTGCAGTCGCTGTAATATTAACTCTCATACCCTACAAGTTGAATATCCCCTTCGTTATATTTGGACACGCAGCACTCCCTCAGTGTACCCGAGCTCCCATCTTACCCACTGTGATCCCTTTTAAAATATCAACCAACCCGGTTCACCCAGATCAAATGACCTTCCTCGAACGTTTATTTAATACTTTCATGAACCTGGCCTATTATCGACGAAGTCCTTTTATGAATTCCTCACTCATTTACGAAGTTGTTCCAGAGAAACCGTATATTTCACTGACAGATCTTCAGGCTAAAGCCCAATTGTGGATCGTTCACCAATCAAGTATACTTGATAATAATCCACCTTTGATGCCAAACGAGAAAAGATTACCTCACCTGCTAAACCTTACACCCAAACCGCTCCCCAAGGAACTCCAGTCGTTTGCTGACAACGCTGATAACGGTGTCGTCCTTGTCTCATTTGGTTCAAATTTAAGCTCCATGCCAGCTCAGGTGAAGGACAAATTACTTCAAGCATTCGTACGAACGAAGTACAAATTCATCACCCAAAGTTTTCTGCAACCCAATAACCAGTCGGACAAATTCATCTCACGAAAATGGCTGCCTCAGTTAGACTTGCTTCGCCACCAGAAAATAAAACTCTTCATCACTCATTGCGGTGCAAATGGCTTGCAAGAGGCACTGACTGCTGGTGTGCCAATCATTGGGTTCCCAGTGTTTGGAGATCAAATTCAAAACGCTGGTAGCATGGAGAAGAATGGTTTTGGCCTCAAACTGAACATGAAGGTATTTTCTGTCGACGAACTGGTTTCAGCAATCGAGGAAGTCGTTACCAACCCGTCCTACAAATCAAAGGTAGAAAAGGTATCTGCTATTTTTCAATCCGAGAGGGTTCCACCCATTGAAGAGGCAGCCTACTGGATAAACCACGTGCTTAAATTTGGCGGTGATCACTTGAGATCTTATGCTCAAGATATTCCATTGTGGAAGTATCTTGGTTTGGATATCATTGCTTTCTGTTTGTTTCTTTGGCATGTTCTTGTTTATTTAGTCGTAACACTTTTAAGATTTTGTTTATCTCGTTGTTGTGGAAGTAAACAAAAACTAAAAGGCGAATGAAGACGCATAATATGCCGCATTAAATAAATCATTTTTAACAAGAAAAATTTCAATATACAGGGTGTATCAAAAAAAAGTAGACAATTTTGAAATGTTAAGAAAACTATAAATTTATCAAAATATCTCATAGATTTATGCTAGTATGGGTACTTTACCATCTTCAGCTCATTCTAACACTAAAAACAAACAGAAAAATTAACCTCGAAAAATGGAAGAGCGGTTTGTGGAAGCATCATTTTGAATTGCTTGTGCAAACATGAATGAGAGGTTTAAAATCCAATTTGAATTCAAGGGGTGAACGTTTGGGTATTTGTTTACAAAGAATCGAAATTTCAGAAATTTTGATGAAAATTAAGTCAGCCGCGCAACTGCGTAAAAGTGGGCTTTTTTCCGTTTAACTCGCAGCTTGAGTAACTTTTTTCACAACACCATTGTTAGTTTAATCACCCGAGCAATCACTCATGCATGAAATCATTCGTGCATGAAAAAAGTTACTCAAGCTGCGAGTTAAACGGAAAAAAGCCCACGTTTACGCAGTTGCGCGGCTGACTTAATTTTCATCAAAATTTCTGAAATTTCGATTCTTTGTAAACAAATACCCAAAGTACTCAGCCCTTGAATTCAAATTGGATTTTAAACCTCTCATTCATGTTTGCACAAGCAATTCAAAATGATGCTTCCACAAACCGCTCTTCCATTTTTCGAGGTTAATTTTTCTGTTTGTTTTTAGTGTTAGAATGACCTGAAGATGCCAAAGTACCCATACTAGCACAAATCTATGAGATATTTTGATAAATTTATAGTTTTCTAAACATTTCAAAATTGTCTACTTTTTTTTGATACACCCTGTAGATGCAAAATTCTTTCAATCAAAAATTACGATTATTAGCACCATCCAATAGAATGTAAGTTTACACCCTTAAATGAATTAGATATATAAATGTATGTAAAAGGTTTTATTGTATATGAGACATACCCTCATGAGAGATATGTAGAGGTATGTATTTGAGATATATATAGAGGATTATTGTTTTTTATAAAGAATTACTATGATAATTTTTTACCAGTGGAACCTCGTACAGAATTTAAGCCAAGATACATATTTTATTATTAATAATTATACGGGGAATACGATCACGACTAAAACTTTGAATTAACACCTTCGTCCACCTTTCTTACCCGATTGGATGGTTAGGTGTTAGCTCTGTCATTCGCGGGAGAGGTACGAGTACTGTTATTGGAGCCAGGTTGAGATCCGTACGGCGTCTTAAGCTGTCCTCCCCCCTGCCAAGAGCAAAAAGATTTATAAATGCTCAACAAAATATAACTTACACAGAAGATTTGAAGCTTGCGCGCGGTAAAAGCGAATCGTCTGAATTATTAACCTTTTGTATATTTTAAGCCTGGAAATGGCCATTTCACAGGTATATAATGTGTATGGTGAGCTGCCAAAAGACAGCCCTTTTGAGCGCTGATTGGCTAAAATATGAGCGTAGAACAGCCCTCACTGAGCGCTGATTGGTTAAAATATGAGCCATGAACATCTGATGAAATGCGAGCGAAAGATCTATTTAGCCAGTTTAGGTATTTGTAATGAACAAGACGCCTTGTAGGTGTTATTTCGGGCTATGTAGCCTGTAAATACACCGCACTGAAACTGAACTATATTGATACACTGTAAATACGCGACCGTCCGCGCGGAAGACTAAGCCTGTTACACAAAAAAAAATACTAATGAATCGCGAATTCTCCTTCACTCCTTCTCCGACTGATACTCCCAATACTGGTGCAGTTCGCGGCGCGCGACGGCTTAGAACCCACGATTTTAATTAAATTTATACGCATGCGTACTGACATCCTCTTCTTTCGTGGGCAAGCTTCGGTTGTTTAACTCACAAAATTCGCTTCAAAATCCTTCAAAAAAATCATCCATCCGTAACAAATTCTCTGTGTTTATGCAAGCATGACCTCTGAAAAGGTAAGTGCTGAATATCGCAAGCTACATTATATTTTAAAAGCCGTTTTATACCGAATAATATTAGGATTAAACTTAGCACCTTATTTAATACGTTTACATTACCTTGGTTATACGTCGCCTGATCGGGAAAATTGATATGTTTCGTCAAGTCTGGGCCTTAAATTTGAGTATATCTCCTGCAGGTACCCATCTCGCAGGTAGATAAAAGCAATATTCGTCTAGAGTACCCGCTCGACGAATACGTACGAAAACAATTCGATAGTATATAGTTATACCTTACAGAAATATTTGAATAATTTGATTTACTATCCACACAATTTGTTCAAAATGACCTGGTCTCCTGCAGGTACCCATCTCGCAGGAACCAGACAATACGCTCATCGAGGGTACCAGCCCTGATGATGCATCAGCAACACATATTCCTGTGTCAAGAGATCAACTAAGTGCTCTGATCGAAGACAAAGTCACTGAAACATTAAAACGGACTCTACCAGATATTCTAAGAAATGCTTTTTTGACACCAGAGCCTTATGGTTCACAAGAAAATATCGCTGTGGAAGAACCACAACCTAAAAGAGCCAAAGTGGTTGATAGTGTCACACCACCAGCTTCTGTCGGTTCTAGTCGTTCCGACAAGTATTATGCACCAACACCAGAGGCTACCATTTCTGAAGAATTATCTTCATTTCTCAAATCTGCCTTTACCAAGCAATTGTCCAAAGAAGTTTGGACAAATGTCATGGAACAATATCCTGACATTAAAGGAACAGCCGATTTCCTAGTGTCACCCATTATGCAAACAGGGATGAAAGAGGACATCAAACGTGTCCATGGTCTGGCTCGAACAAAAGATTTGTTTGCATTCGATGAAGGTCTAGCTGACAAACAAGCACCCTTTATTTCGGTTGTTCGACCACTTGTCAGTGCTCTGCAAGCATTGGAGCCGACAAGCGTAGATGTTGATGAGGATGAGCCCTCAGGTCCTGATCCTGACCACATAAAAGCTCTTATTGAAGATGCTATTGCACTACTGGGAAACGCACATTGTCGCCTAAACATTTGGCGCCAAAAACGTTTCGCTGAATACCTAACGGATGTGGGTAAGCGTACCCTGAAAGATCAGATACCAGCTGACAAGTACCTGTTCCCCGAGCAATTTCATAATATAATCAAAGAGGAACATGATCATGCAAACACCAATCGCAAATTAGTGGCCCAATCAACCAAACCTCAAAGGTTTGCCTCCTCTAGAGGGCGTTTTCAAACCAACAAGTCCTTTCGTGACCAGCCCTTTCGTGACCAATCCTTCCAGCGAGCTAGTTTTACCCGACCGCAATATAACAACTCCTTCAGGAAGAATCCAAACAACAACAAGCCCTATTGGGCAAAACGTGGAAACCACGCAAAACGCAGCTGACTATCAACTACCAACACTGAAGGACATCAAACCACCGGACAATCTTGTAGCCGGCCGCATCAAGCATTTTTACTCAAACTGGACACTAATTACATCAAATCCCTGGATTCTATCCATAGTTCAAGGGTACAAAATTCCATTTGTTCGGCAGCCCATACAGTGGAGACAGAGACAAACAAAAGCAAAGTCGAAAGAGGACTTGGCTTCTATAAAAGAAGCCATATTACAACTCAAAGCGAAAGGCGCAGTAAAAACTGTGCAGGAGGAGACAAACCAATTTACTTCAACACTGTTCATAGTAAAACAAGTGTCCAAGAACCGGCCAATTTTCAATTTAAAGAATCTAAATCGCTTTGTCCAATCTCAGAAGTTCAAGATGGAAGGTCTGGAAGCCGTGCGCAAAGTGATCCAACCAGGAGACTTCATGATGAAGTTAGATCTCCAGGACGCCTATTTTTCTGTACCGATTCACAACAGTCACAAGAAATATCTGAGATTTGTTTTCCAAGGAATAACATACGAGTTCCAATGCCTACCATTCGGACTGTCCAGTGCGCCCAGGACATTTACAAAACTGTTGAAACCAGTCATAATATTGCTCCGAATACAAGGAATACGGATTGTAATATATCTGGACGATATGCTTATTCTGGATCAAAGCCCAGAAAGACTGTCGTCAATTTTTCGGAGTGTTGTCAATCTACTACAACGTCTGGGATTTCTCATCAAACAAGAGAAGTGCTCCCAAGCCCCATCCCAGTGTCTAGAGTTCCTGGGATCCTTGATCAACTCGAGGGAAATGACACAAGCTGTACCCAACGAGAAACTCCGAAAGCTCCAAATAGAGTGCAAGAATGCACACCAGAATCGCTGGCTGACGCTGAAAGAGCTCTCGGCCTTGTTAGGCAGGATGAGCCATTGTTCTCAAGTGGGTCTAGCCCAAGGACCTTTGCATTATCGTGCTCTACAGAGGCAACATATCAACAGCATTCACCAGAGCAAACGTCTCTCGAACAAGACGGAAGTCTATCTGACAAAAGAATCACTAACCGACCTCAAATGGTGGATCTCGACTCAGATTCATCAGTTCAACAAGTGTCTAATCTCACTGCCAGCGTTCGACCTGATCATTTATACCGATGCATCCAATCAAGGATGGGGAGCACAGTGCAACGGCGTCATAACAGGGGGACGATGGAACATCCAAGAATCCAGACAACACATCAACATTCTCGAAACGAAAGCAGCCCTTCTGGCCATCCAGTCCTTTCTGACGACACAGGTAAAAATGCCACAACATATTGGATTGCAGATGGACAACTCGACAGCGGTTGCATATATCAACAAGAGAGGGGGGACCAGGTCTTCGACCCTAGCAGCCTTGGCGGTCGAAATTTGGAACGTCTGTCAACAGAAAGGAATTTGGATAACAGCACAACACCTTCCGGGAGTACAGAACGTCGATGCGGACTGGGCTTCTCGGCACTTCAACGAACGCACAGAGTGGACTCTGGACAAGGCGATCTTCACACGTATAGTCACGAAGTATTACACTCCGCAAGTCGACTTGTTTGCATCTCGACTCAATCATCAACTACCCCTCTACGTGTCCCGACACCCAGACCCGGGTGCAATGGAGGTCGATGCAATGACATTGCATTGGAACAGATGGACATCGTTCATTCATGCGCCAAATATAATGCTGCCTCGCGTTTTGAAGAAGATACGAGAAGATCAAGCAACCTGTCTCCTCATTGCCCCAAACTGGCCGGGCCAGCCCTGGTATCCGCTACTATTAGAGATGTTGGTCAACATCCCGTCCCTTCTTCCAATGACGGAAACAAGTCTATATCTACCTTTCGACCGGGAAGCACAACACCCTCTGTGGAGAACAATGAAGCTGGCGGTATGGCCACTTTCAGGGAACGTTACCGAGCAGGAGGTCTTCCACCGCAGGTCTGTGACATCCTTATGGCCTCCTGGAGAGACGCAACAAAAAAGAGGTATGAAGGGCCTTGGAGACTTTGGACTAGCTGGTGTGTCTCACGGAATCAATGTCCATTTTCAGCCACTGTAGCAGAGGTTTTACAGTTTTTGACTGAACAGTTTCATTCTCGAAAGCTGTCATACCGAACTGTCGGTGTTTACAAATCATGCATATCTCAACTACATGATCCAATAGATGGACAACCACTGGGAACTCTTCCGCTCTTATCCCGCTTTATGAAAGGTGTCTTTGAACTTCGTCCGCCAACACCCAAGATATGCTTAACCTGGTCAGTTGGGACATTATTAGAGCATTTAACGAATATGGAACCAAACGAGAACCTCTCGCTTAAGGAGTTGACTCTTAAAACAACTATTCTGTTGGCGATTACGTCTTCAGCCAGGGCTCACGAACTTGCAGCATTGCACTTGGATTATGTATCCCAAAAGAAGAATGGTTGGGAGTTTGTTATACCTAAACATGTAAAGAATTCTAGGCCGAATCACCCAGCAAGAAAGATTTATCTTCCAGCCTTACCAGACAACCAAAAGATTTGTGTTATTGAGAGTCTGAAACAATATGTTAATCGAACAGCTCGTATTCGCAAAGACCAGCATCTACTCGTGTCTTATGCCTCGCCACACTCGGCTATCGGAAGTCAGACTGTATCACGCTGGATACGCACTGTATTATCCAATGCAGGTATTGATGCTCAGTACACGGGTCATTCTACACGAGCTGCACATCAATGGCTGCCGATAGCGGTGTCCCTCTTGAGGATATCATAGCTGCTGCTGACTGGTCTTCAGTCACAACGTTTGAGAGATTTTACCACAAGCCTATTTCAAAGGATAAGTTTGTAAACAGTATTTTGGCCTCGGCCCTACAAAAATGACATTACTGTTTTCACTCCAAGATACATTAGTTAGCAACTTTGGGAATATATGTTGATATTGTTTTGTGTTCAATTCAGAAGAAAAATATATAATTACATTGATTAACAGTGTCTTTGAAATCTGCACCAGTATTGGGAGTATCAGTCGGAGAAGGAGTGAAGGAGAAATTATATTTCCTCGGAAGGTACTTACCTGAAGGGGAGATATGGTTCTCCGAGCTCCTTCGAAGACTGATACGAGCAATACTGGTCCCCGTACCAGTGGTGGTAGATGCCTATACCACCCCACCCTAGCCTGTTAATCAATATTCAGCTTGCCACTCAATCAGAGGATGTCAGTACGCATGCGTATAAATTTAATTAAAATCGTGGGTTCTAAGCCGTCGCGCGCCGCGAACTGCACCAGTATTGCTCGTATCAGTCTTCGAAGGAGCTCGGAGAACCATATCTCCCCTTCAGGTAAGTACCTTCCGAGGAAATATAATATCTAGACTCAAGTAGCCCGAGCGGAGTAATTAATGATGAATAAGAAGCACGAGAAAGATGTGTAATGCGATGATAATTACCCTAATTAACCTTCATTATCATCAGTATTTTACATTTACTTCATCATCAGTATTTTACGTGACGGACATACGACCGCTACAGAGAAACAGCCCTCAAGGCACTCGTCTCAAACGGCATATTGTTAGATTGGTTTCAAATTTCAAGATTTAAAAACATCTGAACCTTTCGTAACTAACCTTTGAACTTTGTTGTTTTTTGCATAAGATTAAACACAAAAGGCTCATACGTGTGACAATAATTCCGTAAACATTTTGGTAACATTCATACTTTAATATGACTAGAATTATCAAGAAAACGCTCGCTCAGCTCTTCGTAATACTGCAATTAGCCAAATGCTGTTTTGCTGCGAATATTCTCATTCTTGGAATGCCATTCTACAGTCATCTGGCTGGAATTGCGAACGTCGGGAAATATTTGCAAAGTCAAGGACACGACGTACGCATCACAATCCCACCTCAGTTGGAAAACAAACTACAAAACTATGGCGTTAAACCACTGCTCTACCATTGTCTGGGTGAGTTGCCAGATAATCGTCTAATGGTGAATTTGATTTGGAAGGCATATTTTGAAAAACCGCCGTTGCTTCCCGTCATTTTTACTGGCGTCAACTCGCTTGCGAAGCAAGTTGCAACCAAAATAGTCCGGGATGCTGATCTTAGGCAGCATATAAAAAAATTCAAGCCAGATTTGATTCTGGTTGATTCAAGTGCAGTCGCTGTCATATTAACTCTCATACCCTACAAGTTGAATATCCCCTTCGTTATGTTTGGATACGCAGTATTCCCTCAGTGTACCCGAGCTCCCATCTTACCCACTGTGATCCCTTTTAAATTATTAACCAACCCAGTTCACCCAGATCAAATGACCTTCCTCGAACGTTTATTTAATACTTTGATGAACCTAGCCTTTTATCGACGAAGTATTTTTATAAATTCCTCACTCATTTACGAAGTTGTTCCAGAGAAACCGTATATTTCACTGACAGATCTTCAGGCTAAAGCCCAATTGTGGATCATTCAGCAACCAAGTATACTTGATAATAATCCACCTTTGATGCCAAACGAGAAAAGATTACCTCACCTGCTAAACCTTACACCCAAACCGCTCCCCAAAGAACTCCAGTCGTTTGCTGACAACGCTGATAACGGTGTCGTCCTTGTCTCATTTGGTTCAATTTTAAGCTCCATGCCAGCTCAGGTTAAGGACAAATTACTTCAAGCATTCGTACGAACGAAGTATAAATTCATCACCCAAAGTTTCCTGCAACCCAATAACCAGTCGGACAAATTCATCTCACGAAAATGGCTGCCTCAGTTTGACTTGCTTCGCCACCAGAAAACAATGCTCTTCATCACCCATTGCGGTGCAAATGGCTTGCAAGAGGCGCTGACTGCTGGTGTGCCTATCATTGGGTTCCCAGTGTTTGGAGATCAAATTCAAAACGCTGTTAGCATGGAAAAGAATGGTTTTGGCCTCAAGCTGGACATCAAGATATTTTCCGTCGATGAACTGGTCTCAGCAATCGAGGAAGTCGTTACCAACCCGTCCTACAAATCAAAGGTAGAAAAGGTATCTGCTATTTTTCAATCCGAGAGGGTTCCACCCATTGAAGAGGCGGCCTACTGGATTAACCACGTGCTTAAATTTGGCGGTGATCACTTGAGATCTTATGCTCAAGATATTCCATTGTGGAAGTATCTTGGTTTGGATATCATTGCTTTCTGTTTGTTACTTTGGCATGTTGTTGTTTATTTAGTCGTAACACTTTTAAGATGTTGTTTATCTCGTTGTTGTGGAAGTAAAAAAAAACTAAAAGACGAATAATGACGGGCAGCTGTAATCTAAAAGAATTCTTAGGTTAGATAGAGTGATAGACAAATTCAACTATAGAAAAATTTTAAGTGATAGATGTAAAACTGACGAAATCCAATACCACAGCCATGACTGACCATCTTAAAATGAGTTGAACTGTAAAGTTTGTTCGCGAAAGTCTTGCCGCAAAAATAGCCCCGCGAATTTCACTAATTTTGCAAATATCGGCGCGTAATTTTGCATACAAGACGCATAATATGCCGCATAAATAAATCATTTTTAACAAGAAAAATTTCAACACATAGATGCATTCTTTCAATGAAAAATATACGATTGTTCGCACCATCCAATAGACTTACACTTAAATGGATTAGATATATAAATGTATGTAAGAGGTGTTATTGTATTTGAGACATGCCCTCATTAGAGATATGCAGAGGTATGTATTATTTATATATATATATATATATATATATTATATTATATATATATATATATATATATATATATATAGAGGTTTATTGTTTTTTAAAGAATTACTATGATAATTTTTACCACTGGAACCTCGAACAGAATTTAACCCTAGATACATATTTTATTATTAACAATTCTACGGGGAATACGGATCACGACTAAAACTTTGAGTTAACACCTTCATCCACCTTACTTACCTGATTGGATGGTTATAGGTGTTAGCTCTGTCATTCGCGGGAGGGGTGGCTTGGAACGAGTACTGTATTGGAGCCAGGTTGAGATCCGTACGGCATCTTACGCTGAATACCCCCCCTGCCAAGAGCAAAAAGATTTATAAATGCTCAACAAAAATTACAAAATATAACTTACACAGAAGATTTGAAGCTTGCGCGCGGTAAAAACGAATCGTCTGAATTATTAACCTTTTGTATTTTTTAAGCCTTGAAATGGTCATTTCACAGGTATCAAATGTGTATGATGAGCTGTCAAAAGACAGCCCTTTTGAGCGCTGATTGGCTAAAATATGAGCGTGGAACAGCCCTTCTCAGCGCTGATTAAAATATGAGCCCGAAACACCTGATGAAATCATGCGAGCGAAAGATCTATTTAGCCAGTTTAGGTATTTGTAATGAACAAGACGCCTTGTAGGTGTTATTTCGGGCTATGTAACCTGTAAATACACCGCACTAAAACTGAGCTATATTTGATACACTTGTCCGCGCGGAAGACTAAGCCTGCTACTCACAAAAAAATAATGAATCGCGAAATCTAGACTCAAGTAGCCCGAGCGGATTAATTAATGATGAATAAGAAGCACGAGAAAGATGTGTAATGCGATGATAATCACCCTAATTAACCTTCATTATCATCAGTATTTTACATTTACTTCATCATCAGTATTTTACGTGACGGAGATACGACAGCTACAGAGAAACAGCCCTCAAGGCATTTGTCTCAAACGGCATATTGTTAAGATTGGTTTCAAATTTCAAGATTTAAAAACATCTGAACCTTTCGTAACTAACCTTTGAACTTTGTTGTTATTTGCATAAGATTAAACACAAAAGGCATATACGTGTGAGTCGGTGTGACAATAATTCCGTAAACATTTTGGTAAACATTTATACTTCAATATGACTAGAATTATCAAGAGAACGCTCGCTCAGCTCTTCGTAATACTGCAATTAGCCAAATGCTGTTTTGCTGCAAATATTCTCATTCTTGGAATGCCATTCTACAGTCATCTGGCTGGAATTGCGAAAGTCGGTAAATATTTGCAAAGTCAAGGACACGACGTACGCATTGCAATCCCACCTCAGTTGGAAAACAAACTACAAAACTATGGCATTAAACCATTGCTTTACCATTGTCTGGGTGAGTTGCCAGATAATCGCCTATTGGTGAATTTGATTTGGAATTTATATTTTGAAAAACCTCCGTTGCTTCCCTTGCTGTTTACTGGCGCCAACTCGCATTCAAAGCGAGCTGCAACTAAAATAGTCCGGGATGCTGATCTTAGGCAGAATATAAAAAAATTCAAGCCGGATTTGATTCTGTTGGATTCAAGTGCAGTCGCTGTGATATTAACTCTAATACCCTACAAGTTGAATATCCCCTTCGTTATGTTTGGACAAGCAGCACTCCCTCAGTGTACCCGAGCTCCCATCTTACCCACTGTGATCCCTTTTAAATTATCAATCAACCCGGTTCACCCAGATCAAATGACCTTCCTCGAACGTTTATTTAATACTTTGATGAACCTAGCCTATTATCGACGAAGTACTTATATGAATTCCTCACTCATTTACGAAGTTGTTCCAGAGAAACCGTGTATTTCACTGACAGATCTTCAGGCTAAAGCCCATTTGTGGATCATTCAGCAACCAAGTATACTTGATAATAATCCACCTTTGATGCCAAACGAGAAAAGATTACCTCACCTGCTAAACCTTACACCCAAACCGCTCCCCGAAGAATTCCAGTCTTTTGCTGACAACGCGGAAAATGGTGTCGTTCTTGTCTCATTTGGTTCAATTTTAAGCTCCATGCCAGCTCAGGTGAAGGACAAATTACTTCAAGCATTGGGACAAACGAAGTACAAATTTATCACCCAAAGTTCTCTCCAGCAGAAAAACCAGCCAGACAAATTCATGTCACGAAAATGGCTTCCTCAGTTTGACTTGCTTCGCCACCAGAAAACAAAACTCTTCATCACCCATTGCGGTGCAAATGGCTTGCAAGAGGCACTGACTGCTGGTGTGCCTATCATTGGGTTCCCAGTGTTTGGAGATCAAATACAAAACGCTGTTAGCATGGAGAAGAATGGTTTTGGCCTCAAGCTGGACATCAAGATATTTTCCGTCGATGAACTGGTTTCCGCAATCGAGGAAGTCGTTACCAACCCGTCCTACAAATCAAAGGTAGAAAAGGCATCTGCTATTTTTCAATCCGAGAGGGTTCCACCCATTGAAGAGGCGGCCTACTGGATTAACCACGTGCTTAAATTTGGCGGTGATCACTTGAGATCTTATGCTCAAGATATTCCATTGTGGAAGTATCTTGGTTTGGATATCATTGCTTTCTGTTTGTTTCTTTGGCATGTTGTTGTTTATTTAGTCATAACACTTTTAAGATGTTGTTTATCTCGTTGTTGTGGAAGTAAACAAAAACTAAAAGACGAATAAAGACGTGCAGCTGTAGTCTAAAGAAATTCCTACATTAGATAGACAAATTCTACCATAGAACAATTTTAAATGATAAATGTAAAACGAGATCCAACCACACAGCCAGACTGACCATCTTAAATTGAGGTAAACTGTAAAGTTTGCTCGTGAAATGTTGTGATGTCTTGCAAATATAGCCCCACGAAGTTCACTAATTTTGTATATATCATGCAGTGGCGTAGCCAGCCTGACGATTTAAGGGTTGTTTACTTGAGCCCGGTTACCCGAGATTCAACGAAGCGTGAGATGATTTTGATGTATTAAAATGAGCATCCAGATAACCTTGATCCTGGCAGTCGTATAATCACCACAACAATAGCATGTGCTTGTTTAGTGTCATAAAGGCTTATTTCAATACCTCAAAGTCCTCTCACGCTTCGTTGAATCTCGGGTAACCGGGCTCATGTAAACAGCCCCTTCCCTTAGTCATGCTATGCAAATTTTATATTATTATCATTATTCATTTCTTTAGAAATTCATTGTTTTCACAGTCAATGAACACCAAAATGTTAGCATAACATGACTAAATTGTTGGGCTGGCTACGCCATGCACTGATATCATGCAGTATAACGCGTGGAAAGATAACCATTCTCGGCTCGAAACTGGGTAATAATTCCATGTTCAGAAAATCCTAAATACACGAATGAAATGTTTGATACGTAAGGGTCTTTGTATTTTTTACGACGGAAATGCCGCGCGTAACACTGACTTAAACACCCTTTTGACCTTCGCTGAATAATTTGCATAAAGATTACGCAGAAATTACAATATACACTTGTATAAAAGTATAAATATACCCGGCGTCTGTAAATGGGTTTAATATCACTTGAATATGGCTAGATTTATAACGAAAACACTCGCTTTGCTGGTTGTAATTTCATCCGTTGCGAAATACTGTTTTGCAGCGAATATCCTAATCCTTAGCATGCCCCTCTACAGTCATCTCGTCGGAATTGCAAAAGTCGGGAAATATTTGAAAAGCGAAGGTCACGACGTACGCATCGCAATCCCACCTCAGCTGGAAGAGAAACTGCAGGACTATGGCATTAAACCATTGCTCTACCATTGCCTTGGTGACTATCCAGAAAAATTGCTAATGGAGAAGTGGATTTGGAAGATATTTTTTGAAACACTGCCGTTGCTTTCCGTAATATTTAGTGGAGACCAGCCGATTCCAAATCGAGTTGCAAGCAAAATAGTCCTGGATGCTAAACTAAAGAAAAATATTAAAACTTTCAAACCAGATTTGATTCTACTGGATTCCACCCCAGTCGCTGTAATGTTAACTCTCATACCCTACAAGTTAAACATTCCCTTCGTTATGTTTGGATCCACAGCACTCCCTCAGTACACCCGAGCTCCCATTTTACCCACTGTCATCCCCTTTAAGATTTCAACCAACACGGATCAAATGACCTTCCTAGAACGTGTATCTAATACTTTAATGAACTTGGTATTTTATCGACAAACTCCTTTCATCAATTCATCACTCATTAGGGAATATCTTCCAGATGAACCGTATATTTCGCTGATAGATCTTCAGGCTAAAGCCCAATTGTGGATCGTTCGACAACCCAGCATGCTTGCCTATAACCCACCTTCAATGCCGAATGTGAAACGATTACCTCACTTGCTGGACCTCACACCAAAGCCACTTCCTCAAGAATTCCAGTCGTTCTTAGAAAGCGCGGAAAATGGTGTCGTCCTTGTCTCATTTGGTTCCTTTTTAAGCTCTATGCCAGCTCAAATGAAGAACAAATTACTTGAAGCATTCGCACGAACGAAGTACAAATTTATCACTCAAAGTTTTTTACAACCGAATCAGTCAGACAAGTTCATGTCCCGAAAATGGCTGCCTCAGTTTGACTTGCTTCGTTATAAGAAAACAAAGCTCTTCATCACCCATTGCGGCACAAATGGTTTGCAAGAGGCACTAACTGCTGGTGTGCCAATCATTGGTTTCCCAGTGTTTGGTGATCAACCATACAATGCTGTTAATATGGAAAAGAATGGTTTTGGTCTAAAGCTGGACATCAAGTCATTTTCCGTTGATGAACTGGTTTCAGCAATCGAGGAAGTCGTTACCAACCCGTCCTACAAATCAAAGGTGGAAAAGGCTTCTGCTATTTTTCAATCCGAGAGGGTTCCACCCATTGAAGAGGCGGCCTACTGGATTAACCACGTGCTTAAATTTGGCGGTGATCACTTGAGATCTTATGCTCAAGATATTCCATTGTGGAAGTATCTTGGTTTGGATATCATTGCTTTCTGTTTGTTACTTTGGCATGTTGTTGTTTATTTAGTCATAACACTTTTAAGATGTTGTTTATCTCGTTGTTGTGGAAGTAAACAAAAACTAAAAGACGAATAAAAACGCGCAGCTGTAGTCTAAGGAAATTCCTACGTTAGATAGACAAATTCTACCATGGAACAATTTTAAATGATAAATGTAAAACGAGATCCAACACCACAGCCAGACTGACCATCTTAAAATGAGTTAAACTGTAAAGTTTGTTCCTGAAATGTTGTGATGTCTTGCAAATATAGCCCCACGAAGTTCACTAATTTTGTATATATCATGCAGTGGCGTAGCCAGCCTGGCGATTTAAGGGTTGTTTACATGAGCCCGGTTACCCAAGATTCAACGAAGCGTGAGATGATTTTGAGGTGTTAAAATGAGCATGCAGATAACCTGATCCTGGCAGTCATATAATCACCACAACAATAGCATGTGCTTGTTTGGTGTCATAAAGACTTATTTCAATGCCTCAAAGTCCTCTCACGCTTCGTTGAATCTCGGGTAACCGGGCTCATGTAAACAGCCCCTTAGTTATGCTATGCAAATTTTATGTTATTATCATTATTCATTTCTTTAGAAATTCATTGTTTTCACAGTCAATGAACACCAAAATATTAGCATAGCATGACTAAATTGTCGGGCTGGCTACGCCATGCACTGATATCATGCAGTATAACGCGTGGGAAAGATAACCATTCTCGGCTCGAAACTGGGTAATAATTCCATGTTCAGTAAATCCTAAATACACGAATGAAATGTTTGATACGTGTGGGTCTTTGCATTTTTTGCGACGGAAATTCCGCGCCTAAAACTGACGTAAGCACCCCGTTGACCTTTGCTGAATTAATTTGCATAAAGATTGCGCAAGAATTACAATATTCACTTGTATAAATATACACGGCGTCTGTAAATGTCTGGGTTTAATATCACTTGAATATGGCTAGATTTATAACGAAAACACTTACTTTGCTAGTTGTAATTTCAACAGTTGTTAAATACTGTTTTGCAGCGAATATCTTAATCCTTAGCTTGCCTCTCTACAGTCATCTTGTCGGAATTGCAAAAGTCGGGAAATATCTGCAAAGCGAAGGTCACGACGTACGCATCGCAATTCCGCCTCAGTTGGAAGAGAAACTGCAGGACTATGGCATTAAACCATTGCTCTACCATTGTCTGGGTGAGTATCCAGAAAAATTGCTAATGGAGAAGTCGATTTGGAAGATATTTTTTGAAAAACCGCCGTTGCTTCCCGTAATATTTAGTGGTGACCAGCCAATTCCAAATCGAGTTGCAAGCAAAATAGTTCTGGATGCTAAACTAAAGGAAAATATTAAAACTTTCAAACCAGATTTGATTCTACTGGATTCCACTCCAGTCGCTGTGATGTTAACTCTCATACCCTACAACTTAAACATTCCCTTCGTTATGTTTGGATCTGCAGCATTCCCTCAGTACACCCGAGCACCCATATTGCCCACTGTCATCCCCTTTAAGATTTCAACCTACACGGATCAAATGACCTTCCTAGAGCGTGTGTCTAATACTTTAATGAACTTGGTATTTTATCGACAAACTCCTTTCATCAATTCATCACTCATTAGGGAATGTCTTCCAGATGAACCGTATATTTCGCTGATAGATCTTCAGGCTAAAGCCCAATTGTGGATCGTTCGACAACCCAGCTTGCTTGACTATAACCCACCTTCAATGCCGAATATGAAACGATTACCTCACTTGCTGGACCTGACACCAAAGCCACTTCCTCAAGAATACATGTCGTTTTTAGAAAACGCTGATAATGGTGTCGTCCTTGTCTCATTTGGTTCCATTTTAAGTTCCATGCCATCTCAGATAAAGGACAAATTACTTGAAGCATTCGCACGAACGAAGTACAAATTTATCACCCAAAGTTCTCTCCAGCAGAAAAACCAGTCGGACAAATTCATGTCACAAAAATGGCTGCCTCAGTTTGACTTGCTTCGCCACAAGAAAACAAATCTCTTCATCACTCATTGCGGCACAAATGGCTTGCAAGAGGCACTGACTGCTGGTGTGCCAGTTCTTTGTATACCATTGTTTGGTGATCAACCACAAAACGCTGTTAGCATTGAGAAGAATGGTTTTGGCCTCAAGCTGGACATCAAGTTATTTTCCGTCGATGAACTGGTTTCAGCAATCGAGGAAGTCGTTACCAACCCGTCCTACAAATCAAAGGTAGAAAAGGCTTCTGCTATTTTTCAATCCGAGAGGGTTCCACCCATTGAAGAGGCGGCCTACTGGATTAACCACGTGCTTAAATTTGGCGGTGATCACTTGAGATCTTATGCTCAAGATATTCCATTGTGGAAGTATCTTGGTTTGGATATCATTGCTTTCTGTTTGTTACTTTGGCATGTTGTTGTTTATTTAGTCGTAACACTTTTAAGATGTTGTTTATCTCGTTGTTGTGGAAGTAAACAAAAACTAAAAGACGAATAAAGACGCGTAGCCTACGTAATATAGACGGTGAAAAAAACGATGGACCGTCTTCCACAATTATTCAAATATTTGTAGCCCGAATGTTGGCGCCCGGAAGTTATTACTATATAGCGCCTGCGCGCAGGCTAAAAGACGCGCAGCTGTAGTCTGAAGGAATTCTCAGATTAAATAAACAATTTCAGAAAAAACACTGCATGGAAAACTTAAATGATTTGTGTAACTTAAAGTGAGTAAAACTGTGAAATTTGGTCTAGAAATGATATAAAATTTTGGAAATGCCTCGCCTAAAACTGAAGTGGACACCCCGTTGACTTCGTTCAATAAATCCAATAATTTGCATAAATATTACGCAAGAATTCCAATATACACTTGTATAATATACATGGCGTCTGTATACCCGTCTGCATGTAATATCACTTAAATATGGCTAGATTTACCACAAAAACGCTCATTTTGCTGGTTGTAATTTCAGCCGTTGCTAAATACTGTTTTGCAGCGAATATTCTAATCCTTAGCTTGCCATTCTACAGTCATCTTGTCGGAATTGCAAAAGTCGGGAAATATCTGCAAAGCGAAGGTCACGACGTACGCATCGCAATTCCGCCTCAGTTGGAAGAGAAACTGCAGGACTATGGCATTAAACCATTGCTCTACCATTGTCTGGGTGAGTATCAAGAAAAATCGCTAACGCAGAAGACGATTTGGAAGATGATTTTTGAGAAACCGCCGTTGCTTCCCGTAATATTTAGTGGTGTACAGCGGCCTCCAAATCGAGTTGCAAGCAAAATAGTCCTGGATGCTAAACTAAGGCAAAATATTAAAACATTCAAGCCAGATTTGATTCTACTGGATTCCACCCCACTCGCTGTGATGTTAACTCTTATACCTTACAAGTTAAACATTCCCTTTGTTATGTTTGGATGCGCTGCACTCCCTCAGTACACCCGAGCTCCCATCTTACCCACTGTCATCCCCTTTAAATATTCAACCTACACGGATCAAATGACCTTCCTAGAACGTGTATCTAATACTTTAATGAATTTGGCATTTTATCGACGAAGTTCTTTTATCAATCAATCACTCATTAAGGAATATCTTCCAGATGAACCGTATATTTCACCAAGTGATCTTCAGGCTAAAGCCCAATTGTGGATCGTTCAACGACACAGCATGATGAACTATAACCCACCTTCAATGCCGAATGTCAAACGATTACCTCACTTGCTGGACCTCACACCAAAGCCACTTCCTCAAGAATACCTGTCGTTTTTAGAAAACGCTGATAATGGTGTCGTCCTTGTCTCATTTGGTTCCGTTTTAAGCTCTATGCCAGCTCAGGTGAAGGACAAATTACTTCAAGCATTCGGACAAACGAAGTACAAATTTATCACCCAAAGTTCTCTCCAACAGAAAAACCAGTCAGACAAATTCATGTCACGAAAATGGCTTCCTCAGTTTGACTTGCTTCGCCACAAGAAAACAAAGCTCTTCATCACCCATTGCGGCGCAAATGGTTTGCAAGAGGCACTAACTGCTGGTGTGCCAATCATTGGTTTCCCAGTGTTTGGTGATCAACCATACAATGCTGTTAATATGGAAAAGAATGGTTTTGGTCTAAAGCTGGACATCAAGTCATTTTCCGTCGATGAACTGGTTTCAGCAATCGAGGAAGTCGTTACCAACCCGTCCTACAAATCAAAGGTGGAAAAGGCTTCTGCTATTTTTCAATCCGAGAGGGTTCCACCCATTGAAGAGGCAGCCTACTGGATTAACCACGTGCTTAAATTTGGCGGTGATCACTTGAGATCTTATGCTCAAGATATTCCATTGTGGAAGTATCTTGGTTTGGATATCATTGCTTTCTGTTTGTTTCTCTGGCATGTTGTTGTTTATTTAGTCATAACACTTTTAAGATGTTGTTTGTCTCGTTGTTGTGGAAGTAAACAAAAGTTGAAGGACGAATAGCAGGTACGGTCATGCCCTGCCGTACTCTGAGCCATTTGCCGTTAAACTAGGAATATTCTCGATAAATAAAAAATTTTAAAAATCCGTGTTATGCACGATTTATTAACAAATAATTTTAGGCGACTTCAGAGAATTGGCAATTATTTGTCAATTTTAACTTATATAAATAACGTTTTATTTATATGGGCTTAAATAATTGCCGAAATAAATAAAACCTTTATATAAATTTAAATTCTTGAATTCAATTTAACGTGTTTTATCACTCAAGATTAATTGTGGACGGATCAATTGTTTTCACTATGTTCTACACATGAATAATTTTTAAGGTACAAAATGAAATGCAAAGAAGAAGAGACCTCCACGATAAATCAGAAGAAAGAAAGTCTATTGTTTGCAGTCAATACAAGAGACTGCATCCCGAATGCTTTGTTTTAAAGGTAAGGCGGTTGGAAAAAATCACACTATCAGGAACATGTAGTTCATAAACTCAAGTCTGAATCCTTGGTTAAGTTTGTTTTCCACGCAGATTACGGGAGGCAGCATCCTTATACCCAGGGTCTAACCGCGTGGGCTCCTTCCTGCATAATTACAATCCTCTGGCTCTGGCGAGAAAACAAAGGCTCTGGAATAATCGAAGTCAGAAATAATTCTGATGGGTCGTTTCACGTCGTTTTGATTTTGAAATACAAAAACCCAGTATCTCGATTATCTCAGAGCCTTTGTTTTCTTGCCAGAGGAATCGCCTGCTGGGAACGAGATTGGCATAATTATACCAGCGCGCACTAACAAGGCCTGGGACTAGGCTGGCGCGAGCCTATTCGGGTTAGAGCTGTACATGTCACCTTACCAAAATGCAATGCAATGCAAGCATATAGCATAAAATACTAAAAAATATGGGAGGAAATGCACCTGACATTAAAAAGAGACGCTTTTAATTATTTTTACTACCCTGAACTAGTCGGGGTACATATTCGGATAGAATAATTATAGGAAACACAAAGACAAAGCTTTATCCATTCGTCTAGCATGTGATGATTCTAAACAATATACCCTTCTTTTCATGCAGGAATCGTATTTTGATCCTCAATTTTTGCGAATCGTAAAGTATGCGAAATCAGAGAAGTCTTCATTCAGAGGTTTACTCTCAGTCCCCTTTGTAAAGGCGAACAATGGTAGAAACGTTTATTCCTCAACTTTAATTTGGTTATGACATTAACTGTAGTAATATAGCAAAACATCACATCGCACATGTATAAATGCACTTTAATTTAAGCGGACTGTTTGCGATTGTCTTCTTTTGATAGATGTGAACGAGTAATTAGTTACGAATGCTCTGATGTGTTAGAGCTCTTTTTTGAACATCAGTAACTAATTCACTCGTTCGCATCTGTAAGAAAAAAAACCCGCACAAAATTTTTATCTACCATATTTACAAACCGTTTAACCGTGTTTCAGAGCACCAGCTTTACGTCTTTCCTGTATTTACGGAAGAATTTTGTCGAAATTTCATGGAAGAGCTCGATCACTTCAACGAATCAAAGCTGCCTAAAGGAAGGCCAAACACTATGAATAACTATGGGGTAAGCGCAATGAATAATTACTTATTTTTCCACTGAAGTCAACGTTTTGTCGTATTATATTTATGTAGTCAAAAAGGAGGAATTTCGGTTTGAACTAATCGACTACTTGTGAACATTTTTCAGGCAAAGCCAATCAGAATGCTTAAATTTTTAATACTTCATGTAAAATGGTAATTAATGTACTTTTACCGGAAGTAGTCAAAATTTATACATTCTCATTGGTTACCGAAAATGTAAACAAACGTGCTGATTGGTCCAAGATCAAATTCCTACTTCATCAGCAAAGGTGATAAAAAACAATAAAATCAACCTCATTCGTTTATCATATATCGTAAAATTTCGCGCGCTGCTACAGTGCTACAGTCAATCAGATGGCAGGAATGGCTAAGGTTCCACCCTCAGCTGATTTGTAAAAAAATACTCACTGATATCACGAATAAATATTTCTTGCTAACATTTACATTGGACTTTGTTAGATACTTTTAGATGAACTTGGTTTTGATGAAAACTTTCTGGATGTGTTATTGCATCAGTACATAAAACCTCTGAGCGGGCTTATGTTTCCCAAAAATGGCGGACGTTCTCTGGATTCGTACAAAGCATTCACGGTGAAATACAAGATGGGAGATGATCTTAGCTTGGGCTATCATTACGACAATGCTGAGGTAACCTTGAACGTCTGTATGGGAAAAAACTTTACCGAAGGCAATCTATACTTTGGTGACATGAAAGAGGTAATTATTTCAAAGCTGCTTTGCCTTCCTGTGGCAAATGTAAGACTCAGTTCAAAGCCGCGCAAAACGACTTCAACTTTTCGTTTTGAATTTTCAAGTCGATTTGAAGACGAATTTGAGATAGTAAGTACAAAAAATTCCCTGATTTTACCGCACCTTTCCCGCGCGGCATATACACAAAAGACCCTGGGGCGAGGTTGATATTGCTGTTGTCATTCTCGTTTCCTTTCCTAGCTGGGCCTAGGGGACGAGGATGTTCCTTTCCCCTGAAGGATCGCGGGCTCTGTTTACGAGGCATCCTCGTTCCCACGCAGTACGCAAAAAACCTGGGAACCAGGGTGGTTACGAGATTGTATCATTACTAGGTACCAGTTTTCCAAAGCGAGTGCATCGAAATGGAGCATCGACAAGGTTATGGTATCCTACATCGCGGAGGGCAAATGCACGGAGCGTTGCCAATCCATTCAGGGGAACGACACAACGTCGTCGTGTGGATGAGATCGTCGGAGATCAGAAACAAATGTTGTCCAATGTGCGTACGGAAACCTAACCTCGTCAAGGTTGCTGGGAAGGGTGACGGATTTACACTATCAAGCATGGCAGTCTGTAGCACGCAGTGAACTCTATATAAACTGGACCTATAGCCCGCCATCTTCGAAGCCAAATTCTAGCATCAGTCCCAGACTCCCAGTCCTCTTGTCCAGTTCATTGCTATTGTTTTAGTATTGACTATAATTGAAATGCTCTATTCGCTGTAAAAATTTTAAAGGCTAGAAATAAAAAAAATTGACGTACATATCTTTATTATTCAATTGAACTCAGCTGCATGTTACGAGTCTTTTAAATGTTCACTTGAACCCATGGAGTGAATAATATGTACATCAAGATCAAGTCAAATGACTGTCAAATTATCACCAGGGCTGTGGACAGGCTTTCTACTGTTGTAGGAGCCAATGACCAAGGGCAATACCATACCCCCTCTCCCTCGTGAAAATAGGAAATGTACAATACCACCCCTTCCCCTTCTCTCTTCTAAAAGTAGGAAACTAACCCCCCTCCTCCACAGCCCTGACGATGGGCAATTTCTTACATGGTAAATGCGCACTGCAATCTTTATACTACACCTACAATATATTTACAAATATATTAAAATTTCCAAGTGTTAAAATATCACAGTGAGATGGATTCCTAGCCATTATATGCATAATCTGCTTTGTTGTGCATAATTAATTTGTTATCGACAAAATAAAAACTGTCCGATTTTGTTTCATAAGGATGTTTCACCATTTCTTGAACTAAAAAAATATAACATCGAAGTGTGATTTTGATTTCTGATTTTACTATATAAATCAAGTTATGAAGCAAATTTCATTATTTTTTATATTGCATCAACCCATTACTTTTTATTATGCATATTAAACAGCTATTTAATAGTAGGGATGTGCAAACAAGTCAGTAAGACTCAGGATTGGGGCAGGGGGTGTCATTTATTTTTCATCCTGGTAGAAGGCCAATGTTTCTTAACAAAAGTTTTATTTGCCTAACTAGTCAGAAGTCCTATGAAGGAAAACCCTGGGTAAAAGGTTGGCCATGTTTTCACCCCCCACCACCCCCTCTCCACATTGCAACACCCCTGTTCAAGAGAAAAAGGCACTGCTGATTATTAAGAATTTAGCTGAATAAAAAACTCTTGCCACCCAATTGACTTTGATGATACATACAATATACACTGAAGTATATCATAACATCCCTGGGAACAGACATTTTTAGGTCAACCCTAGTTAATTATTAAACCCAATAACTGGACAAGCAAAACACTCTGTTGATAAGAGAAACTGAAAAGATCTGCTAAATAGCAATATTTGGCTAAACTAACAATGTTCTGCTCACCTCACCAGTGTGTGTATAGTCATACTTACTTTCTTCGCTCGTCAAGCTGGGAAATTCATAGATATGTTCACATGTGTTCTTGCTGTTCGGTATGCAAAATCCAAATGAGAAATCAAATGTTTTCAACACTTTGTCTTGGAAAAAATGTCGTTCAATCATACGAAAATTGCTGACAGGACTGTCGCCAACAACAAATTCCACACTAAAAACATTAACATTCACTGGCTCAGACTTTTAGCTGCTAAAATACCCACCCTCGATTCTGTGCAGTAAGTATTTACATTACATGATCAAGGTGAATGCTTTTTGTCACAATATAGTGAACAGTGTTTATGACTTAATCTTTTGAAAATCAATTTCTATAGTTCAATGTGTTTCATTGTTATCATCAATAGCAAAGCTTGTTTGTATAGGTATACAGGTACCGACCCTTCCTGCCAACAAACATTGTCATATGTGTGTCATTGTGAATATTTCTGTAAAGTGCATCTGCAGCTATTTACTTCTGTGCTTAATATCACTAAGAGCACATTACATACAGCACCATATACAGCATGTTACTAAACAGTGATAGATTTTTATGCTAAAAACCTTGCGAGGCTGTTAGCTCAGCAAGTTTCTTTTGTGTGCGGATAATTTTTGTGAGGAATTCGCCTTGATAGGCAGGTAAGTTTCTCTTGTGTGCAGATGGTTTGGTGATGGCTGAGCTAACTGCCTCACAAGGTCGTTAGCGCAGCAGATAGCTCATGTGTGTGGCAGCCTTTAAGCAACCTCACTGGATGAGCGGTTAATGTAGGGACTTCCTTTTCCAAGCAGAATTTGTCAACTAATTTACCCCCAGACTATTCCAAGCAAAACAAGTTACAGACTGCACCCCATACATAATATACCCTACACAAATAGGTAGGTTAACATGAAATTCCCAGAAAACCCCCAGCAAGAGGGGCCTGGCATGCCTTTCTTAAGCTCAGTGGATATACCGAGAAACATGATACATCAAGAAGGAAAAATAGTCAAAATAAAGGTTTTTATTTCAAAAATATTTGCCTCCATACGTATTTGGAAAAATAAGGCACACCAAACAGGTGAGAAGTCGGCTTTAAATTTTAAATTATTTAAAACCAATTTAAAATACTGAAGTGGATATGGTAATTCATATTTAACTGCAGCAGGAAATTGATACAGGCTCTTGCATATCAATTTTACCATGACAACCAAAGTTTTCAAATTTAACGATATATAGACGTTTCTCACTGTTTTTAAAACTCCCTGTTTTTCCCCCACAAATTTCGGAAAATCCTACAATTTGCCATAAGACCGGTGATTATTAACAGAGACAAATTACCGTGGGATAGGGAATTTCGAACACGGAGAACGGCAATTTAAATTCGCTTGACAATGAACGAACAGGAATCGATGCTTTAAATATTTGATTTGCCGTAAAAAACTATCATAACTTTATCCCTGCAACCGTAAATCACACGTAAACGCAAACAATGCTTGTGATACTCACGTTGCTCCAACTGTTCGCAGCTTTAAAAAATCCGGCGTGAATTTATAGCGGACAAATCGACCTGCATTTGGATCGTCATCAACAACTTCATCCCCGAGAGCTTCGTCTTCGTCGCCTGCAAGCTCAAGGTCGTCCGGTTTGGCGATCTCAAAAAGTGTCCTTCCACAGTCCATGTTACGAATTTTAAACCTCGTAAACTCGATGCCGTAAATATTCGCCTTTCTGTCGCAAAGATACTCTAAAAAGAGATTTAAACGCTTGTCTAATCGAGCTTATTTGCGGTTCAATGTTGGTGAACAAAAATAGACACGTCGACAACAGGTCCTTTCATTCACTGAAGGTACGTAGAGGAATTTTTTCATATACAGACAGTAAATTAATCTCTCTTTCTTCCCTACCTTTCGTGGCTTTAGTCAATCTTAACACATCCTCTGGCGAGATATTTTCTTTCCCAGCGAGCTCCTCTTCCGTGAGTCCCTTTTTCGATTTAACTTGTCTCGCTAAATAGCCACCTCCTTTCTTCTTTTGCCCGGGCTTGTTGTCTTTTCCCGAGCCGTTCGAGCTCAGCGAAGACTTGTTGCTCATTGCTCAAGAGTTTATTGACAGCCAAAAAGGAGATTTCAAGCCGATTTACAAGAGCATCGTCCCATAAACTGCTGGCAATAAAAAATTGACATGCAAAGCACATGAAAGGAAGCGTCCGCCGTCCAATCTCCAAGTCCAAATCGCCGAAAAAATTAGCTATTCTGGTCCACGTGCCACTCATTAGTTCCGGTAAAATTTTGCGGTGCAAGCGCTCCAGTGGACTAAACAGATCAGTAGTTCGCTGCAGCCCTCAGTTTTTACCTGGACCACTGAGATATATAATAATTCACATTTATTTACCACAGAGCATTGGTTTTCAGCTGAGATACAAATACTCCCTAAACCTTGGACAGAATGTCAAAGTTTGGTGTTAAATTTGACGAAGAAGCAAAAAATTCCAACCTCATCTAGCAATATAAATAAATTATTACATTGCAATCTATTCAAAAAACAGTCTGCAAATATCCTCACAAAAAAGCGTCCCCCTCTTTTTTGTAATGTCATTTAAAATGTCATTGGCTAGGATTCCACGATTTTTGTGCGACAATAAAAAGAATTGTACGTAAAACGAAACCAGGTAATTCTATATACTTTATTAATCTTTTCACATTAAACTACTATGATAAACTGTACAAAAAATTTTGTCAAAAATATATACATGATTTCATCATCTGCAACATACAATATCTATAGTTTTATACATCAACGTTCCAAAACGTCCCAATGTCATTAGGAAAGGAGCTTTGCTTTGAGAGCACGCGTTTTCCAAAACGTGCTCAAAACGAGAAAATGCGTGCTCCAGAAAGCAAAACTCGTTCCCTATGCGGCTGACTAATATTTACATCATCTACACAAATAATTTCAATATAAATATATATATGTATACCACATGCTGTATTTAGCTTTCGAAACAGCTGAGAATAATTTCATATGTTAGGAAAATAATTCCCGTATTTGGAATCTGTCGAAATAACTGCGTGGTTAGTCCACGGTACAGACCACTGGCACCTTCCTCTGCTCCGACCTTAACCAAGGTTTGTACAAACGAATGATACTTTCTATGACCATCAAGCTCGTACTGTCTTAATCTGGTCCTGACCACCTCGTGAGGGTAGGTCAAGGTACACGCAATGCTTTTGGATATCCCAGCTGCAAGCATGTACTCGATAAAGTTCTCAATACGCGGTCTGTTTCCCAAATCTTTGCTTATACCACGTATTCCATTAATCTTTGCCTTGATGTGCTCGTAAATCACCAGGTGGATGACCGTCTCCGTGACGCCAAAATACGACGCGGAAAGACCCCGATAAAAACCTCTCAGACCATCCTTTCGGTATATTTCTCTGATGGATTCGACGATACCAAATCTTTTTACAACGCTGCGGAAACGAGAAAGTCCTTAGTTAGAAGAAACACATAGAAACTATTTTAATATTTGACATTTCAAACATATTCCTCTGTTGTTTATCTCGTAAATGGAACGAAATGTTAAAAATTTGTAGTGTTTTTTAACACCCACATAAAATAAAAAGAAGCTCCAAATACGTTCAAGAAATGCTGCTACGAATATGAATAGTTTGAATTAATATTATCCTTTTTTTTAAGTTTTTTAGAAAACGTTTTGTGAGATATATTGATCAGGGCGCTTATCTATAAGCCCTGATATTGATCAACATTTCTCTCTAGATTTGTCACTAAAAAACGTTTATCATCAATGATGTAGTCTGGGGTTTGCAAAAACTAATGATTTACTATTATACATAATGGTTCATCATTCCCATATTATGCAGTTTGCAAATTTGACTTCTGTCACGATTAAATTTGGAGCTCCATCGACTTTTTTTCCTTAAAATTCTTACTCAAACAAGCTTTTCTACAACCAACTCATCCCTACCTACTGTCCAGCTGAAGTCTCGTCTTTACAACCCATATTGGAGATGTCAATGTTGTTGATGTTACACCTTTCAAATACATTATGACACTACATGAGAAGTTGGATCTTTTTTGAAAAATACAACTAAAATCATAGAAATTTGTAAATACCTGCAGATAGACCAGAAAGCATATGAACATAGCTACTGTCACGTCGGACCAGGCCAGAATTGTTGAGAAGATTTTTCGTTTTTGCATATGCCGTGAAGTAGATTGCCCTAGGAGATTAATAAGGTTATAATACTGTTCATAGAGGAATTACTCAAAAATCAAATGCCCAACACTATGAGATAGTTTGCTTTTCCAATGAGTCATATATTTCATCTGAGATAGGTTAAATGCAGTACCATATTTCAGTAACAGATTTCAATGCTCATATAAAGTACCTAGGGGCTGGGACGCAGTTGTATAAAAGACAAGTTAACTTTCTAACTGTTCTTAAGGAGAGAATTGGCCAATCAGAGTCGCGTATTTCTGAGGTGACTAAGATTTAACTATGCAACATGTAGTTAAATAGTTTTATACAACTGGCCCCAGATAAGTACCAATTACCAATATGTAGGAGATTCAATGCTATGAAATACCTTGAAGGAGCGACACCAACCAG
Source organism: Dendronephthya gigantea (assembly GCF_004324835.1). Taxonomy (NCBI): domain Eukaryota; kingdom Metazoa; phylum Cnidaria; class Anthozoa; order Malacalcyonacea; family Nephtheidae; genus Dendronephthya; species Dendronephthya gigantea. The sequence continues at coordinate 573,029 of NW_021163026.1, read as the reverse complement.
ATTTGGACCCAAGCCTCTGAAGAGTGACTTCAATCCTTCTGTTTTTATGATATGTCTAGAATGGATGTTTCAAGTATCCAATCAGCTACTAATTTATTCATTTAGCTTTGCCAGTGGAATACAAAGAGATACACATACACTAATACACACAAAACAGTGACACACAAAATTAATACAAATACACAAATATTCACAAATTGACAATCATGGCAGGGTATTGCTACAGCTTATGCCAATTGCAGCAGCCCTTTTAAAACAAATAAAACAGACATGATGCAATCTCCATTAGATCATTTATAGTCACACATGAATCTAGTTTCCACTCAGGAAAACCTTTCTCATGATAGGAGCAGAATAGAAACTTCATTAAAATAGGTCATTTGTACTCTGTGAGTTAATTTACCTGTGACAAAGCTGGACAAAACGAACACAAGGACACACATTTGAATTAATAGCAGCACCACTAAAATATGGTACTGCATTTAATTTAAGAGGTTTAAGGGGTCTTATTTTTGAGTGGAATTATACACACTTCAAAATAATTGTGGGATATTATAAGGTATACATACTTTGTGCATGCCAGAATGCCAACAGGTACTTTTTCCACAGCAATAGCGAAGGCACCATTGCCTGGAAGGTACGCAACAGGACGAAATACCGGTAAGGAAGACTAAAGGTATCAACAAAGCGCAATTCAATTTAGATGCTTTTTTGATGTGAATTGTAGGTTATAATGTAAACAATTCAGTTATCTAATAGTATCTACCTGCAGTCGTGTTTTGATGACTTCCAAAGGGCAGGTTACTATTGCCCCAGCTGTACCACCAACACTAAAAACAATAAAGAGTATGTTGACATAGGAGAGCATAAATTCTAGCCAGAAAAAGGAAGGATGTATCCAGATTCTATTTCACATGACCTAAAGCTGATATATTCAAATATCAAATTTGGTTGTTGAGTTTATATTCATTTTTTATCAACACTCCTGGTACTTGGTATCATAGTCATAGGAGTAAAACTGATATTGAAGATATTTTTAAAATGATGAATTGAAATGAAAATTTTTGTGTATATGACATGAATATGTTTTGCCAATAGCTTAGGAAGACTTTTTAGAACACACTTGTAACCCATTATGGTTTTTGAAGACCTCAAGTTGTGTCTCCAGGCAAGGTTAGATGCATGAGTGAATTTTCAGCGAATATAGGAAAAATGCAGGGTCAATGTTATGTATAAACTTATATTCCAAAACCTTTATTTCTGGGTGCAACAAGCAATGAATAGGAAGTGTTGTGCTGGCTTTTCACAGCTGGGTGACAGAGGTGTCCGGGCTAAAATGAACCATGGCAATTAATACTTGGCTGTGAATGAGTACACAGAAAAAGAATAGACACATAAACCTGAAGATTACGAGAAGATGTGATCACCAGAAACATTTGTAAATACGTACACACGCCACCGGAGAACAGAGAGAAATACATGTACAGTACAAATTTCACACAGTGAATTCATTGATTCCTCTGTTTTACACAAAACAACTTAATCTTCCGAAACGGAAACATAGTCTCTGACCCTCAAAATTCCAATGACATTGGATGAAGTAGCGAAGGGCAACGGGTATGTTCAATTAACTATGTGAAAATATTTCGATAAAATCCAAAAACCCCACAATTATCGTAGCAACACAACAGCTCGTACAATTAGCTGTCTTTCTCAAAACAAAAAGGCATCGAATTTACGAGAAAAATAGAGTCTTTTGTCCACGAGGAGGTGGCAATCTGTTCGAGTCATAAAATTACTTGAAACGTTTGCAGGGACAAAACTTTATAGCTGACTAATGAAAAACTTCAGAGTGAAAGAAAGAATAATTCGCCAAATGAAATACTAGTGCGAAAGAAGTGTTTAAAAACTTTATTAGTAAATTGTACGCCGTGTAGCTGTGAACAAAGCCCTCTGAGTAACGAGTCAAACGTATTTTCATATCACAGTTTGTGAAGTACCGCGCAGCTGAAACGTCAGTTCATTTTGTATTTTACAACTTACCCTCCAGCAGCGAGATGAACCAGAGCAGACTGATGCGTTGGCCGATGAGATTTCATCCCTTCGTCTTCTAGCATGAAAAAAGCACAGCAATCCACCTCCTACAACGTAAACATACGGAGCGACAGAAAACAAAACGGGCAGTCTAGCGTGTTTCCCAATATACTCTTTTTAAAGCTTGCGTGGTCAAAGTTCACAACTTCCCCGACTGAGCTTCATGCTGTTCACGTGAAACCTGAACGGGTGATTTTTACGCTTATTTCCCAGAAGCACAACAACATGTCTTTTCAAATATAATTCTATTAGAACGGCAATAGTGAACTGTACCCATGCCGTGCAATTTAAGGATTTATTGATCGCTTTATTAAGAGAAAAAAACTGGCATGTTTTGTGGCATCAATTGAACACGTGCTCACGTTAATTCCAACACGCACAAGGCCGTCACTGAAATACGATATCTAATTGGTTATTTGGCTGACCTTCTTATAAAATGGTTCTTTGTGCAAAATATCACGTTTGTTGTTGAAATACTTTTACTAGCCAGTTATGGAACCGATAGGAAGTCATTTGGTTTTGTCGCAAATCGCAAACGCGAATTACTTTTCGTGATAGAAAATTAAGAAAATTACATACGAGACATGCTATATTGCATAACTGCGGAATAAATTAACTGTGGTTGCATAACATGGGCCATGGGGGCGGGGAAGGGGACGGGGACGTAGCGCCAGCCATGATTGGCCGGAATTTAGGGTAATACTAAGCTCAATCGCATGTCTAGTGGGAGCCAGTGAACTCTAATATATCTGGAACGATGTATTAGAGTTCACTGGTGGGAGCATATCTGCGGACGCGACGCGCTGCGCTAGCGGGCCCCATTCGTAGGACTGCAAATATTTTTATGTCCGTACGTTTGTAAATAAGGGCTTTCTCCCAGGGGTGCCCAATAACAAATTGGGATTTTACGAAAAGACCAAATTTTGCGTTTCCGAATCAAGGCTATCATATTCCCCAAACTTATTAGTCCTTTGCCTCAATGGATAACCCCCCCCTTCACCTAATGTCTCACACTGGATTAGAGAACTTTAGCAAAGCGCGAGATCCACGCGCGAAACACCCAGAAATTTACAATATCAATAATCAATATAAACAAAATATCTACAAAAGACCATTCATAGGCAAAACATGGAATATGACAATATTTTAAGGAAGATCGGTGAGTTTGGACCGTTTCAGAAGAAAGTGTTTTTCATCCTGAACAGTCTATCGTTTTTTCAATGTTGTCAAATGTTTCTATTGGTGTTCGTGGGGGACAAGCCACGTTGGCGTTGCTCAAATGTGGCGATTAAACCATATCTCGACAAGAACCTGGAATATCCTTGTTTAAAAAACGGCTCTGCCTGCCGCGAAATCAGCTTTGATGGCGAGTTTACAAGCGTGGTTTCGGAATGGGATTTGGTTTGCGATCAGGAGTACAAAGCCAACATCGCTCAGTCAGTTATGATGCTGGGCTGTTTGATTGGTGTTATTACAGCCGGTCGACTATCAGACAGGATTGGCAGACGATATGTTACCATTTATTCACAGTTGTTAGCTTTTGCTTTGGGAGTAGTTACCGCGTTTGTCCAAAATTATACGCAATTCCTTTTCGTTCGTTTCCTTTGTGGCCTAGTTGTCGTTGGCGGGAACCTGTCTTGCTTTGTCATTCAAAGCGAAATTATTGGACCGTCATACCGAGGTGAGCTTTGAAAGAATACGTCATTACTTCCTGGACAAAAAAATATTTTAAACTTCGTTCTATAAGGTTGAAATTCTTGGTGAAAGTTACAACTATGCTTTTGTAAACAAAGCTTCTGATTGGTCTGGGAATAAAAAAGAACCAATCAGTGTGCAGAATGAAGTTCAGAATATTGTGATGGTAGTGGTCTGAATAAACAACCTGGGGCAAGCTGAAATATTAGCCTGGCTGACTATGGGGAGAAATTAATTTGGTAGTTGGTAGGTTAGATTTCCACCATGGTCATGCAAGCTAACTTTCAGCTTGAGTCATGCACACAATCAATTGTATGCATAATATAATGAATATTAGGAAGAATTGAGGATAGGAAGTATAGATATCTTTCCATGCTATTCTAATTCTATTTTCATATCTGGGCTACTTTATAGGAAAAGTTTTGACAATTTCTCAAATATTTTATTCCCTTGGTTTCGGTGTGTTCTCACTGATGGCATATCTTTTTCGCGACTGGCGTCAAATGACCGTTGTTGTCTCTCTTCCTGGAGTCCTTTATGTAATGTTATTTGCAAAGTCAATTCCTGAATCACCAAGATGGCTTTTAGCCAAGGACAGAATCTCTGAAGCTGAAGTAATTCTTACAAAAATTGCAAGAAGAAATGGTACGACATTTGACAAAAAGCTTATACAAACCGAACCTCGAGAACTAAAGTCAAGGTCAAAAAATTATGGCATACTCACACTACTAACGCACAAATGTCTTCGGTTGAAAATGGTCATACTAATGTTTGTGTGGCTCATCAACAGTATGGTTTATTATGGATTATCATTTAATTCAAAAAACATGGAAGGCGATAGATACTTAAATTTCTTCCTTTCCGGTCTAGTTGAAATACCTTCGTACTTGCTTGCTGTGCCAATGATTGACAGGTTAGGCCGTCAAAAGTCCTTGTTTCTTACTGTGACGTTAGGATCTATTGGTTGCCTTGTATGTGCATTTGGGCCAGCATATTTTGCTACCGCTACAGCCAACGTAGGGAAATTTGGCATCTCATCTTCCTTTGGAATTTTATATGTATACTCTGCAGAACTTATCCCAACTGCTGTGCGAAACTTTGCAATGGGCACATGTTCAATGACTGCACGTATTGGGGGTATTTTGGCACCATTCATTGTGACGCTTGCCATTGTGGATAAAAAACTTCCAATGTTGCTGTTTGCTGGAACTGGTATATTTGCTGGATTAATTGGCCTGTTTTTGCCAGAGACATTGAACCACCCAATTGCTGAAACATTGGATGAATTAGAAACTAGCCAGGAAAACCAAAAACTGGTGACAATTTTATAACTTATAATATATTAAATAAATATATAAATATATTAAATAAATAAAATAATTATTAAATATATTCATTGGCCTGTTTTTGCCAGAGACAAATATAATAATTGGCCTGTTTTTGCCAGAGACATTGAACCACTCAATTGCTGAAACATTGGATGAATTAGTAACAGGCCAGGAAAACCAAAAACTGGTGACAATTTTATAATATATTAAATAAATATATTAAATAAATAAAATAATTATTAAATATATTCATCTTGAAACAAGAGCTGTATTAAAGTAGGAAATTGTGAATCAATATATGTAGTTCTGTAAGTTTGTGAGGGGGGGGGTTAAGTGTGGGGGTGTCAATAACTTATGAATAGAACCAAGATGAGATATTTGAGTTTGCAATAACTTTAACCCTGCTCTAAACCCATCAAAAATTGTGGGGTGTTAAGACCATATGGTCTCAGGCATTTACAATATTATGCTAGCAAACCAAAGTTTGCAACTTTCATTCCCTTCTTGGTCTAGAAAATTCTCTAACCATAATAGGCATGAATTCCATACATTGCATGCCTTGTCATCCTTAGAGTTCTCTCTGTTTTCTTAAAATGATTGCAGCGACTGTGATTTCCTTTGGAGGTTTTCAACAAATACACAATTCTACGTCTATTATTTCTATATCAAATACTTGTGTGCAAATGTGATGGGGCCCTTTGGACTACATATGACCATTGGCATATCACAGAGCAGCAGAAAATAATACTTCAAATAAATGCAGAATACGAACTTGTGCTCTTTCTTACGATCCAATTGCAATATTTATTTCTTGACTATAAACAAAGCATATTCTCACATTACAAATCAAAGTAAATACAAATTTTTACACAATATACATTGTACAAACGTGCATAATGGCATACCTACAAATTTTCTACATATTCATAAAGTACATAACTATATGTATATATTCACACACTATATTTTTAAGCATGGTCCTAAGCATTGTGACATCATGCTAATACTATTACACAATGCCAATAAATGAATACAGAAATTTATAGTTCTATTGTCAATTTACTGTATTGGTGGTGCTGGAGGTGTTGGTCCTGGACCCTTGAGAATAAAATAAAAAATATTCATATACGTTGTTGAAAATGCATTTATAGACCTATTGCTTTGTCTTAATCCCTAAATGTTGTCCATCAGATGCTTCTATGAAATTTATGTTTTTATGTTGTCTTAGTAAAAAAGATGGCAAATGTGAAACATTTATATGGAAAACAAAAACAGCAACCAAGCAATGGTCCTCCAATAGTAAATATTTCTGTATTCAACTGAAAATCAGCATTTTCAAAATTAATGCCGCATTTGTGTATCATCACATTAGTTCACCTGGTTTGTTGGTTTTTCATTTCCAGACTGCCTCATGTTCTGTGGTCTAAGTAAGAATAATATAACCGCAGCAACCAACCAACCCATCAAGAGTACCATCATGCTAAAACCACCATTTCCTTCATTCCCTTGAGGACCAGGGGCTAACAAATAAATAACACAAGTCATATAGGTACAATTAGACTATAAAAGAGAAAATTTAAAGACCCAGGTTAGTGTTAAAAATCTCCCACATTGTTTGCCAATGATGTTCAATGTCAGAAGTGACCACAATGGACCATTCCCCTATTAAACTAAATTTAAAACTAGGAATTTTAATCAGTACAGCCGGAAAAAGCATCCCAAAATTAGTAAATCGGAAAATTTTGTGGCTAAATGAATACTTCAGGCACTATTAGTTAAACAAGTTTTAAAATCCCCAACTAATCAGACACAAACAACATCAAACAAAATGATCTAACATAAGTAGTGGCCAGCATTTTTAGATGTCAGATCGACATGACATGCTAGTCTTATTTTAACAGACTTTTAGGATAAGATTAGGGCAATGTTAGACTTGCTCAAATTAGGCCTTTAAGTCTTTCAGATGGTTAGATGAGGGTAATACTTAAATTGGTTGAAGAAAAGGGCTACATTTTGGGTGGACTGACACATTTTGAGTTTGGGACTAGTTAAAATTGGGATAAAGTTTATAATTGAATGTGATAAACAAGCATCTAAAATTAGAAGCAATGTGCGTGACAGTTTTTGGTACAAAGAATCTTAATTTGTGCATACACCTGCTCTATATACACAGAGAGTTTTTTCCTTGGGGTTATAAGTTAGGATAAATTAAGATAATTAAAGGTAGAAACTTAAGACACTAATCGTGAGGGTCAGGGGAAATATACTAGAGGTGAGCAAAATATTCATTTTACGTGAATTATGGAAAATGTCAAAATTTAATAATGGTAATATGAATATTAATGTTATTTATATACGTACGTTCCATAAAACATTCATTATCGGTACAATAACTTTGCGAGCTTCGTAGCTATATCGTGAAAAAATACATCTTTTTTAGCGATATACTTTACCTAAGTAATTTGCGAGTATCGATTGCCATCAAAACAATACGTAATGACATTTAAATGCTCTAACTCTCTCTCAGAAAACCCATTGATCACTTGATAATATCACAACTTAGCAGTCTGAGCTAGATTAGGCTTCAAATATCCACAGAAAAACTACTTTAAAGTAAAATCTGTCGACTTACAAGTGAAATCAAACGCCTCATCGCCCCATCGTAACTGCAAATACATTCACAGGGATCAAATCCACCGTCTCCTCCTTCCATGACACCGGAATTATTTTTATACAATACAAAACTCAAGCCGAATAATTCTTACGTCGTTTCTACTTGCCGGAACGATTGCCCAAATAAAAAGCTTTCTGGTTGTTCTTGATACTCGAAAAAGAAGCAACGACAAGAACGAATAAAGCTTCTTTAGGTTTTCAGCCCATCACAGGTAGAAATAAACGTTCTTTATAAATAAATGTTAATTTTTTCAAGGCAGCTTGTGTTGTGTTGTGAGCACGCCACGTATAAACAATGCCTCCCCCCAGAATTGAAATGGCCGGGGAAAAAACCCAGGAAGATTTTCATACCCCGAGGGGGGAAGGAATAGCACTTGTTAGCCGGAAATAATTTTATTTTTATAAATAAAATGTCTATAATTATCTTCATTTGAGAAAAGGTGCATTTCTAGGACGAAAGAGACATTTTTATTGCTTTGAAAGTGAATTTACTATTTCATGTAACGATGACCAACTTTGCAGAGACCTGTGGTCGGTTGTTCGAAAGGTGGATAAAAGTTACCATTGGATTTATTGGATAGCGATTTTTCAACCGTCCTAAAAAAGCTATAAAGCTACATATATCAAATATATAATTATAAAAACTATTCTGACTTTAAACTTGTGAAGTTCAATTTTGCGCTAAAGTTGAAGGAACGTCTAAATCCTTACTGTTGCCTTAAAAACTAAGTGAATAAATCGAAGCAACTTAGTTTTCTGCATATTTTAGTATGCATTAGTTGACCTAGATGTTAAATAATAAAAAGTTAAAAGCATTTAAAATATTCCGTACGTGTACGTGCGTATAAAAAACGAGTAAGTGGGGAAAGCAGTCTTATAGGAAAATCCGAACATTAATTAATCAAGACGTTTAGCTTCAATTAGGCTACTTTTTTGAGCGGCCTTACCCTTTAGGTCGCATTTCGTTCGCGTCAATTGCAATCGCGTTAACTTTAATGGCTCGTCTACACGAGAAATTTTACCCTTTCAGTAAATCCGGAAGAATTGATAAGTTGCAGGTGTTCAGAAAAAAAACGCTTCTAATTCAGAGCATTCATGACTATCAACATGTTCACTCAAAAGAAGAAAATTGCGGAATCACGGTTCTATGTGCTTGTAAACAGGCCGAGAGCTAGACATTATAAATAATAAGATACGGTCGTATAACGCCTTTATACCTTTGATCAGTCATTTTGACTGAAGAAAAACAACGACCTGAAGACTTTCTAAACTGGCCTTTTATAATAAAATTTGAGTGGATCTTGAAGACGCCCTATGCAAAGTAGTGTGATTCACACTATCCAATCAACGTTGTATATTATACAAGTGTTGGCGTTAGAAGCTCGGTCCAGCTCTCGTATTTTGTTTACTTAAGGGCGTTGTCGAACTAGTCGAGTTGTGACACTTGAACCTTGTACGACAGTACTATTGTTTGGGAGGAAATCCCATGGGCTGTCACCTCATGACAGGAAAAGTTATTTTGTGATTCCGAAGGGTGATTCATAATAATATTTACTTTACACGTCATTTTATGTGACATGTTGCCCAAGTAATTTCCTCATCGATATTGAGCTTGCTAAATACATTCATTGTATATGCGCATTTCGTAACACTTGTGTCAAGCCTCAAAATGCAAGGCCATTTCCCAGCTGTCAGATTAGTATGATGAGCTTTCAAAAGATTGTCAACAATAAAGTTATTCAAAGTTTTCTTTTTAATAGCGATACAGAAATGCACAATTGTGGGCCAATGATTAGAGTTTCGGATTAGAGTTTGCTGTGAACGATGCAACAGTTTAGGTGTATTCGAAGACTATCAAATATATTGGCCCCTTCATTCAATGAAAGTGTTTTCACGGTTATTATAAACAGCCCTTGGCAGGGTAATGTCACAGATTACCCAGATGTCTCACTTCTGATTAAAAAAGCGTAAGCGCTTGCTCAGCAAGTGACTAGAGGCATTCCCCCCACCGAAAATTCAAAATGGAGCCGAACTATTTTATACATGAAAAAAAACCTCCTCTTATTTGCTAGAGAAGGCGACTGTGTAGTTACGTTTGTGTCTGAATCCATCATCATCTATACGCGCTTTGGAAAAGTGAGTTTAGAGTACCTCGTTTTCAATATTGTACGATTGTTTTATCTTTTTTCGATTGTCGTAGGAGCGGAAAATTATAAGCAGTAGAAATCTCCATAATTTCAAACATATTTCTTTTAAAAAGTGTTTGAATATCTTTACATTGAATGGAACTTCCTGTACAAATCAATAAATGTACATATATTCCGACTCATTTGACATATCGTGCAGTTTTTCACTTCAATTCAGTTCGTCTCCATTTTGAAATTTTATTTCGGGGGGGTGAATGCCTCTAGTCACTTGCTAAGCGTGCGCAGAAAGCGATGCGCAGTGACGAATCGCTTACGCTTTTGAGTCAGAAGTGAGACATCTGGGTGTTAATCTGTGGTAATGTCGCAGCTCCTCGCAAGAATAATTTTCATTGGCTGAACTTTAAAATATATTTATGTCTCAACCAATAGCATAGCTTCGTTCTTTAGAAAGCATAGAAAAGCATTATCCAATTAATTGGACGAAAGCTCTCGAGAGCTGCGACATGTCCCTTGGCAATTGACGTAGTCACAAATTTTCATTATATGTTGCATAGTTCAAAGACTTTCTTATTTTTTGAAAATTTGCAATTGACAAAATATATGGCGGCGAAATCTGTGCCTAGCATCGAACATTTTCTCAACCTCCTTGGTGGCTACCGAATGTCCTATGCTATGTTCGCTGCCCTGAATCATGGGGTATTTGAATATATTGAGAAGAGCGATGAGGGACGAACGGCTGAACAAACAGCAAAAGATTTGACCCTCGACGAGACTGCCACTACAGTTTTACTCGACACTTGCACCAGCGTGGACCTTCTTGTGAAGGATATACCGAACGGAAAAGTGGAGAATGCCCGCTATTCAAACTCGGAACAAACTAAGCGATATCTTCTCCAAAAAGGTTCAGAGACATTTTATGGATATGCCCTACACGTGGCAAGAAATGCTTGTAAACTCACCTCAAATTTTGAATACACCCTTAAAGAAGGGACAAATCAATGGGAGCGAACATTTGGGTTGTCGTCTGAAAAATGTTTTGACAACTTTTATAGGAGTAGGGATAAATTGATCGAGTTTGGAGATGCAATGGATAGCATGTTGAAGATATCCATGCCTTCGGTACTCACTCCTTTTGATCTCTCTGGATTTAGCCATCTTTGTGATCTTGGAGGTAAACATGATATTTTGATATGATCTAAAGACTAAAATATGACTTACGGTACAGACCTGATAACAAAGATGATAAAACTCCGAATATTTAGCGGGATGTTTAACCTAGATCTTCAATATTATGATTTTGCCTGGTTCGAACGAGGAATTTTATCTCTGGTTTAAAGATCGTATCTCAGGCGCTTCGAGTGTACTGCTCGTTACGCTTTGCAATTTTGCAGTATGAGAGCCTTTTCACTTATGTATGAGAACATTCCTATTTCCTAACTATTTGCATTTTCATCAAAAGAAATCGCACGAAAAATTACCGCAATACATTGGTTATTGCGTTGTTTAAAGCTGGTTTTCCACTAGCGATATTCTTCGCGCGAAGCGACTTTATTCCTTTGTATTTGAGCAATTTGTTCCAGATGGTTGCAGTTGAGAGCTCTGAAACAAAAGTAAAATGTCGCTTCGCGCGAAAAATATCGCTAGTGGAAAACCGGCTTAATCGAAGAGACTTGTTCCTACACTTAGCCGAGATTTAACGAAGCAAGAGATGACTTTGTGTTCAAACGAGTATATAACACGATCCTCGAAGTCGCGTGTAGTCGTTAAACAATATAACATGTACTTGTTTGGTTTCATAACGTTGGTCAGTTTAATATTTTTCATACCACAAAATCATCTCACGTTTTGGTTAAATCTCGGCCAAGGTGGCGGATCATGTAAACGGTCTTTTCGTTCAATGTATTGCCGTAATTTTTGGTACTTTTTTTATAAAGGTTAATGTGCATCAATGAAAGACTGTCTAACGCTTCGTTGAATTTTGGGTAACCGCAGACCTTTGTAAAAAGCCCCAGGGTTCACCGTTCATGGGGGTGGTTATCGCATCTATATAGTCTCGGACTGCAATGTTATTCAAAGTTAAAATAATCGACTTCTAATGAAATGAATAATTATTAGTCAACTAAGAATTAATCGTCTCACAACTAAATGATCATTCACTCGATATGTTACATAATCCGAGTTTGATCCACTTTAGACAAACTGAAATTTTATTGCCCGTGCCCTTCAAATCAATCAAATGAAATGATTTTCAAGTTTTGAAAACGGTTTGCAAGAAATAAGGTTCTCTGCTCTGCTCAGTGTCTGTTAGTTATGAATCAGAAGATATCAATGATGTATTTGTTTAAAACGTAGGTTCTGGTGGCACATTGTCCTACGCTGCTGTGAAAGCCTATCCAAACATGAGGTCGACTGTTTTTGAGCTGCAATCAGTTGTTGACGTCGCCGACCATTTCCGACCATCTGCCGAAGATTGTCCCAACAGGGATAATGTCTCATTTGTGGCGGGAGATTTCTTCAAGGATGACCTGCCACCAGCTGATCTTTACAGTTTGGTCCAAATAATTCATGACTGGGACGAGGAGAAAATAGATTTGCTCTTGGGCAAAGTTTACGCAAGTCTTCCTTCTGGTAAAAACATTAATTCCGATACAATCTTCTCTAAAAAAAAACCGCTGAATGACAGAATGACAAATAACAGAAAAGATTATCATCCCCAATTCTAGATTTGCAGATATTTTGAGCTGTTTTTTGTTATCTCGTCTAATCGTCTCGACATTTTCTTATCCAGGCGGAGGTATTCTGATTGGCGGCGTAATCCTTGATGACGACAAGCGTGGACCAGCCCTGAACGTTTCCAACAGCATCACCATGCTTTCTATTTGCTCTGGGGGTCGTGAGAGATCTGGGAAAGAGTATGAGCAGCTGCTGACCAAGCATGGCTTCGCTGATGTCCAGTGCCACCAGAACCCAGTTCCTTGTCTTCTCGGTGGAGTGTTTGCAAGGAAACCATAACAATCATAATCCTCATTTTCAATACAGATGTATCTTTCAGGGGCCGATGGTTCAAAAGCCGCTTAGCTTAACCAAGCCTGAGTTAAAACTTTCAATCACTTGTTTACAAAGTTGAATATATTTTTCCATAAATATTTTCTGGACCGTCCGGTTCATAAGCCATTAAACGGAAACAGTGGAATAAAATTTAACACAGGGTTAGCTGAAAAATTGAATTTTTACTCACTCAAATTGAATTTTTACTCTCTTTATTTGGATGAAAAAATCATTTATAAAGAAATAAAAACATATAAACGCTGGTTTTGGCTGGTTTCCATTTTAATTAATTGCAGCTAAATTTACTGCGCACGACTGAGAACAGTCAAAGCACGATAATGCGAAGAGTGCAACTTTAAGCCCCGAAATGACGACTTCACAGCTGTCAGATGTGTATGACGAGCTGTCAAAAGATTGCAGAAGACGTATACAGAAGAAAAATTAAACTTTTTAAATTTATTCAGTAGTTTTCTCTATGATGGCGATACAGAAATGCACAGTTGTGAAACAGTGCATGATTGGATACTCGGTTTGAAAACTTCATAGCACCAATCAATTCTGCGGTTACATATATTGGGCCCTTCCACGAAAGTATTTTCTCGGATAAAAGTCCATGGAAAAGCGATCCATGCTCTTATGACGGTGTCCTTACCCACCGTACTTGGTCCCTTCGACCTTTCCAGATTCAACCATCTTTGTGATCTTGGAGGTAACATTCATCTGGGAACCCCCATGCATCTTACCGGTGCGGTGTTTGCAAGGAAGCCATGCATGAGCCTCGTTTTCGGCGATGAACTTCCAATGTCAACATCCATTATTCAATAACATTAAATGCTGGGTGAAATGTCTGGATAAAAAAGATCAAACTTAATCTATTTATTATGGAACTATTTAACATAATTACTATAGTTCCACCCCGGAAATTGTCAAGACTTTGCTAAGACGCAATTCTCAATACTTAAAAGCTTCAAACTTGGCGAGAAAAATTTTTTCAATTACTCAACAAAACATGTCTTGCACAAAAGATTTTAAGCTTGCACACGGTAAAAACGAATCGTCTGAATTAATAACTTTGCATGTGTTTGCTTTAAACCTCAAAAATTAAATGACCACTTCACAGCTGTCAGATGTGTATGATGAACCGCCAAAAGATTGCAGAATACGTATTCAGAAGAGAAATTGAACTTCAGTTTTTAAAGTTATGCAGTATAGTTATCTCTGTGATAGCGATACAGAAATGCTCAATTGTGGGCCAGTGATTAGATTTTCGGCTTGAAACTTCATAAACACCAATAAGTTTTGTGGTGTAGACTATTACATATACGTACACCACTGCATATATTGGCCCCTTTCATGCACGAAAGTATTTTCACGGATAAAAACCCTTGCAACCAAGAAGCCCTTAGCTATTGACGTCATAGATTTTCATTATATGCTGCATAGTTCAGAGACTTTCCATTTTTCGAAAATTTGCACTTGACTTAAATATGGCGGCGAATTCTGTGCCTAGCATCGAACATGTTCTTAACCTCCTTGGTGGCTACCGAATGTCCTTTGCTATGTTTGCTGCTCTGAATCATGGAATCTTTGAATATCTTGAGAAGAGCGATGAGGGACGAACGGCTGAACAGACAGCAAAAGATTTGACCCTCGACGAGACTGCCACCACAGTTTTACTCGACACTTGCACCAGCGTGGACCTTCTCGTGAAGGATATACCGAACGGAGAAATGGTGAATGCTCGCTATTCAAACTCGGAACACACCAAACGATATCTTCTCGCAAACAGTCCAGAGTCGCTGTATTCATTCGCTATACTTATGTCTTGAATCGGCACAAAACATATCGTAAATTTTGCGGAACACGTCATAAAAGAAGGGGAAAATCAACAGAACACGGAGCAAGTACTTGAGCTGTCGTCAAAAGAACCCTTCGAAAATTTGTGCAAAACTAAGGATAAAATGATCGCGTTTGGAGAAGCGATGCATGCTCTTATGACGGTGTCCTTACCCACCGTACTTGGCCCCTTCGACCTTTCCAGATTCAACCATCTTTGTGATCTTGGAGGTAACATTCATCATAACATATTCTTAAGAGGCTTTAAAGTGTGGCATATGTTTTGAGAAATTTAACGCGGGGTTTTCTATTCATATCACCTCATGTTTTTGGTTAAATACGCCCGACCAAGCTGTTGATATCCGTTATCGAACAGCACGAATTAGCACCACAGATTAATACCCAGATGTCTCGCTTCTGACTAAAAAGCGTAAGCGATTCGTCACTGCGCATCGCTTGCTGCGCATGCTTAGCAAGTGCCTAGAGGCATTCACCCCCCCCCCCGAAATGCTTATTTCAAAATGGAGCCGAACTGAATTGAAGTGAAAAACTGCACGATGTGTTCAAATGAAGCGGAATATATGTACATTTATTGGTTTTTACAGGAAATGCCATTCAATGTGAAGATATTCACACACTTTTTATATGAAATATGTTTGAAAATATAACGTCGAACAGGGATTTCTACATTTCCGCTCCTACGACAATCGAAAAAAGATAAAACACTCGTACAATATTGAAAACGAGGTACTCTTAACTCACTTTTCCAAAACGCGTATAGATGATGATGGATTCAGACACAATTTTAACCTCACAGTCCATTGCTCTAGCAAATGAGAGGAGTTTATTTTTCATGTATAAAATAGTTCGGCTCCATTTTGAAATTTCTGGGGGGTGAATGCCTCTAGTCACTTGCTGAGCAAGCGCTTACGCTTTTTTAATCAGAAGTGAAACATCTGGGTAATCTGTGCTAGCACTTCAAGTGCGATTGCTGAAATCCTTGAAATTTAAGATAGCGTAACAATAATAATTCCATGCAGTCAAATATTTTATAAAAAAGTCCCATGTATAAGTCCAGAGTTCAAAACTATACTTATATTCTATTAACCGCCACGACTCGTTTCCGATATATTTTCTCAATGATTAAGTTATATCAAATTCAACCGAGTACCACTCGCCGACAAAATCCAATGCATTTGTTATATGAATAAGGTCGTTTTTGCTTTTGGACCATGCAATAGTACGACAAGCAGAGAGACACTTTGTCGCCATATTAAGCAAGATCTTTTTGTTATAACTGTAGTCTTTAGTCTACCTGATGTCAAATCGCAAGATCCGATTGAATTGGCAGAATTTGGGTTACTTCATGTGATCTTCTATTATTTCAATTCCTACTACAAATCGCCATTTTAAAATTAGTTTACAGTCGCAGCGATATAGTGCATTGACCGACTGGGGTCGCACAAGAAACAAATTCAAATTGAGATGGCCCAATGCTCCATAAAATAAAGGAAATTGATTAGTCGAATTTTTTCGAAAATCTTCTATTGAGTGTAAATTAATTACGCATGCGTACCACCAACCTCAACTTGTCCCTAATTTCTAGCAATGGTGCTTGTTTTAAGCATAGGTTCTGGTGGAACATTGTCCTACGCTGCTGTGAAATCCTACCCAAAGATGAAATCGACTGTCTTCGAACTTCAACAAGTCGTCGACATCGCCGACCATTTCCGACCATCTGCCGAAGAGTGTCCTAACCGAGACAAGGTCACATTTGTGGCGGGAGATTTCTTCAAGGATGACCTGCCACTAGCAGATCTTTACAGTTTGGTTCAAATACTTCACAGCTGGGACGAGGAGAAAATCGATCTCCTACTGAGTAAAGTTTACGTGAGTCTACCTTCTGGTAATTTTTTTTCTAATTTTTTTGCGGTGCAGTTGGTTAAAAAAATGCCGGTAGATGGAACGCTGGCTGATAGCTCGAAATTTGATCAATGACATACACGAAGGACGTTTGTTCTGTACCTGGAGACTTTTCCTAGAGCAGTCTGGGCAGAAATGCATGAATATAATATAAATATAAACAACCCCCTATGTATCGCCTAAGTCGGCCATTCGTGCTAAAGGACCCAGATAATAAACACGATATGGATTGGCTTGTCTGCCATCACTCTGTCGCGTCTATTTCATACCAATCTTATAAACGATGTATTGTAGTTAGGACAGAGTGATTCTCAGGCTACTGTAATACCTAACAACTCTATTAACATACCTTAATCTTTAGGCGGAGGTATTTTGATTGGTGCATTTATCCCTGACGACGACATGCGGGGTTCTTCCTTGGACGTTTCCTACAGTATGCTCATGCTTTCTGTTTGCCCTGGCGGTCGTGAGAGGTCTGGGAAAGAGCATGAACAGCTGCTGACCAAACATGGCTTCGTTGAAATTCAATGTCGACAAAGTGGGATCCCACATCTTGCCGGTGCGGTGTTTGCAACAAAGCCATGAACCTCGTTTTCGGCGACGAACTTAACGGGGGATGTCATCCCATGCAGAATATCTAACATCCATTTTTCAATAACATGTAACGCTAGGTGAAATAGGGAATGGCCGAGTAGATCGTACCTAAACATTTCTTGTTCATAATAACTTTTATCGTTTAGTTATCAGAATTCATAATAACTTTTATCGTTTAGTTATCAGAATTTTTGTTGCAGGTTTAATTCCAGATTTAATTAGAGTTCAGAAAAAGTTCCAGGTTTAATTTCAGGTTTATTTATAGTTCACTGGTTCAATTCTCGTCAGTCATCCTGAGCATGCAAAGCTCGCAAAAGAGGACTAGAGACTAATCAGTAAAATTACTAAATTTGTAACGGTTTTTATTGTACTAGAAAATTCCAACGGCATGAACGACCAATCAGAATCATTTCTAATTTCGATAATCCCAGGGCCTTTGTTTGCTCGACAGAGTGGTTTGGAGAACGAGATTGGCATTTCCGTTTAATTCCAGGCTTATTTACAGTTCACTAGTTGAATTCTCGTCAATCATTCTGAGCATGCAAAGCTCGCAAAAGAGGACTAGAGACTACTTGTTTGTTTTGTTTCCTCGCCAGAGTGGTTTGCAGAACGAGATTGGTATTTCCGTAGAAAATATCGTGAGGCTCAGTTTGCAACATTGCAGTCTGCAGACACAGTCAAGTTTTAAAAGAAATGGAATCCCATATTGCCTCTGCATCAAACGTGAAACACGTTCTCGACCTCATTGGTAGCTACCGAGTGCTTTATAGTTTTTTCGCCGCACTGAATAATGGAGTATTTGAATACCTTAAGAAGAGCGACGAAGGACGAACCGTGGACCTTCTTGTGAAGGAAATACCGAACGGAGAAATGGTGAATGCTCGCTATTCAAACTCGGAACACACCAAACGATATCTTCTCGCAAACAGTCCAGAGTCGCTGTATTCATTCGCCATACTTATGTCGCGAATCGGCACAAAACATATCGTAAATTTCGCGGAACACGTCATAAAAGAAGGGGCAAATCAACAGAACACGGAGCAAGTACTTGAGCTGTCGTCAAAGGAACCCTTCGAAAATTTGTACAAAACTAAGGATAAAATGGTCGCGTTTGGAGAAGCGATGCATGCTCTTAAGCCGGTTTTCCATTAGCGATATTTTTCGCGCGAAGCGACTTTATTCCTTTGTATTCGAGCAATTTGTTCCAGATGGTTGCAGTTGAGAGCTCTGAAACAAAAGTAAAATGTCGCTTCGCGCGAAAAATATCGCTAGTGGAAAACCGGCTTTATGACGGTGTCCTTACCCACTGTACTTGGCCCCTTCGACCATTCCAGATTCAACCATCTTTGTGATCTTGGAGGTAACATTCATCTGGGAACCCCCATGCATCTTGCCGTTGCGGTGTTTGCAAGGAAGCCATAAGCCTCGTTTTCGGCGACGAACTTCCATTGTCAACATCCATTATTAAATGCTAGGTGCATGAAATTGGTTGGTTTACAATTGCCGCTATCTTGGTTGATTTTTCAAAACATGTGCATAAATAAAGAGATGATAAGCAGTTACAAATAAGCAAGGAAAAAGTAAATCAACAACGTCTGTTCTCTAGAAAAGCAGAAGTAAACTTTGTAGAGTCGACCAAGATTCCAGACATTCGTTTTATCTAAATCCTGGATAAAAAAGATGAAGCTTAATCTATTTATTATATAACTATTTAATATAATTATACTATAGTTCCACCCCGGAAATTGTTAAGACTTTGGTAAGATGCCATTCTCAATACTTAAAAGCTTCAAACTTGGCGAGAAAAATGTTTTCAAATACTCAACAAATATGTCTTGCACAAAAGATTTTAAGCTTGCACACGGCAAAAACGATTCGTCTGAATTAATAACCTTTTATGCTTTAAACCTCAAAAATTAAATGACCACTTCACAGCTGTCAGTTGTGTGTGATGAACCGCCAAAAGATTGCAGAATACGTCGTATTCAGAAGAGAAATTGAACTTCAGTTTTTAAAGTTATGCAGTATAGTTATCTCTCTGATAGCAATACAGAAATGCACAATTGTGGGCCAGTGGTTAGATTTTCGGGTTGAAACTTCATAAACACCAATA
Source organism: Dendronephthya gigantea (assembly GCF_004324835.1). NCBI lineage: Eukaryota > Metazoa > Cnidaria > Anthozoa > Malacalcyonacea > Nephtheidae > Dendronephthya > Dendronephthya gigantea. The sequence goes on along the minus strand of NW_021163026.1, from coordinate 553,578 downwards.
CGTTTTGTGGTGTAGACTATTACATATACGTACACTACTGCATATATTGGCCCCTTTCATGCACGAAAGTATTTTCACGGATAAAAACCCTTGCAACCAAGTAGCCCTTAGTTATTGACGTCATAGATTTTCATTACATGTTGCATGCATAGTTCAGAGACTTTCCATTTTTCGAAAATTTGCACTTGACTTAAATATGGCGGCGAATTCTGTGCCTAGCATCGAACATGTTCTCAACCTCCTTGGTGGCTACCGAATGTCCTATGCTATGTTTGCTGCTCTGAATCATGGAATTTTTGAAAATCTTGAGAAGAGCGATGAGGGACGAACGGCTGAACAGACAGCAAAAGATTTGACCCTCGACGAGACTGCCACTACAGTTTTACTCGACACTTGCACCAGCGTGGACCTTCTTGTGAAGGAAATACCGAACGGAGAAATGGTGAATGCCCGCTATTCAAACTCGGAACACACCAAACGATATCTTCTCGCAAACAGTCCAGAGTCGCTGTATTCATTCGCTATACTTATGTCGCGACTCGGCACAAAACATATCGTAAATTTCGCGGAACACGTCATAAAAGAAGGGGCAAATCAACAGAACACGGAGCAAGTACTTGAGCTGTCGTCAAAAGAACCCTTCGAAAATTTGTACAAAACTAAGGATAAAATGGTCGCGTTTGGAGAAGCGATGCATGCTCTTATGACGGTGTCCTTACCCACCGTACTTGGTCCCTTCGACCTTTCCAGATTCAACCATCTTTGTGATCTTGGAGGTAACATTCATCATAACATAATCTTAAGAGGCTTTAAAGTGTGGCAAATGTTTTGAGAAATTTAACGCGGGGTTCTCTATTCATATCACCTCGTATTTTTGGTCAAATAAGCGCGACCAAGCTGTTGATATCCGTTATCGAACAACAAGAAACGATTGCATCTAGCACTTCAAGTGCGACTGCCGAAATCCTTGAAATTTAAGACAGCGTAACAATAATAATTCCATGCGGTCAAATATTTTATAAAAAAAGTCCCATGTATATGTCCAGAGTTCAAAACTATACTTATATTCTGTTAACCGCTCAACCGCTGCAACTCATTTCCAATATGTTTTCTCAACAATTAGGTTTTATTAAATTCAACCGAGTACTACTTACCGACAAAATCTAATGTATTTGTTATATGAATAAGGTCGGTTTTGCCTTTTGGAGCAATATTATGACAAGCATGCAGAGAGACACTTTGTCTGATCATATTAAGCAAGACCTTTTTGTTATAACTGTGGTCTCTAGTCTACCTGAAGTCATATCGCGAGATCCGACTGAATTGGCAGGATTTGGGTTGCTTAATGTGATCTTCTATTATTTCAATTTCTACTACAAATCGCCATTTTAAAATTAGTTTACATCGCAGCAATATAGTGCATTGATCGACCAGGGTCGCACAAGAAACAAATTCAAATTGAGATGGCCCAATGCTCCATAAGATAAAGGAAATTGATTAGTCGAATTTGTTCGGAAATCTTCTATTGAGTGTAAATTAATTACGCAATGGTACTTGTTTAAACATAGGTTCTGGTGGAACATTGTCCTACGCTGCTGTGAAAGCCTACCCAAAGATGAAGTCGACTGTCTTCGAACTTCAACGAGTCGTCGACATCGCCGACCATTTCCGACCATCTGCCGAAGAGTGTCCTAACCGAGACAAGGTCACATTTGTGGCGGGAGATTTCTTCAAGGATGACCTGCCACCAGCAGATCTTTACAGTTTGGTTCAAATACTTCACAGCTGGGACGAGGAGAAAATCGATCTCCTGCTGAGTAAAGTTTACGCGAGTCTACCTTCTGGTAATTCTTTTTTGAATTTTTTGCGGTCCGGTTGTTAAAAAATGCTGGTAGATGGAACGCCGGCAGATAGCTCGAAATTTGATCAATGATATACACAAAGGACGTTTGTACTGTACCTGGAGACTTTTCCTAGGGCAGTCTGAGCAGAAATGCATGAATATATATAAATATTAACAACCCCCTATGTATTGCCTAAGTCGGCCATTCGTGCTAAAGGACCCACAGATAATAAACAGGATATGAATTGGCTTGTCTGCCATCACTCTGTCGCGTCTATTTCATACCAATCTTATAAACGATGCAGGTACATAGACAGAGTGATTCTCAGGCTACTGTAATACCTAACAACTCTATTAACATACCTTAATCTTTAGGCGGAGGTATTTTGATTGGTGCATTTCTCCCTGATGACGACATGCGGGGTTCTTCCTTGGACGTTTCCCACAGTATGCTAACGCTTTCTATTTGCCCTGGCGGTCGTGAGAGGTCTGGGAAAGAGCATGAACAGCTGCTGACCAAACATGGCTTCGTTGAAATTCAATGTCGACAAAGTGGGATCCCATATCTTGCCGGTGCGGTGTTTGCAACGAAGCCATGAACCTCGTTTTCGGCGACGAACTTAACGGGGAATCTCATGTCATGCAGGATATCTAACATCCATTATTCAATAACATTTAATGCTAGGTGAAATAGGGAATGGCCGAGTAAATCGTACCTAAACATTTATTGTTCATTATAACTTTTATCGTTTTGTTATCAGAATTCATAATAACTTTTATCGTTTAGTTATCAGAATTCATAAAAACTTTTACCGTTTAGTTATCAGAATTTTTGTTCCTGGTTTAGTTCCAGATTTAATTACAGTTCAAAAAAAAGTTCCAGGTTTAATTCCAGGTTTATTCACAGTTCACTGGTTGAATTCTCGTCAGTCATCCTGAGCATGCAAAGCTCGCAAAAGAGGACTAGAGACTAATCTGTAAAATTACTAAATGTGTAAGATGTGTAACGGTTTTTATTGTACTAGAAAATTCCAACGGCCTGAACGACCAATCAGAATCTTTTCTGATTTCGATAATCCCAGGGCCTTTGTTTGCTCGCCAGAGTGGTTTGGAGAACGAGATTGGTATTTCCGTAGAAAATATCGCGCGGCCCAGTTTGCAACATTGCAGTCTGCAGACACTGTCAAGTTTTAAAAGAAATGGAATCCCATATTGCCTCTGCATCAAACGTGAAACACGTTCTCGACCTCATTGGTAGCTACCGAGTGTCTTATGGTTTTTTCGCCGCACTGAATAATGGAGTATTTGAATACCTTAAGAAGAGCGACGAAGGACGAACCGCTCAGCAGACAGCAAAAGATTTGACCCTCGACGAGACTGCCACTACAATTTTACTGGACATTTGCACCAGCGTGGACCTTCTTGTGAAGGAAATACCGAACGGAGAAATCGTGAATGCTCGCTATTCAAACTCGGAATACACCAAGCGATATCTTCTCGCAAACAGTCCAGAGTCACTGTATTCATTCGCTCTACTTAATTCGAGGATTTGTATTAAACATGCGGCAAATTTTGAAAATATAATTAAACAAGAAGGAAATCAACGTGACCCAGAGGGAACATTTAAGACATCATCAAAAGAAACTTTTGAAGATCTGTACAAAACTAAGGATCAATTGATCGAGTTTGGAGAGGCGATGCATGCTCTTATGACGGTGTCCTTACCCACCGTTCTTGGTCCCTTCGACCTTTCCAGATTCAGTCACCTTTGTGATCTTGGAGGTAAACAAACATACGTCATAATCTATGAGAGGCAAACGTCATAATCTAAGAGAGGTTATGGCCCCTTAGCTTATGTTTAATTTTGAGAAATTTTGAACTGAAATATATAGTCTCGTTCGCCTTTATTTGGTTACAGATACGCATGACCAAATTGTTTATATTCGTTGCCGAATAACAACAAACGCTTCAAGTTCGAATGCCGAAATCCTTGAAAATTTAAGTTTTTAAGTTGTCATCTGTGTACTACACTGCACAGCCACGGTTAAATGTAATCGATAAGTTAGTCCGCTTTTAATTAATCCGCTTTTAGACCATTAAAGCTAGGAAAGTACTCAACATACTCAAACAAGGCCCAGTGAATTTTTAACTGTTGTCTTGTCTATGCTGAAGTCATGCAGATCGCGATCGGAATTTGAGTTCAATACGTGTCATGTGATCCTCTATTATTTTCCGCTACAAATCACCATTTTAAAACGACCTTGCAATCGCGGTAGTATATAGAAGCGTCCAAAAGTATCGAGTAATTCAGTTTGCTTCCATTTTTCATTTTGTCTGTTGATTGCAATGCAGAGTTACAAGATTGCAATGAGATTGTCAATGCAGAATATTTTAATTCCTCATTTCCTGTTGAAACAAATTCAAATTTGTTTATTCAATGAAATTGCCCGGCATATGGTAAAACGCGGACTGGACTAAGGAGCTGTTCAAATGAGCCCGGTTACCGAGATTTAAGATGGTCTAGTACATTGAAAATCACGATTTATCCTGTTTTAAAAATTTCCATGCAGAGATGCAAACTTAAATGTTTCCGTAATCGATCCTGAATATTTTTTCTCAAAAAAAAATATATGAAGAACGCGAGAATTAAACGAAAAGTTTTACTAATTAGGGTTTTACCCTGAGCTAACAAAAGGGGTCCATTGGCATTGTCTTATAAAGACAATTGGCTGGTGTTTGGTCTGGAAAGTCTGGGTAACTATAGTGTTTGAAGACTTCTACTAGACTTTTTTCACTCGGAGCAACTTGGCTTGCAATATATATGTCATTAAAATATTTTTATATTTTTTAAAATGAAAAAAAAATTTAATGTACTAGAAAGAAATGAACAAAGAAATTTGAGGTATTGAAGAAAGTCTTTGAAACAGAACAATCACATGTTATTGTTAGGATGATTACACGACTACCAGAATCGTGTTATCATTTCAATACCTTTTACGTCAAATACCTTTTAAGTCCAATTTACGCTTCATTAAATCTCGGTAACCGGGCTCATGTCCTTCGTCGTTCCTTCCCCCAAGGATCGCGCATGTTCTGGGTATGAGATTGATGTTAACAGGCTCAAAATTAGTAAATCGCAGAGTGGACTAAATTAGTAAAACGTCCGAAATCGGACCAAATCGAAAAAAGCAATGGTACTTGTTCTAAACATAGGTTCTGGTGGAACATTGTCCTATGCTGCTGTGAAAGCCTACCCAAAGATGAAGTCGACTGTTTTCGAACTTCAAGAGGTCGTCGACATCGCCGACCATTTCCGACCATCTGCCGAAAAGTGTCCTAACCGAGACAAGGTCACATTTGTGGCGGGAGATTTCTTCAAGGATGAACTGCCACCAGCAGATCTTTACAGTTTGGTTCAAATACTTCACAGCTGGGACGAGGAGAAAATAGATTTCCTGCTGAGTAAAGTTTACGCGAGTCTACCTTCTGGTAATTTTGTTCTATATAAAATGCAAATTTTTGTGGTCCGTTTGTATAAATATTCCGGCAGTTGGCCTTGCTAAGTATCTGGGGCCAGTTGTATAAAACTTCTCATTGTAACTAACTACATCAGGGTGGGGTATTTTAATGAATGGCACCATTTTAGACGTCCACAAAAAAGGGCTCTTTGGAGGGTACTTCTTACAGGAAAGGGCAGTAATTTCCATGCGTACCATAGTACAAAAATTGCACACTTTTTCTCTGCCCAGTCATTACGACGAAACGTAATTAGGGAAGAGTGATCCCATTAACAACTCTATTAACATACCTTAATCTTTAGGTGGAGGTATTTTGATTGGTGCATTTATCCCTGATGACGACATGCGGGGACCTCCCTTGGACGTTTCCCAAAGTATGCTTATGCATTCCATTTGCCCTGGTTGTCGTGAGAGGTCTGGGAAAGAGCATGGACAGCTGCTGACCAAACATGGCTTCGTTGAAATTCAATGTCGACCAAGCCCAATCCCCAATCTTGCCGGTGCGGTGTTTGCAAGGAAGCCATGAACCTCGTTTTGGGCGACGAACTTAACGCGGGATCTCATGCCATACAGGATGTCTAACATCCATTATTCAATAACATTTTAAAATCATGTGTTGTATGAAAATTGAATTGTATTGAATTGATTTATTCTATATAGGATTGATTTGTTACTATGGGATTGATTTTTCTCTTGTTCATAAACAAATCAGATTTTTTCAAAAAATATATTCATACTTCAAATAATGCAGATAATTCAAATTTAATAAAACCACAAAACCTTTTATATTAGATTTTTATAGCTAGTTACACTATGTATTTGCTACACTTAGTACTCTACACCATTTCTTGATACCAAACGTCTTATATAGTAAAGTATATACAGTTCACAAAACACTCAGCTATGAGATATGCAATATACGCCATAGGTGCATGTTGATTTCGTAAACCTGATTTATTTACAAATTTTCATATATAGGCACTGAGCTTAAAATATATTGGTAGCTTATTTGAACAGTGGGCATCAATGCTAGGCAAGACGATAACGTTTTCGATAACGTCAACTAATAGACCTTATGCATAATGACGTAACAAGCCGTGACACCTGCAGGGAATTCTGGTCTTAGTAGACAGTAGTCACAGTGGGGAAAATTTGAATTTTTCGCTGTGACTACTAAAACCGGAATTCCCTGCAGGCGTCACGGCTTGATACGTTATTATGCATAAGTCTATTGAAACATTAGGAATGGAAAAATGATTCAATTTATCTGATAATGATTTTTGGGACTTTAAAACCAGTGTTCGACGAGGCGATCTAAAATCAACGAGATTAAACTTATTTGAAAACCATCCTAGTATTGGTTAATATCCATAAAAATATCCCCTATTTACAATAAGTAACCATAAATATTCATGCAAACTCTGCCATGATTATCCCTCTCGCTATGGTCGTACAGATCTTCGCCGTACCAAATCCTCAATCTCTGGTTCCTGTTCACGTAGATCGGACTGGCAAAGTTGGACATGACCAATTCTGGCGAGGTTGCATCGTACCCAGCCAATCCGTACCATCGTCCGTTCTCTGTAAAGAACGCTTGCTGTTTGGTTGGAAATATGATGTGATCTTTCCAGTCGGTCAAGAAGATGCCGAGGTTAGACTGAACGTTCCGATTGCATCCCCAGTTCGAGTTGTGTACTTGGGCATTGTGACAGCGGATTCGGCCGGAAACGTGCACGAATTTGACGGCGGCCAAAAAGCCTGGTTGACCATGGTGTCGGAATGTGGCATATTTGTCCGAGCTGGCTTCGACGCATTTTGCATGGTTTGCCAATTTCTGCCATTGACCTAAAAATTGGTTGTATAATTACTAATGACTACATTTTAGAATACACGATTCAGAATTTCCGGTTGACTAATCCGCTACAAACTAGTTAAACGTTTGTCTAGATTTACAAGCACTGCTACTAAGGTCTAGGAATCAGGGACCGCGGAGGGGGGGGGGGGCTGGGGGGCTTTAGCCCCCCCAATAATTTTCAAAATACATGTGATTCCTTTATAGCGATTTTTATATGGCCATAATAATACGAATAAAAACTCCTTATAGTAAGTTGTGTAATCATAATTATGTGTTCACTATCCGTGTTGGTGAACAATGTTTTCATTAAAGTGTTTACAAGAAAAATATAAACAGATAAGTATGGTCCCCCCCCCGAGGGTTCACTCTTTCGGCTTCGCTAGCCCCCCCAATCCAAAAACTACTCCGCGGTCCCTGGGAATCCCTGGAGGCCCGTTTTTTGCTGTCATTTTATGTGCGATTTTCCTCTTTTGATAGATGTGAACGAGTGAATTACGAATTAGTCACGAATACTATGATGTATAAGAGCTCTTATTTGAACATCAACTAATTACTCCGCCTGCGTATGCGCAGCGGAGTCTTAAAATGCCATGGTCTTTTTTCCTTTGAGTAGTCGTAGTTTTGGGCGACAGAAGTTGGTATTTCTACAGGTAACCCAAAACAACTTCATTTTTGACCGAGAAGCCCTGGGTTACATGGTCCACGGATGAATTATCTACATAAGTTGGCATGCAGGCGGAGTGAACGCCTTGAGCAGGCGTCTTGTTCAATAACTAATTCACTCGTTCAAATCTATGAAAAGAAGAAAATCGCAGCAAAAATTGCAAGTGCATGTAAACGAGCATGTAAACGGGCCTTAAAATACCGCACGAGGGGCTAATTGCCATTTATATTTCAGGTAGAATTCGAAAGCTTCATGTTATAAAAAAATACAAGGATGAATGATGGCGAAAACTTTCTAGAGCCGAGAAATATCGAACCTGCGTCACAGTGGACTGTGACGCAGGCTAAGAAATATCGAGCCTGCTGCTTTTGCTCCTAAATATGGAATTTAAACTCGGTGAACCCAGACAGCAAATAACTTCCTATAACAGTGCATCGTATCAGATTACAAAATCAATTAGTTTAAAGCGCAAACACAGAGGAATTTGTTGCCCGACTGGCAGAGGAATTTGATGTTGCGTGGCAGACAATTACACTAAAATTCCCAAAATTTACGTTTAAGGTTCTAAGAATTCCCTACCACAGTTAGTGACAATATTTATAAGTTGACATATGGATGTGTCCTGATATACTTACTTATTCTATGATTTTGCGTCAGCGAGTGGTTTAGTACATGGCCGGTGCCAAATTCCGCCGCGACCAAAATTACCGAGAGACTCAGTATTTCGTACATAATTCTGTTGTTGTTCTGTTTTTCTCTTTAACGGATAAATCACGAAACGCGCTCAACTTGACGCTTTAGCCTGAACGGAAAAGTTGTTCGTGTGACTAGGACAAACGCGATACCAATGTCACAATGAATATAAATAACATCGCATTGTGCGGAAAAAAATTAATTGCTTAAGGTTTTGGGTTACCATAATCCCCGCTAGTGTGTAAACAAAACGCCTTTCAACAGGATGCGTAGGACGAAACCTGTCAGTATAAAATTCACACATAATAAAACAAACTATGCTCGGCGATTTATAAAGCAATTTTGTGGGTAGAAATTTGAATGATGGGTACAATTTCCGATATAGTAACGAGTTTTAAAATGTTGGTAGAAATACGAAATATTTAGAGAGACTTCATGACATACCTACATTTATAATGACGTCAACAAAGAATGCGGAATCTTATGCGGTGTTTGATTGACGTTATTCATCCAATCAAAATTTAGGGCGCTACAGTTAGTCTCGTCTGAGGTGTTCTGGCAAAGGTGAGGAATTCAACAAGATGTGGAATTTGGTGTGAGAATTTGAGCCGGAAGTAACAGCAAAAAAAACCGGAAGCTACTTGAAACCCTAAATTTCTGTGCCCGTTTTCCCGCGCCTCCCGCGCACAGGCCGTTTAGTTTTTGCAATGGCGGCGTTGCAGGTTGTAGTTTTATTTCTAGAGCAGAAAAACTGAAATTTTGTCGTCGAAGAAATGCTTCAAGAATATTTTTCTTGCGCTAATTATGTGCCTCATTTGAAGGTACGTACTATTTTGGAATGATTTTGTGTGAAACCAGATAAATTTCCATAGAATTTGTAAAAATACTAAAATTTCAAAAAAATGCCGAGAAATAGGAATTGAAAATTTTTGATTTTGAAAAGCAACAGCTGTGTGGAATTAATAGTAAAGTTAATGGACTTCCTTTTTCAGTTGTCCCACAATCCCTGTTAAGACAAGGGTTGCAAAACAAAAGTCTTTATTGAAGTTTTAGTTAAGTTTTGTTCATGCAATTAATGTTAAAACAAAAAAAGCAGGTTTTTATGAAACTTTTTTGCAGTTTGAAACAGGTTTGTGAAGAAGCTTATTTATGACAAATGAAAACACATCTTTTTCAGTTTTTGGTTTGCTAGATGATGCTTATCAATGTTTGCCTGCCTCAGAGAGGGCTCAGCTTAATAGATAAACTTGTTGTAATGTTGGAGACTGGAGTTTGAATAGAATGTTATTAATGGAAATTAAGCACAGAAAATGGGGAAATACTCTGAACTTCTGAAGACCTTAACATTTAGACAACACACCTGCTTCGAACTCTCAAGGTGTCTTCACCAATAAATATCCCAAGATATTTGAATTTACAATCTTTTACCCAGGATCTTTGGGCAGCAAAAACAATAATGCCCTGGTTTCTAGGTTACTTTTAGAATTCACAGAAAAGTTGCAATTTCGTGCCTAAAATGTGTGCAACTTAATTAAAAAACTGTTAAGTTCTTGGAGTCTGCAGAATACTGGATTTTGCACACTAAAGGTGTTTGAAAAGCACTGCCAGTTGAACTTCCTCTTATTGTGGTTTCTCTTATTCTCTTTGTTGAATGATTTCTGTGTCTGGGTGTTTTTTACCAGTTGATTTTCCATTTTTTGCTGTGCAATGCAATCCTATGCACATCCTTTCCCCCATTACCCCTGGTGGTTGCAAGCAATAGCATCCCTGGGATTCTGTCCAAGTGTTCATTTAGCCAGATTAGCTCCAATGGGTGTTTTGGGTGTTTTTGTAATTCCGAATTGTCACTCATTTACATTCACACCATGCGTCCTCGTTTTCAGATCTCTAAGAAAGTTTTATTATGTACAAAATTTTACAATGATTTCATCTTCGCTTGTTTTCCTTTGAAGTAACCACGTATCTTTGTGCCACACACAATGGCGGGGAGTATCCTTCAGGGTATGAAGTATCTTCAAACAATACGGAATAGTCATCCTGGGGCTAGAAAGTAAAATATTTCAGATGAAAGATTTTCAAAAGAGTTTATCGAAGTCACAACCATCGATATAGAGAATAAACCTCAAATGATAGTGTCTCGCCTTACCCTCGATGGAGGCTCATCAATAAGAGCACGATAAAAACAAGTTGTCTGAGGATACAAAGCCAGAACCAACTAAAAATATAGAGGAAATCATCCATTCTCAATACATACATATAACACTTAAGTGGCCTAATAATGTGATTGGGCATTGCATTCAGCATATACAGTTTAAAGACAGGTTTCAGCGGCTTCTGTGCGACAGTTCTACTCATAACATTAGGGGACTCCTTAATTTAGAAATTGCACAAATTTCGCATGCTTTGAATTTCTTTGAGCATCAACTCAATCTCTTATTCGTTTAGGAGTTAATATATGTTGTGAACTAAATTGGTGTTAATCCGATAGGACAGGTTAATTGAAGAGATGTAGCATTTCAAAATGTACCCCCCCCCCCCGTTTATTTATATTACCGACTGTAACTAACTTCTAAATAAAGTTTATACTGAAACATGCAGAGATGAAGAATATGTTCAATCCATATTAGTCTGACGCTCCGGAGAACAACGACAAGTTCCCTGTGTCGAGCTGGATTTGGACTGACGATTAGGCCAAGCCCGCCAAGGAGGTTTCTATATCGAGGCTTATCCAATTAAAGTGGTAATTGGTTTCAAACTATATAATTGCTGTATTTGAGAGTAGTACCTCTTGCTTTTGAAACAAAGCATGTTTATGCGTTAACGGATTCACTTTCATCTTTGGCAATGGTATAAATCTTCGTCTGCTCAGATGATGTCTCCTGGAACAGAAGAAAGACGAACATTCAGGAAAACTAAAACTATACAATTCTTTTCGATTAACCAGCTCTTCCGCTCTTACTCTTTCTTGTTGCCACCTTCCTCGTCGATGTCATCAATATCGTATCTTTAGGAAAGTTAAGAAAATGAACAAAAAACGGCCCTAGTACGAGGCCACTTTTTCTGCAAGCTGCAACGGCCTGAGCCCTGACGTTTGCGATATGCAAAAGTATCTTCACTGACTTATGAAAATTATCGATCATTCATCGCAAATTTAATGAAAACTACGACAACAAAGTGAGAATGTTTAATATGTCGCATGAAGTTACCAAGAAATTGGGTTCTTTTCGACGAACTTTTGTCTCCTGTTAAAAACATGGAATTTTTGGATGGAATTATAAAAGGATACTTATTTGTGGATGAATTGAATGAAACAACTTCCGCTAAGATCCATTGTTCCTCGCCGTCTGGTGTTCTAACACGAGCAGCAACCTGTGTAAAGAATGTGCTATTCGAATTGAATGACCTTGAAAGGTAACCAACTGAAAATTATAATCATTACAAGTACTGTGAACTGTTAATGTTAACTTCTATTTGCCAATCTTATAGTACCCTGTGCTTTTGAATTTCTCGTAACTCATCAAATTTCCCATATCATCAAATACAGTTTCGATGGTTAATCAAATTTAGCATAACCAATAAGTTTAATAACCAATTGTATTTTGTAAAGAGTTTGACACCTCTATATGTAGCATTTACTTTTACACTTACATGATCTCCAGAATCTGGTAAGTAGTTTGGAGCAGGTGGAATTGATCCGCATAATGGTGGAACGCTAATGAATAACAAAAGATGAACTTAACCATTTATAGTCCAAATCTAAATGAACTCTTTCAATCGATCAATCAAATGTCAAAATCTACCTGAGAAATATACTGAAAACATTTCTTGTAATATTTATAAATTACTAGAAGTGGTAAGTCTGTCTAACCAAACCAGCCAAGCAAAGCAATAAAAATAGCTAAGCTTTAGCAATTTAATTAGGCAGTAATCATCATTCTTTAGTAACCATATAAAGTAACTAAACTAACTAAATTTTAGATAACCAAACTAATTCGAAGGTAACACAATTAATCAAACTTAGGTAGAAAAACAAAATAATTATTAAACTCAGGTATGGTAAGGGTAAATCAATCGTGATTATTATTATTATTGTTATTATTATTGAGGTATGGTAACATAAATCAAATAAAAAGATAAATGCAAATTACTTCTCTGATGGTTTGCCCATAAACATAGGCAATTGAGCAGCATTTTGTTGAAGTATAGTCATAAGGACACCTCTTCTCATCCCAGCTTTCCTACTAGGCTCTATCTCTAAGCTACTCCCCTCCCCATGGCTTCGACCTGAAAAGATATTGTGCAGTACAGCATTGTAAAATACATTACTGGCCTACTGCATCATTATTACATTTAGATATGGTATCTAAAGCATCTTACTAAACCACATTCTAGTACAATACACAACAAGTTAAATTAGTAATAGTAAAATAACAAACCTTGACCACCTTCATTTGTTAATGCTTGGATGTTTGCAATTTTATCAGTAGCTCTTCTGATAAGACTTAGAATAAAAAATATGTTCTTGTAAAATTTCAACTATAGACACCACTCTTCCTCAGGAATGAGTACTAGAATCTTTATTAATATTACAAGTTGTAAGTCCCTGTAATAAACTATTTAAATTGAATCATCATCTTACTCTGCTTCAGCCTCACAGTCTGCAATGGCTGCACCATATAGCCCTTTCAATTTACTTTTAAAATAAGATGACACTAGAAATGGTGGAAATTAATTTTAAAGATTTAAGGGCCAGCTGCAAGAGCATTACTACATAATTTGTATGAATGGATGCTAACTCAATTTCTAAATTGTATCACCACAATATAGTAAAGCTTTTGAATTATCTTTAATACCTTTTGCCTCAGATTTCATACGTTCATGGGTTTTGGAGACATTGGTTAATGTATGTTCATTGCGGTTTCTTTCATCCTATGTTTGAATGCAGAAGGTTCATGAGGACTTACAGCTAAAAGCCTAAAACATCCACATTATTAAAAGTGAATTTTATTTTTATTTGAATGGACCAGGGTGCAATGCATTCCATGTCCAGTATATTCTGAAGTTCTTTCAAAGGGAAACATTGCTTAGTGGCAATCACTTTTGCCAGTAGTAGGTCAAGCTTAGAAAGGTACCTCATGGCCCATGCAATTCATCATTCATGTGCCCACCTGAATTTGATGTATAAGTTGATGGAGTTCCCTTAACAATTTTGGGACAGCATTGCCCCCAGAATTTATACCGCTAGGCGCTGTACTCTTTGTCCGTCTCATAATGAATGTGTTTAAATAAACTCAAAAGCAAGACGCCATTGAAGCGTCTGTAGATAGTTATCGCTCCTCGTTATTCCGCCATGTTTTTGTAAGGAAACAATCTTTACTCGATTTGCTCATGCGCAAAAACAGCAAAATAGACGACATTTTCTGAACATCAAGAATTCCTTTTGGTAGGCTTGAAATTTCTTGTACAAGTTAGGAAAAGATACGTACAACTGTACAAGTATCCTTTTCCAGCCGAAGATGAATCAGAATTGATTCGAAATATACAGTTTCAATTAAAGTTTGATGCGTTTTAATTTGCACTCATTATTCAGAATAACTTTTATTCTATACATGCAAGTATCTACCATATCTATTGGTGAATTCCTTCTTTTAAAGAAATATGCTCATGACAGAAATTCACAGAACTATTTTAATATTCTGAGGAAGTTGGCAAATGGAATATTTATGAATAATGTTTTGAATTATATTCAAAAATCGGTAAAGCTGTCTTTGTTATTTTATATTGACATGGAGTTAGCAATATGGAGTTCCTGCTATTAACTGTAGGCTGTTTTGTTTTTCCATTTCTCCACATTAGTTTTCTGTATTTCGTCAAACGAACAATACCTGGCAGGTCAAAAGGTTTATATTTTGTAATAAGCCAAAGGTATCAGTTGTCAAATTTTAGAAATTATTATAAATTAAAATATAGAATGAATATTATGTAATAGACGGTGGGAATTCTTCGTAACAGTGTCAATGTCTCTACATAAAGCTAGTGGGAACAGTTGTGTAACATAATTTATAATAACATTGATATAGTTAATATACCATAATATATTTACTTTTCAATAGCATACACACAATGTATATAAAATAGCTTTCAATTAGTGAAAACTAGGTCGTTAGGTCATATGTACTTAAGAAATGCTTATTCCAAATCCAATCATATATAATTTGAGAAAAAAAAACTTTGTTGTTGCTGTTGTGATTGCAATTTAAAAAGCCAAATTGGGTTAATTTACCTGCAAAATCTACCAACTCCCCCTTGAATAGACTAGTTTTCAAGTGCCAAGTGTGAATGAGGTATCATCCATAGCATGTATTGTATATATATATGTCACTTACAACAATATGCAGAACTTTGCTATTTGCTGCTGAAATATCTGTCAACAGTAGATTGAGACAAAGGGTTTTCCCTTGCACCTGTATTTATTTTCCAGTAATTAAAAGTGGTCACCTATAAGTTTCATAATTAATTACATTTGTTTTATTTATAAATTCCAGGCTTGTTTCCTTGTTTCAAGCACTCTTTGCATCATGTGTTGGTCTTCAAGTTATCCTGAGGTGTGAAGATGTAATGAAAGAGAGGTATTTGTTACAGACTTATGGTTGCACTAATTTTAATTGTCACATTTGTTCAGAGGCAGTGCAGCATTTTAGCTGACTGAAGTGATATTTTGAATATACTGCAGTACCTCTTGGTGGGTACATATTCCGGTATATTTGACCCTACCAGGACTGAAGGTACCATATTCTGGTATGTTTGACCTTACCAAGATTGAAATAGGTTGACTGTACCATATTCCGGTATATTGGACCTTACCAAGGTAGAATATACCATATTCTGGTTTGTTGGACCTTACCAAGTTCAAATATACCTAAGGTCAAATATACCATATTTTGTTATATGTGCCAAATATAGTCAAATATACCATATTCCGGTATATTTTACTTTACCAAGTTTGAATAACTGTTTATTTTCAATTCTTTTTGTAAATCCTTTGCAGGTTTTTGTCTATCAATTATTATACATGGTTTGGGGTTTCATATTTCTACTACGATATTGGAGCAATGTTCCTGGGAAGTTACCACAGTTTTCCGAATCAAAATCTCAAAGAGATTTATCCAAGATTTTTTGCCAAGAATTGGCTGATCGTGTTACATCATATTTTTGTTCCATTATTTGGTTTTCCAATTATTGTGGTGAGGACTATTAAACTTGAATGAGGTAGTTCAATCATGGTTAAGTCTAGTCTGCATAAAGCAACGAACTTAAAACATTTTCTTTCTTTTAATTTTTACAAGTTTTACAGACGTGGTCTTGGCGATTTTTTTGTTGGCTGCATTTTTTTTGCTGAAGTGAGCACGCCTTTTGTGTCCATACATGCAATATTAAAACAAGTAAGTAGTAAGTCGTCTATATGATGCAATACATGCAATATTAAAACGAGAATGTAGTAAGAGTCCGTGGTTATATGGCTTAGGGTAGGTAAATTTACGAGCAGTTTTCGTATTTTGTACTCCGGGTTAGGCCAAGGGTATAGGGCTAGAAAGTAGAAAGAACCGTGTTAATTGGGAGCAGCACAATATTGTTTAAACTGGAAGGAGAACATGTGCCTATGGTTGACTTGTCGACATAGTAGAAGTGGAAGTTGTTTCAATTTCGTACCCGGAGCTCGAGGGTACAAGAGTGGAATCGTATATGTTTGTCAGAGGATTCTTTCTTCAAATTTGATTGTTACTACCGAATGGGAGTGACGTCTGCCAGCGATGTACAGCCAGGTTGTGATGTAATATCAGTACACCTCACACGAGGCACAGAATAGAAGAGAGCCATTTTCCAAGAATCTGTACCGGGAATCGATTTCTCAAGGCTTTCAACGACACATTTCTTTGCAAGTGGAAATCCAGCCTAACTATACAAGACAGTTCTCTTGGCTCCGCTTATAGTCAAACGACCAGTGTGCTTAACTACTCCTTTTACAATACTATAACACTATATTTTTCGAGTATTCGATGTAATGACTGCCGATAGTGTAACCTTTGCCTATCTGATCGTTTTAAACGTTCAAAAATAACCATGTAAACAAAATTATGCAAGGATAGAAATTAACCTTTTAACCCAACTGTAAATACTTTATTTTACAGAGGGTTTAACCGTCGGCTTTCTTGTCAATTTTAGCTGGACATGCAAAGGTCTAGGATCTTCAAAGTCAACGGGTGTTTCTTAGCAACTTCATTTTTTCTTGGTCGAATTCTTATTTTTCCCTACATGTATCACAACTATGCCAACTACTCGAAAATCTCCACGTGGCAAGTTCCACTGAAAATACCGTTACTTTGTAACATCAGCTGTTTAGGATTGTTGACACTCCAGTTGTTCTGGTTTTCTGCGATATTACGACAAGGTTTTGCATTTCTGAACATATCAATGAGGCCGATTTCTTCCAGAGAGGAACAAAACACCAAGTCTGGCATCACTAAACGTCTTACAAAAGATAATTTTGGAAATAATGTGGATAGTAATTTTAACTCTAACGGTAAAGGGCGATGACATATAATAAATGAACGTTATTAATTTGCTCACATAATTTTTTCTATCGCTACAAAGAGCGACAGAAATATAAAAAAATATTTTCGGAATGTTTTACCATTTTACCATTTACCAATTTTTTCTCCACTGGTTCATCTCTGATCTAGAAATCCACTATTTTCATTTATGATATCACCTTGGCTTTGAAATTGGTCAAGACAGATCTAGATGTTTTAGTATCCTTATAAACTATAATTTAGGGTAATTGACGAAGTTTATTTGTTCACAAACGTAATCATTATTTATTATAAATAAGAAAAATCCATTTGACAAAGTATTTTAACAGCTTTAGTATACTTATAAGCCATTATTTAGGTTAATTGATAAAGTTAATTAGTTCACATTACCCTGGCTTTGAAATTGGTCAAAACAGATCTAGATGTTTTAATATCCTTATAAAACTATTAGGGTAATTGACGAAGTTGATTGGTTCACAAACATAATCATTATGTATTATAAATGAAAAATCATGTTGAGAAAGTATTTTAACTGCTGCAGTTTTGGATTAATCATTAATAAATAAGGCATTGTTTTCAAGACCTTATTTTGATTCACATATACAGTTCATCGGGAAATTCATGGAGTTCGGATATTTTCTCAACTTGATATTCCTGTTTATTGTGAATATATGTTTCTTTCTCTCGGGAATATGCTTGAATTCCTTGGTCATAATCAGTTTCTGGAGATCAGCGCAGCTTCGAAAGAAATTGTGTTATTTCATGATTATGGTTTTGTCCTGTTGCGATTTGCTGGCGGTCTTAACTAATAATTCCTTGATGGTTTTTATTGCGATGTTTTGGCTAACTGGAAATGGAAATGCTCTGAGGGTAACTTGGGTGCGCATTCTTAATGCGCTATCACAAACTTTCATTGGTGTTTCTTTGATGGCTCTCTTCGTCTTGAATTTTAATCAATATTTAGCGACACGTTATCCCAT
Source organism: Dendronephthya gigantea (assembly GCF_004324835.1). Lineage (NCBI taxonomy): Eukaryota > Metazoa > Cnidaria > Anthozoa > Malacalcyonacea > Nephtheidae > Dendronephthya > Dendronephthya gigantea. The sequence continues at coordinate 535,434 of NW_021163026.1, read as the reverse complement.
CTTTCATCGAACATCTGTAACGAAGAGAAAACTTTTAACTCTTTTTGCTGTGATGGTTTTTTTCACTTGTGGTTTTTCTGATGGTTACAAACTCTGTAATTCCCCTCCATGTTGCTTTTCTCATTGGTTTGATTACCATAGCTCCTCTGATGTTATTCATAAACTACAAGATTTTTTCAATAGCGAGGAAAACTCGTGTAGACAGAGAAGCATCACCCGATGTAAGAAAAACGTTTTCTTTGACGAATACATCAAGTTGCTTGTTAGCAGTCGCTTGTTTTGTCGCACTGTCAGTTCCAAGTTTCGTCTTTATTGGACTAGAATTTCACTCGAAAGAAAAATGGTATAATTTTCATACCACATCTCTGCTTGTGGTCTGGGCTCAAACAATTGGCTCGATGAACGGGACATTTAACTGCGTGATTTTTTACTGGAAAAACGCAATCTTACGCACCGAAGGAATGAAAGTTATTAAAAGTATAAAAACCTGTAGAAGACGACAATTTCAAACGTGAATGAAAGTAATAAAATTATGAAAAAAATAGACTGATGCAAACATTAAATGGGAGAAAAATTACTGTAAATGGTGTAAATAACGTAATTTTAAGTGCAACACAAAGGAAGCATAAAAGCAATATATCAAAGGCAATTGTCTATGGAGGCGTAGTGTATGTATAAACAAAGTTTTGCGATCTTTATTTTTTAATTTGTGAGTCCTGAGGTATGGGGTAGTCAGTAGAAACGATGCTTAAATTTAGACACGACTTTGTAAATTATCTTTAGTGTACGACGTAGTTGCCACAAAAGGTCAGTTTTCTGAGCCTTGCATGGGCCGAAGCCCCGTTTCAGTAAATGTTCATAGAATAAAAACTTTGATGTGTTTGTCTCTGTTCTTCATGCAGGCATGATTCAAATCGCCTTAATTCGACGAAAAGTTGTTAAATATAGCGCTTTGAAAGATGATTTGAAACGAGTTTATACATCAAAAGATACGCGCTTAAACAGTAAGAACGCAGGAATGCATAGCATAGGGGACATGAAAACCGAGCTAATCGTAGACCTGAACTAGAATGTGCTGTTGCATGCCTCTATTTTAATTAAGTATCTTCATTTTTGATAACACCGCGCTTGATTTGAAACCGGTCAAGATAAAGATTGTTTTATTATAGCCAATTAAACACTATTGTTTTTAGGTTAATTGATAAAGTTAATTATTTTATTTAGACATTAATCAGTCATTATAATTCTTTCTTATTAAAAAAGAAAAATCAAGTTGGAAAAGTATTCAGTTTTGGACAACTGCCTATCAAAAAATATATAAATAAAGCGCGTTATATAAGACAACTTGCCGTCGAATGTAGAAATCCTGTTGTGGTCATGTCGTGGAAAAATTTTCGTGTGAATTGATTAAGCTTTAATAGATTAACTTTTGATTTAGGCAACAAAAAGGAAATTTCCGAAAGGGGCATACTAAATTTAGTAAAATTACCAATTATTAGTGTAACTATAAATTTATTAAATGCTTCCGCCCGTAGTAAAGAAAGTATAAAGAATTGGCTGCTTTGTATAGCTATATTTTCCGTAATACTTAAAACTTGGCCATTATACTAATTTCGGTATCCTCTTTTTAGCTGTGGTGATTTATTTCCTTATTGTGACCTAGATCGTATGTTGGTCTATTATATATGCAAAATACCCATTAAAGCATGTCTCTTTTATCATAGCGCAAGTTATAAAGTTGTCATTAACATTGGAAAACGTTTTTCTCTAAAATGATAGATTAAGAACTTATAAATATGGCATTGTTTTTCGTGACTTCATTTTAATGCACCTGCATATTGAAATCGCCTGTGTTGTAAATGGAGTTCGGATACTTTCTCAACTTGATATTCCTGTTTGTTGTGAATATATGTTTCTTTCTCTCGGGAATATGTTTAAATTCCTTGGTCATAATCAGTTTCTGGAGATCAACGCAGCTTCGAAAGAAATTGTGTTATTTCATGATCATGGTTTTGTCCTGTTGCGATTTGTTTGTGGTCATAACTTGTCATTCGTGGGTAGCTTATGTTGCGATGTTATTGTTGACTGGAAGCGGATATGACATTCTTGTTAGGTGGTTACGCATTTACGATGTACTTTCAAATTCTTTCATTACGCTTACCTGGCTCCTTCTTTTGGTGATGAATTTTGATCGATATTTAGCGACATATTATCCCATCTTTCATCGAACATCCGTAACGAAGAGAAAACTTTTGATTCTTCTTGCGATTCTGAGTTTTCTTTTTCTTATTTTAACAATGATGACTTTAGAATTTGTAATTTACGAATTAGGTATTCTATTCACTATCATTATTTTCGTCCCGCCGATGTTTTTCATGAACTACAAGCTGTTTAGGATCGCGAAGGAAAGTCGCGGGAACAGAGGAATACCACCAGCCGATATTCGAAAAAGGTTTTCTTTGAAGCATACATCAATATGCTTGCTGGCGGTCGCTTGTTTTGTGTTACAGTCAATTCCATCACTTGTATTCATTGGACTGAGAATGAACTCGAAGCCGAAGGGGAATGGAATTATTTTTGATAATATTGAACTTATCGGAAGCTGGGTTAAAACAATTTGCTCGATGAACAGTACATTCAACTGCTTGATATTTTACTGGAAAAACTCGATTTTACGCAACGAAGGAATGAAAATTGTTAAAGGCATTAAAATGTGCAGAAAGTGATATTTGTATGGCTCCATGCAGTTATACGCGGTATACAAGATTGCTCTGGGAACAGGTCAAATTTTGTAGCCAATAAAAGGATGTAAAAATTTTACGTGCGAGACCTGCGTGGAGCAAACATGTGCATGACGAGAGGGTATAAAGTGTATAAAGAAAGCCCATTAAAGTGAATTTTTTCTTTCAGTATAAGCATTAATTTCCAAGGAGGATTTCATGCTTCCTATATCAGTTTAGGGATGCGACTTGAGAGGAATAGGTACAAAAGTATATTTAACTGAACGCTTTAGCAGAAGTAAAATTTTTCATAATATATTGCATAAAAAATTAAGAACGGTACTAAATATAAATATACTATATATAATATATAGAGGTAAAAAGGAATTCTTGCTTGATCGAATGCGTTTCTTGAGTATATATATGAACGATAGACGCCGAGCTATCTTGGTAAAAGAACTGCAAGGCTGAACCAGCTTTCTATATATATGCATGCATGGAAAGGATATATTTTGTATCTGATGCAACTTCTTAAAGTACAAACACTGCAAGTGTACCATAGTTTGGTTTTTTATAGAGAATTACAGCCTAGTGATAGATTGTAAGCGAGCTTGCATGGGTTTAGGCCATCACATGCCCGAGAGTGCATATTCTTCAATTTAGCCCGTTTTGAATAATTTTTAATTATTATAGATAATTTATTTGCTTAGCCTCAATCAAGCTATAGCTAATTGCGTTTTATGTTGATTAGATTTTTTTACAAACTTCAAACTAACGACAGCCGAAACAGATGTTTATTAAGATTGCCTAGCTTCGAGCTAGGACCTCGATCCTGAGAGATAGTCGAAACGTTCCTCCATTTTTTTTTGTTTGGGATCAGACGACCATGTCATTTCCCGCCAATACTCCACCATGTTTGTTTACCATATCTTTTTTCTATACTTCTTCACCCCTGACTTAAAAACCATGGCCTGTAATATAAAGACCCATACACTCTAATTTAATTAAATATTATTAATTTTAGCTATTAAAAATTTTTTAATAAAAACTCACTAATCCGAAACGCCAATAATAAATGCCGAAACAAATGTTATAACGTCACGTGAAACGAGAATAGGTATAGCTGCCCCTGATTTTTTACTACACTCCTACACAAAGGCAGTAGAATAGTGTCGATGGCGAATGTATTCTTTTTATGATCACTCAGAAGGGGTTGAACATGCAGAGATCGCATGGGAGAAATAAAAAAGATGTAGCTCCTGGGGCCGGTTGTATCAAGCCCGTTTAGCTTAAACGAAGAATATTATGCACTAAATATGTAGTTGTAAACAGTATCTTTGTATTATTTAAGGTTAAAAACATTTAGTTTGCTTGTTGAGTAAAACGATAGACTTGCTTTCTATTTTGAACTTAACCACCGTTTAAGCTAAACGGGCTTGATCAAACCGGCCCTTGGTCTGACAAGTCTGAGATTTAGGTAAGGATTGTTTTTTCAGTATACTCTCTGTATTAAAAACGGTAGAAGATGAAAATTCTCAGCAATTGATTGATAAGTTACTAGAGCCTCCAATTTCCGAGAGTAATTAATCTAGGCCTCTGCATGATATCAGGATGCATAATATTGTCTCTTATTAAGACCGAAAAATTGTTAGATGAGAATTTTTAGGTGATTAATAATTGTCAAAAATTTCTTATTCCATGCATGTGTTTGATAGTATTGCATGAACAGAGCGATGAAATATATTTCAAGAAGAATAATGGTTTTGTTGAAAAATGAAACTTTCTATTGTTCGAAGACAAAAGATTCAGTATTTATAATTATGAATATTTAGTGTTGCGTTTATTTTATAGACCCTGTATAGTTTGGCCAAGGTTATACGTCGCATTTCCGTCGTGTCGAATGCAATTCAAACAATAGATAATGGGATGATAAACCTCGTCAGTAAGCTTCATTATTTATTGTTTAAATTGCAGTCGGCGCTGCGAAAATGCGACGTTTAACCTAGGCCTTTATTACTTATGGAGTGGAAATTCCCATGCATGTGCAGATATATGCTAATATGCATGGCTGTTTGTTTCGTTAAAAATTTCTTCATTGATTCGCAGTTTATCGAAAACTGTAGCAGTTAAATATAGAAGTACTCAACTTAATATTCTTTATTAATAAATAATACTAACAGATTAATAAATCAAGATACTGAGCATTATCGGCTTTACAATATATTACATGCAAATTCGCTTGCATGTAATTTATTGCTTCCTAGAAAAACTGTGTATTGATGTATACATGCGTACATATATATGCTGCAATTCATTGGAAATCATGCATTTAGGATATTTTCTAAACTTAATCTTTTTGTTTATTGTTAACGTATGTTTCTTTTTCTTGGGAATATGTTTAAATTCCTTGGTGATAATCAGTTTCTGGAGATCAACGCAGCTTCGAAAGAAATTGTGCTATTTCATGATCTTGGTTTTGTCCTGTTGCGATTTGCTGGCGGTCTTAACGAATCATTCCTTTCTATCCTCTATTGTGATGTTATGGTTAACTGGAAATGATGATGTTTTTACGGGTAGTTGGGTATTTTTTTCCGAAAAGATATCAAGTGGTCTCCTTGGAATTTCCTTACTCGCTTTTTTGGTCATGAGCTTTGACCGATATTTAGCGACATATCATCCCGTCTATCATCGAACATTTATAACGAAGGAAAAACTCTTGATTCTTTTGGCAATACTGACGGGTTTTTTCCTATTCCTGGTGGTGTTATCTCTAATATTTTCCTTCCAGGGTGCTGGTCTGATTTTTCTGGCAGCTATATCGCTCCTCCGATGTTGTTCTTGAACTACAAGCTGTTTACAATCGCGAGGAAAAGTCGTGGAAACAGACAAATAGCACCCAATGCGAGAAAGACGATTTCTTTGAGGAATACATCGAGTTGCTTGCTAGCAGTCGCTTGTTTTGTGGCGCTGTCCATTCCATCGTTTGTCTACTTTGCACTGATAATAAGCTCGGAAAATAAAGTTTATTATTTAAATAATACACTGCTTCTTGGATTGTGGGCCAAAACAATTTGTTCTCTAATTGCTACATTCAACTGCTTGATATTTTACTGGAAAAATACGATTTTACGCACCGAGGGAATAAAAGTTATTAAAAGCATTAAAAACTGTAGAATACGAAAATTCTCAGTAATTGATTGATAAGTGACTAGAACCTCCAATTTCCTACAGTAATTAATCTGGGTTTCTGATATCAGGATGAATATGATATTGTCTCTTATTAAGACCGAAAAATTCAGTGTTAGATGAGAATTTTTTAGGTGATTAATAATTGTCAAAAATTTCTTATTCCATGCATGTGCTTCATAGTATTGCATGAACAGAGCGATGAAATATATTTCAAGATGAATAATGGTTTTGCTGCATGAAAAATGAAAAAGGCGGGTTATGGATTTCTTAATATATGAATTACTTAGAGTATAATTTATAAAAACAATTAGTTCACCTTATATTGCTTTCAGTATGTTAAATTAAATAAAACTTATTAAATGAAGGCAACGCTCAATCATATAGACATATTATATATACCAGGGGCAGGGCCGGCTGTTTGGAGATAACTGCGATCATAGACAAATAGAAATCAAATAGAATATCGAGTATAGTCGAAGACAAAAGATTCAGTATTTGTATATAATTATGAATGTTTAGTGCTGCATTTATTTTATAGACCCTTATCTATTTGATTATCTATGCTGCGATTTAACCGCATTTTTCTTATACGCCACGTCACGCACGTAAAAGTCTAAATCCTTATGTATCATTGTATGTCATATAAAAAGCCAAGCGAATAAATCGAAAGAACTTCGTTATAAAAAAACACACCCACTCAATATTCACGAATATTCACTTTGGTCGCTTTCCGAGTATAGTCGAAGACAAAAGATTCAGTATTTATGAATATTTAGTGTTGCGTTTATTTTATAGACCCTGTATAAGTTTGGACAAGGTTATACGTCGCATTTTCGTCGCGTCGAATGCAATTTAAACAACAAATAATGAGATGATAAACCTCGTTAAGCTTCATTATTTAATTATTGTTTAAATTGCATTTGGCGCGACAAAGATGATTTGGCGCGACCAAGATGCGACGTTTAACCTAGGCCTTTATCACTTATATATGCATGGGGTGGAAATTCCCATGCGCTATAATATGCATGTTTGTTTCGTTAAAAATTTCCCCATTGATCGCAGTTTTTTGAAAGCTGTTGCAGTTAAATATAGAAGATTAGAAGTCCCTAACTTAATATTCTTTTAATAATAAATAAAACCTTAATAGATTGTTAAATCAAGATGTTGAGCATTATTGGCTTTTAAATTACCTGCAAATTCGCTTGCATGACTGTAATTTATTGCTTCCAAGTAAAACTGTGTTTTGATGTATACATGCGTTTATCTACAATTCATCGGAAAATATGCAGTTACAATACTCTCTAAACTTGATATTTTTGTTTATTGTGAATATATGTTTCTTTTTTTCGGGAATATGTTTAAATTCCTTGGTCATAATCAGTTTCCGGAGATCAGCGCAGCTTCGAAAGAAATTGTGTTATTTTATGATCATGGTTTTGTCCTGTTGCGATATATCTGTGGTCTTAACAAATCATTCCTTTATGGCTTCTTCTGTGATGTTATGGTTGACGGGGAATGTTAATGCTATTAGGAGTAGCTGGGTTAGTTTTTCCGATGCGCTAACAAATGGTTTCCTTGGAATTTCCTTACTTGCTTTTTTGGTCATGAGCTTAGACCGATATTTGGCGACATATCATCCCGTCTACCATCGAACATCTGTAACGAAGGAAAAACTCTTAACTCTTTTTGCAATACTGGCGGGGTCAGTTTTACCGCTTTTAGCGGCGTTAATTCTCATCTATCCATCCGAAGGACAAAGTGCTTGTCTGATATTCCTATTTGCTATTGTTCCACCGATGTTGTTTATGAACTACAAGCTGTTTAGAATCGCGAAGAAAAGTCGCGAAAACAGAAGAATATCAGCCGATAAGAGAAAGACGTCATTAAAGAATACATCGAGTTGCTTGCTAGCGGTCGCTTGTTTTCTGGCGCTATCCATTCCATCGTTCGGCTACTTTCTACTAAGGATTAACTCAAAAACCAAAGGCTATCATTTAAATAACGCGCAGTTCGTTGGATTGTGGGCTAAAACCATTGGCTCAATGAATGCTACATTTAACTGCTTGATCTTCTACTGGAAAAATGCGATTTTACGCAGCGAGGGAATGAAAGTTATTAAAGGCATTAAAGTCTGTAGAAGATAACAATTCTAAAGTCTGAACACACGGCTACAAGCCTACGATTGTATATGTACCCTGTGGCTGAAACCTTCAACTTCCGAAAAAAATTCTGGACTTCAATCTACCTGCGTGCAGGGAAATTTTAGATGTGAACCTAGTTAAGCTATACCCTGGAACGATAACTGAGGGTTATTTGGCCCCCATCTTTGAAGCCGAAATGGGTACCAGTGCCAGTCTATTTTTATTGTTTGTCGGCCCGATCGTCGACCGAATTATCATTCCAGTTTATATAGAGTTCACTGTGTGAACCATCACAGATATACGTAATCTCGTTCCCCAAGCCCGCTATTTCTTTGGCGAGAAAACTAAGCCTCTAAGAAAAATCGAAATCAGAAATGATTCTCATTGGTCGTTCACGCAGTTTCAATGTTGAAATTCAAAAAACTGTTACAAACCTGAAACCACAAGCCAGGATTTGGCCCCGGGCCCCCAACCTGAAGGGGCCCCTGACAAAAGAAAGAACCTAAAATTAAAGCACCTAACAAACGTTGGGCTCCGTGTATATCGCACACTAGTGGAAAGTACGAGTGACAGTCATTGTTATTTCAATTTCTAAGATATGTTGATATTGTTTGTAAAAAGGCTTGTTTGTTAAACTTTTTCACATCGCTTTGAAGTACTTTATACCTCGCAGGTATTTAAAACCATGACGTCAAAAGGCCCCACAAAAAATTTTTGCCCCAGGCCCCACAATTTCTCTCGGTGCCGCTGCATGTGCATCATGGTGCATCATTATGCATTATGCAAGCATAAAGAAACTAGATTTTAGAATCTGTATCTATCCTGTATAAATTCCATGTGAAAATACTAAACTTTACATGTTGATTAGTTTTCTCAACATTGATTTTCAAACATCAACAAAATATAGATCACTCTTTTTACCAAAAAAGAATTTTATACCATTTTGAAATTAATAACAACAAGTGATAACTTTAATTGCAAATTTTATTTGCGCAAAATGTGTCCTTACATTATTACCAACTCAACTGTCCATAAGTTTCCATCTACCAAACTACACCCCAAGACAAATGCATTGCAACAAGAGTTCGCTACCTAAAAATTCCTACAACTTGCAAAGGCAGAACAAGGTTGGTATAAAAACCCCTAAAGCAATAAAAACAGGTAGTAGTAAGCTGCTTTCATCTGTAGCATACGGATCAGTTGCCCTGGGACCAGATGTTTTCCTAGCTCGGTCTGGTTTATCGTCAGATTTCCCATCATCTTCATCCTGCTCATCATTTTCACCTTGGTCGGGACCAGGCAGCGATGGTAATTTAGGGACATCTAGGAGAGAATGGAATCATTATAGGTTAACAATGGTATTCACTACTGAGTGGCCCTCTCCATGGGCATAGACAAATGTAGGCAACATTCAGATCCCTGTATTTGTACTGTAGTGGCCCTAATTCTTCAGCAAATCTACCAATTTTAAACTGAGGAATGGATTGGTAAAATTGACTGGTGATGCAAATTATGTGAGCTGGACATTGATTGTGGCCCCCTTTCCCCTTATTATATCTAGAGATCTATATTCTACAGCCCAAAATAGTTCATTTCATGCTGAATAAAGTTTTCAAAATTTTCATCTACCATGCACATTGCACTCAGGTAAATGTGCATGCTCGCTGCATGACAATAAGTTTGCTTGCCAGAGTAGTAATAAGTCAGTTTGCAAGCAATACAAGTCCTCTGTTGCATATTTCTTGAATGAAATAATTTGAACAAACCTTCCAAGTTGCCTTTCATAACAACAATGGCATTAATCTTGGGATTGTCATAACCCTAAACATAAACAAAACACCATATACTTTTCCTGCTATATATATGAAAGGTCTCCAAACACTACTGTAAAAAAACTTAGATATTTTTGACAATGAGATCCAGAGACTCTAAGCCTAATTAAAGGGAGGGCTTGGGGAGGGTCGACCAGAACTTAATACCAACTTCATTTTTTCAACAAGATTTTAAGGGATTTTACCTTAACAAATTCTACATGTAAACTACCAGGGAATCGGTGAAGTTGTGTGTCAACCAAGATTTGTCCTTTGTTTATAGTGAATGATATATATTCATCATGTGCAATGCCTTTTCCAACTTTGTCGTATATATCCAATTGTTTGACAGCTAATATGTTGTTAACATACACATCGAAAACCTACACAAAAAAGATATATATTCCATGGTCTGTAAGCACATGTTTGCAATACACACTACAGTGTATAATTTGTACTGTCACATTTCTATTGAGGAAAATTGGGAATCTTAAAGGCTTGTAAGCTTGCACCGATTGCTGTTTAAAAATAAAAATATCATCATCATAGGGGCAAAAGTAAATTTGCAATTAAGAGCACCCTGGAGTTAAATTCTTTCGCTGCACCAGCCGCAACACAACTGCTTATGTTGCAAGTTGCAAAGTTGATCACATTGTCTGACACTTAGCCTCAGTGGGAGACTTGCAATATATGGTCAACAAAAAGCTGAATATTGCATATAGGGCGACATTCAACAAAATTCTGACTTCCTGCAATGCAGTGAGAATTGCAACATGTCTTGTAGTACTATTGTGAAATCAACCAATCACATCACGACCAATCACACTAGCTTTTATGCTAAGGGTCGATTTATGCTGGCAATTAAAGTAATTCATCACAGACCACACCTATGGGTTACACCTGTCTGACATGTCATTGTAACATTCAATATTTGCAATTTTAATACATGGCAAGCTGGAGGAAAGCAATAAAAAAAAGAACAACACCGTAAGCTTTAGTTTGAAACTTTGAGCTTGCAACCTAATTTCAATTCACCTTTGAAGTCACCTGATCAGACTGACATTGGGTAATTGTTAGATGATGCTGATGAAATATATACATGAGGAAATGATATATATGAGGAAATGGCATTATCTATAGCCTGTTAATATACACATTTAACTTTGGTTAATTATTACCTTTAGTTTGGGGCCTTGAAAATACACCTCACTAAATTTGAGCACTAATACATAATCACCATCTTCTTTGATCGGGATATCGTATGCAAAATTTGAAAGGTGATATCGTTCCGTTTGGTATAAGATTTGATCAAGCGGGGCGACGCGACCTATAGCGAGCCGTTTGCCGTAATCCGAAGCAGTTCCTATACCAAGTTTATCAGCCTGATAATGCACTCCATTGAGGTCAGTGTGATCAGGTCCACCGCAATTGACAGCGAATACAACTTCTCCCGTTGCTGTTATTTCATTCGCGAGAAGAAACAGTATTGAAATGGCACAAAAACAGCTTAAAATGTTGATAAACGAGACCAACTCCATTGTACAAATTAGAATAATTTCGACTTCGTGCACCTGTGTTCTATTTTTTTTATTGTCACATTGTTTGAAAGCACCGACATATTGCCGATATTTCCACGGAAACGGCGGGACAAAATTATCGCTTCCGAACTGACACTGAGCTATATAATATTTCCGCTCCCACTGAAGCTATATAGGAGATATTATATCCACTATTTTCCCTAACCACCCCCCAAAACTCGTATTCTTGAATTTGTTTCGTAATAAACTTTATTTATACACAAAAAGAAGCGTCAAAGAATATTTACGGAGTAGCAAAAAGGCTCCCATTAGACTCTGACATTAGTTAACGAAAGCATTTGAGGTATAGGCTTTAAAGAGGTTTAATTTTGATATTTATTATCACCATGATTAAAATTCTCGTTATCCTTTATTGTACCCGCTTATATGCCTTATTTGAACAAGTTGTTCACTTTGATCCCGGTTTGTTCCAAAATGTTCACAAATACCTATCGCTAGTACAATCTTTTTCAAAGTTTTCTACAAGAAATCATGGCAGCAATTCAAAGTTTAAATCCAAAAGCAGAGTTTGCCCGTGCTGCAGCGGCCTTACAAGTTAACACAAGTGCCGCTTTGGGTTTACAAAATGTCCTTAAGACAAACCTCGGTCCGAAAGGGACGATGAAAATGTAAGTATTGAAATATTTTATCGGGCAAACAATCCACGTGCGTTCAATGTGCTTGTGATTTGACAACTATCTTTTCCCGCAAACTACTGGCAAAGAAGAATCTCAATCACTTGCTGCTCACGATGCACGTTGAAGTCTTTGCCCAGCAGTTTTAATTTCAATTCTAAACCTTTTTTTTTTGTAATATTGATATGAAATTACTGCGAATTATAGTCCTGCCTTCAGTTGGGTGTTTCCCTGTAAATATAATAATAACACAAAAGTACAAAATATGTACACATAAGCCCTGTTTACATTACACTCAATTTATTGGCAAGACACAACTAAAATGGGTACCTGTGATCAATTTCATCCATGTCCAGCCTTTGTATTGGTAGTCTGAGCACAGAAAAAATGGATATGGTAACCAAGTTTAGCTGTGCCATGCCAATAAATTGGCTGTAGCGTAGATAGGGGCTTTGAGTACTGCATGTAGTTGTTCAAAGTTTTACATGCCTATCAGATCCTTTAAAGTTTAAAGACTGCAATTATATATATAACAATTATAGCTAACTAGAATGCAACGTATAGCTAATTTAATCAATTAAATCATCAAGTTGTAGGAGACATAATGTGATTTTGTTATTTGCCAAGCTTTTGATCACTTACCCAGGTCTTCATCACTGCAATAACGTTTGAATATGTAAACACCATTTACATATGAACAAGGCAGCCATACACTCTACAATTGACCCTGAAACATAATTTCAGGTTGGTTTCTGGATCAGGTGATATAAAGATTACGAAAGATGGCAATGTGCTTTTAAATGAAATGGTGGGTTTTACTATTTTACACTACATATCTAATGTGATTGTTTTCCAGCCTTGTACCCAGGCGCTTTGGTCGAAAACATATCACTTTGCATTCAGTTATCATATAGAGGTCAGCTGAGGGAAAGCTGTTTTCGACGAAGAATACTTCACCTTTAAATAAAACACAAACCCAAACCTAACCATTTCTTAGCTGACCTCTGTATAGTAACCTAATGCAATTTTATATGGTCGTGACTAAAGCACCCGAGTATGTTATTATTTCCTGTAATTTTTTTCCCTAAACTCTTATCAGTTCAATGAAAGATTCTAGTCTTTTTTTACAGCAAATCCAACATCCAACCGCCTCATTGATTGCCAAAGTTGCAACTGCACAGGTATTGAAGCATTGCCTTCAGCATAACTCAATTATAATATTTTTGGGTATGGAGGAAATAGTTTTATTGTAAATTGCATAATTACTATAGAAGTCTTTTGAGCACTTGGTTTATTCCACTATCATCACTAAAAGCCAATGGCTCCTTGAACAAGTATTTTGATGCATTTTAGGATGATATAACAGGAGATGGAACTACATCAAATGTCCTAATAATAGGCGATCTTTTAAAACAGGTACATACTGTAACATAAGTGTAGTGGCCTCCTACACAAGTGAAAACATAAAGTATTCATTCAGGTACCCATCGGGATCAGTGCCAAAAAAGTGAGGGGTGCAAGAAGTATCATGATTCAAAATAATTTGAATTACATGAAGTAGTGCACACAATCGAATGATTACAATGAATGATCATGATGTTTTCTCCAAGTGCTACTTTATTTAATGATATGATAAAACGCATTGTCATTTTTTTTGAAATATCAAATAGGCAAGCTATTAGTAATCAACAGGACTTATAGGCAGAATGAACTGTATATAACCTATATATCTAAAAATATTCACTAATTTTCCAATTTTTGTATTCTAGGCTGATTTATATATATCAGATGTGAGTATTCTAATGCAATTACAATTCCAATTGGCCAATTTTTCTGGACGATAATTGCTGTTTTCTTTTGCCATCACAGGGCCTCCATCCCAGGATTATCACGGAGGGATTTGATTTGGCTAAAGTTAAAGCACTAGAGGTACGTCATATTACGGGCTGCCAAATGGTTTTCTGTGAATGGCAAGTTTCAGACGGAGACTTTCAGAGGAAAGCGCAGAGGCGGGAAAATATTTCGGGCTATCCCAAAGTCAACCTAGATAGAAATATGGAAATCAGGTACACGTTTATGGATTTCAGTGTAGCGCTTAATAACATACGACCAACCTTTTTTTAGGTTTTAGAAGAGATAAAGGTTAAACGTGAAATGACCAGGGAAACGTTAATAAATGTAGCCAAGACATCGCTAAGAACTAAAGTTCACTCCAATTTAGCCGACATTCTGACTGAGGTAAAAATACCGTTTTAGTTTGTAATCTTGCTAGATTTTTACATGTGCGAGACAGTCTAATAGTTGAAAATTAATTAATATACAACATGATAACAATTTATTATTATAACATAATAATGATTTATTATTATTTATATGAAAATTAAGGGAACATGAATAGAAAATATTCTCAATAATATTTTACGTTTGTACGTGTCTTTAACAAAAGTTTTTCGCGTGTGGAATACTAAAAATCACCACTAACTGTAGTCGACAACTTTTACTGGTCGACAACTTTTACTAGTTGACAACGAAACCGCTCGTCTGCGCATGCATGTTCTAACACCGCGATCAATTTTGACTACGACAGGCCATTGTCGACGCAGTGCTCGCCATCCGCCAGGAAGGTCAAGACATTGATCTGCATATGGTTGAAATTATGGAAATGATGCATAAATCTGACGCTGATACGAAGTAAGTATAGAAAGCCCGCAATTCAGTGGAAGATAGCCATTAAGATTTGACCGTCTTTATATCATTCGGCATGTAGACTTGTTCGCGGCCTAGTCATGGATCATGGGGCGAGACATCCAGATATGAAGAAGAAGGTCAACGATGCTTACATTCTCACGTGCAACGTTTCCATGGAATACGAGAAAAGGTGAGATTTTATTTAAACAATTATTAAAAGAGGTTCAACGTGATATGAAAAATTATCAACCGACTTTCGAAGAATTATCAACAAATTTAAAATCAAAATTGTATTAAAAATTGTATATTTAAAGAGGTTTTGTGAGATTTAGCGTCGTTCAAGTTTTGCTAAAAAACAATAGAATATTTGAGAAGAGATTACAAAAAACAATAAAATTGGTTACAAATAAAATCAATTCGATTTATTGAAACAAAGGATATTGAGCTATTGTGGTTGTTGTTGTTGTTGTTCTTGTGTTGTTATTGTTGCTTTTGTTGTTGTCAATACTTTCGGCGCGTGAAGGATGCGATGTTTATCGAGACTTCGATTTGCCTAGGAGAAAATGTTTTGAAAAATCGTAATAAAAGGTGTATTTGGACTAACTTTTCCTCAATGTAGAAAAGAATCGATAGAATATCACACCCAAGGGCTTATCCGATATCTTCTGGCTTTATTTCCACCACCTGAAAAATGGCACGTGCATGGATTTCTGTTTTAAAACAATGGCGGAAAATTGTTTATTTTTTCTAAAAGAACGCAGCTGTTTCTTTTCAAACCGTCTGCATCGACAAGAATCAAGGAATCAATTTCCCTGTAACGTTTTTAAAGTGTAGTAAACCTTTCCGGTGTTGATAAAGTTCTCTTATTCCAGCGAAATCAATTCCGGGTTCTTTTACAAAAGTGCTGAAGAAAGGGAGAAGCTCGTGGCCTCGGAGAGGAAGTTCATCGATGACAGAGTTCAGAAAGTTATCGAACTTAAAAAAAAGGTATTAAAAATTATATAACTTTTGAATGGTTTCTTACAAAGGCGCACGTGTAATGTGCATGGTAGAGATTTCACGTAGAAAGCTGCCGTGCTCGGTAGAACAACGGGAGTATTTAACTGCATAATGAGGGAAGAACATATATAGGATTAGCGTTGACAACAAATTGGCAGAAAATGGGTGAATGTTTGTGTCAAACTTCGGCATAACGAGGTTCAATGCTGTGGTAGGAATCTGTTCATGTGTATTTTACATTGGAATAGCCAATTCAGTGAAATCAAGGGGACTCAATCTAATTTTGCAACGACTAACAACATAGATATAGAGCTGTCTTAAAAAACTCCGGCTACTTGTATGTTCAAAATGTATAAAAAGAACCAAACCTCGGAGCTGGCCCCACTAATCCACTTTTAAAAGCTTATGAGAGTTTCGTCTCGTGAAGAATTTTGAAGACTTTGTTGCAATCAAGGTGTGCTCAGGACTGTCGAAAAAACAACAACACACTCCAGTGCATGCATATATACAGTGGGTATAAAGAAACGCAGTCTCGGAATTGCGGAAGGTGTCCGCTAATAGAAACACACGCTTGAGCGTGTGTTGAAATTTTTAAAGTATAAATTAGCTTGTAGGTACACCACGCATTTTACAAGAGACGGTATACTTTTCATTTATGATCTACTTATGATCATCGCATAAAATGGAAAGATGCAAGCATTTTAGCGAATGAAAAGTATACCGTTTCTCGTAAACGAACGAACGTGATCTTTAAGTGACGTGTAAGTGTGTAGTCAGGTAATTGCACTGATGAAGGCTAGAGTTAACGGACAGAAAGCTTTGCAGTATTGAATACTTACGTCGTGTACCTACAAGCTAATTTACTTATTTTTGTCACCAAGCATGCAAACATACAAGAATATTTTTCAAATTTTTTATTACACATCCTGTTGAGCAGAAATAAGTGAATGAAATTTTCAATTACACGATTTTTTTTAGCATTTTGACGTGCATGGTTTAATTATAAAAAGCTGTTTAAATTATACTGCGTATGGAAATAAAAATATTGTGCTTTTGGAACTAAATGGATTTCTTAGGATGATCCGGGTAGCATTTTTCGCTACACGCTTCACACGTATACGTTTTACCCCCAGTTTAATAGAAATGGGCGAGTTTAGAGCGTTTATTACAATTTTAGGTTTGTGGTGGGAACGAGAAAGGGTTCGTTGTTATTAACCAAAAGGTAAGTAATATTCTAGATTTGGAGCTCAGTTTTATTGCTTACATTTGGAATAACCCAAACAAATATTAAAATGGAACCAAAGTTTTTTCTTCGCATATCGGTTTGCTCAAAACGATCAACAATGTGATCAAAATCTGTAGTTCATGTATAGACAGTACACCGTATTTTAAAAAGTATACAAGTTTAAAATATGGAAAATTGACAAGAAGTGCTGTGCTTTATTATCTCATTATCTATTGTTTGAGTTGCATTCGACGCGACCAAAATGCGACGTATAACCTAGCGTTGAGATTATAAATAACACTAGAGGGAGCATCGAGGAGAAATTGGGGAGCGCGGGGGCAAATGGGGGGCAAATCCATGTCCCGGATGTCCACTCATTCAGGATGTCCGAGGCCAATATATGTCGTTTTAAACGAGTTTTTTCTATTTCTAAATGTTTTCCCCCTAAAATATCATTTCAGGATGTCTAAGGTGGTAAAACCAGTTCAAAAAAACACTGTTTTTCCTCAAAAACCGGCAAAGCGACCTAAAAAACGAATATAAATTTTTAATAACAAATTTTAGTTGTTGCTAACGTGGTTGCTAAGGAGAGGCATTATGTAGCCAATAGGCGCTTGGCTTAGCATCTGGGACTTGAATTTACCCCCAAACATCGCACCCCCTTTTTTGACTGATGTTTTCGATACCAATGCCCCCTCTAGTGTTATTTATAACCTCTATGGAACCTAGGCCTTACTTGGCGAATTTCTCTCAATAAATGACTTCGGTTTACCTCTTTTGGATATGTTTAAATGATATTTCGCACCCTGAATGTTTAGGGAATAGATCCGTTCTCCCTGGATATGTTGGCAAGGGAAGGTATTGTCGCGTTAAGAAGGGCTAAAAGACGAAATATGGAAAGGTAAAGTAGTCATTCATGATTTGTCGAAACAGAAGCTCCATCAAAGCATCGTTGCATTGCTATAAACTAAAAGGAGTCAATATTATCGGGAAATAATAGTTGTTTGAAAACCATTTCGACTGGCTTTAGGTGATCTTAAATAGCAGCGTAGAGTGGGGAGATGGGTTAATCCCCGTGAGAGGAGGAGGTGGGGTAATCACTCCGGAGCAAAACGGGGGCGAGCTCATTTCCTGCGTCCATGTCGCATATAACTGCAAAGTTAGTTAAGCTACGAAATTAGGCTTAGAGTATGTACAAACCTGAGACTAGCCTTAGCGGCTGTTTACATGAGCCCGGTTACCCGAGATTCAACGATGCGTGAGATGATTTTGAAGTATTAAAATGAGCAGATAACATGATCCTGGCAGTCGTATAATCACCACAACAATAGCATGCTTGTTTGGTGCCATAAAAACTTTTTTCAATCCTTCAAAGTCCTCTTACGCTTCGTTGAATCTCGGGTAACCGGGCTCATGTAAACAGCCCCTTAGGACCTGTTTACATGGAGTGAGTTATCCCGGCTGGGCGAAGGGAAAACTGCAAACAATGAAAGACTAATCAGGTTAAGCCTTTGATCTAATGCGCTTTTCACCTCGCCTAGCCTGGATAACTCGCTCCATCAAAACATGCCCTATATGACTCCTTCAGTATTAAATACTTGCATGACCCCAAAACTCCTTTGTCCCTGTTCCCAGCTGGATACTAGCTCATGGTACGTACTTGGTGTTCATTGTTTCAGATTGACATTGGCTTGTGGTGGTACAGCAATGAACTCGTTTGATGACTTGACTGAGGACTGTCTGGGCCACGCTGGCTTAGTCTACGAACATGTTCTGGTAGGTTTGTCGCGGGTCGTGTTGGAAAAAAAATCTATCTTACCAACATTTTTTTGTATGGCTTCTTGGCTTCGCCTTTGAAGAATGCAAATTTTGCGAGAAGTGCCTAAATTGACACACTTTTCTAGGGCGAAGATAAATTTACATTCGTTGAAGAGGTGAAGAATCCTCACTCAGTGACTATCTTAATTAAAGGTGAGTTCGGATTTTCGTGTATATTTTGCAAAATAAATTTATATGTTATTTACCGGCTGCGAGGTCCGGATAAAAAATATTTTAAAATAAGACGTTTTTGAGACCGAGGGGAAATATTTTTCTATCCGGACCGAATAAAACGGTAAATAACGTATTTATTTTTTTTTACAAAAAGCGGTGTGTTCAATCGTAGCTATTATCACTTCAATTTATCGTGGTCATCATTTGGTCCATAAGGACCATATATTTTAAAATAAACAAGACGCCTGTTCTGGCGTTAACTCCGGCGCACGTGCCAGTCTTCAATATAAAGCTTCTGAACATAAACAGTACAGTTCATATTCCGATATTCGCATTTAGATGCCTTGCGCACCTAAATGTTCGATCGCGAAATTCAGAAGCACATCGCACTTTAAAAAGTATAGAAGTTCAATTGTTCAAAAATGTAAATAAACCGCATGATACATTCGCTTTGTCTTACACTTTGCCTTTGGAATTCGTGCTTATATTAAATCTTCAATCCTGTGCAAACTACGACGTGTCAACGCGCCCATACACGACAACATCATCTTGTTAAACGGCGAAATAGCAGCGATATTATTAAAATAGGACCAGAATCTACATGTATTAAATATATTCTTACCTCAATTCAATCTAAACTTAATCGAACAGCATGAAAAGAACGGTTTATTTGTTTCTTGGAGGAATTGCCGTATCATGCGAGCGAAATCAAATCGCGCATCGGAAAATTAGCCAAAGCTGTGCACCACAACTCTTGGGAGATAAGACTGGGACGTAGATAAATACGGTTACACACACATTTCAAATACTAGAATGTTTCGCGCCATTTCAGATTTGCGACGACGAAAAAAAACAAGGAAAACAAAACAAAACAAAACCGGGGCGAATTTTCAACTCCGTCGCTGGCGCCGAAGTAAAAAGTCAAAAGTTTGCGAAAAAATCTTTAGGAAAACAAAACAAAACAAATACGCTTTCGCTCGAGCATATAAAATATAGGATTCTGGACCATGGTCAGATATTGGAAATTCCGCCCGCTGCTACAGCCAATCAGATTGCAGGAAAGGCTAGGATTCCGTCCGCTGCTGATTTGTAAAAAAGTAAAGGAATTTAACCTTTAAGATTAAGATATTGTTAAATCAAAACACATGAAAACCTCTTAATTTTGTTACAAACTTATTATAATCTTGTTAAAAAACTACATAAAAACATTTAATCTTGTTAGAATATTTTTTGAAAAACCACAAAAAATCTCTAAACATGTTAAAATGTTATTCTTGTCAGTTTGCATGGTGACATCAAATAAGTAAATAGTAGGTACACCACATAAGTACTTACGTGGTGTACCTACAAACTAATTTACTTATGGTTAAAATGTTGTTAAAAACTACATAAAAATCTCTTAATCTTGTTACAATCTTGTTATAATCTGGTTAAAGAAACTTCATCCTGCATAATCTTGTCAAAACACATACATAAACGTTAATTTTATGATATTTCCAGGGCCAAATAAACACACTCTAACTCAGATTAAGGATGCTGTTCATGATGGTCTGCGTGCTGTGAAAAACGCGATCGACGATGGGTCGGTGGTTCCTGGTGCTGGAGCCTTCGAGATCGCCGTTCATTCTGCTCTCATGCAGTACAAGAGCTCTGTAAAAGGAAGAGCGAGACTTGGAATACAGGTCAGTGTGATGATGCGTGTATATATATTCAATGAAATAATCAATTGATGATAGAGAATTAATGATTGACAGTAATCAATCGATGATTGAATGTAGTCAATCGATGATTGACAGTTACCAGTTGATGATTGTAAAGTAGAGTCAGTTGATTACTGCTAGTATTTGTAGTATAGTCAATTGATTATTACCAGTTACCAGTTGATGATTGTAAAGTAGAGTCAGTTGATTACTGCTAGTATTTGTAGTATAGTCAATTGATTATTGGACTTGATAACTGTTGATGATTGACAGTAATCAATGGATGATTGCGAGTAGTCAATCGATGATTGACAGTTTTGAGTTGATGATTGTAAAGTAGAGTCAGTTGATTATTGCTAGTATAGTCAATTGGTCATTGGAATTGATTATTGTCGATGATTGACAGTAATCGATTGATGATTAGAAATAGTCACTCGATTATTGACAGTTACCAGTTGACCAGTGTATAGTCAGCCGATTAATAATAGTATAAATAGTCAATTGATAATTGAAGTTGATTACTGTCGATGATGACAGTAATCAATTGATGATTGTAAGTTGTCAGTCGATGATTGGCAGTAATCAGTTGATGATTGTAAGTTGTCAATCGATGATTGACAGTAATCAATTGATGATTGCAAGTTGTCAATCGATAATTGACAGTAATCAAATGATGATTGTAAGTTGTCAATCGATGATTGGCAGCAATCAATTGATGATTGTAAGTTGTCAATCGATGATTGATAGTAATCAGTTGATAATTGGAAGTATTCAGTCAATAATTGACAGTAATCCAATGATTCCACTTGATGGTTATCTTCCTTGCTAATGCTACCGCGGCGCAAGATCGCTATAAAAAAATTTCCGTTTCAAAATGGCGGATTCGGAATAGAATCGTGTTACTGCGCTCAAATTCAGTAATCAATTGATGTGGTAGTAAAGATTACATCCTGTTCAAACGTTTAATGGATAATACTTATCCAAAGAGAAGTAGCAATGTCTTCATTACTGAGAAAACGTTTATGGTTGTCCTCTTTCTGGAAATTTGGTGCTATTTCGTACTATAATCTAAATGACTAAATCAAGCGGGTTCGCATATTGCCATGCATGTTTTCGGAACATGCATGTTTTTGGAACATTCTCCGATGCAAACAAATGCATGATGTAGACAAACAAAATCCCTGGTTAGCATACAACAACACAATACGTGATTTTAGTTTCGCATTCAATCGGTAATTCTCAATCTATGAAACTAAATAGCTACTCACCAATATGCGGGGCAACAGAGTCCAAATGACAGTCTGAAATACGACCTTCCCCACATTAATATGAACATGATTTAATGTAGATACGTTCCAATATAACCAGGGAGCAGCGTGGCAGTGTCTTCAAACAACTTTGCATTAAATGTGGTGTAACAACTGCCTAAAATAGACAAAACACTTCTCAACGTTTCAACCTAAAGGCATCAACTGTTTATTCACACTCCCGTCCGTAATACAAAAGTGTACAAAAATTGCCTACTTCGCATGGCTATATTTTGATTATTCCCTTCTTGTTACCTAGATCATAAGTTGGTCTGTAATCTATTATTATGCAAGTGGTCCTTTTCTCCTCTTCTGAGGATTTTGTAAATTTTATTCAACTATAGACATGAACCTGCATGACTGCAATTTTGTTAATAAAATTCTGATACAATCTGTCTTTCAACGACAATGCAAACCAAGTGGCATAAAGTCTAGTTCTCGTATGTCACCAACAGTCTGCGATAGCAATTAGTTAAGGACCTTAAGCGATGTTTTCCACTGTCGCGTTTTTTGTAAGTAGGTAAACGCACGTAAAAGCTGGCCTCCACTTGCACGTACTGTCAGTGCGGCCGATTTGATGCTCAGTGACTCGAAACTGATCGCTAATGTCGGCCGTCGAGACTAATTTTTTGTACGTATGACAGTAGAACTGTAGTCTACTTTCAAGGCGGCTACAACGCACAAGCCGTATGTGCGATTTCGCGTACGCCATACGTGCAAGTGCAGGCCGGTCTTATTGCTCTTTTCAGATGAGCGCACCGCATTTACTGATGAGTTTGTATTGTGTCAACGTAACGTTGATATGATGTCAACGCTACGTTGAGGCGAGGTCAGCGCTGCGTTTAAGCAAGGTCAGCACTACGTTGCGCTCGCGCCAAACTAATGTTCAGATGGCGCCAAACTACGTTTAGATAAAAAAACAAAACTAACTACCAGTATGGCTCTTCGAATGTCAATCGCTTTTCCACTTTCAAATGTCCTGCCGCGTTTGCTAACGTTCATGTTATATTTACCTATTTAGTTTTTTGTTATCTAGACGTAGTTTGGCGCCATCTGAACATTAGTTTGGCGCCAGTGCAACGTGGTGCTGACCTTGCTTAAACGTAGCGTTGACCTCGCCTCAACGTAGCGTTTACATCATATCAACTTTACGTTGACACAATACAAACTCGTCAGTAAATTCGGCGCGCTCATCTGAAAAGAGCAGTAAAAGTTTAATATAATTTAAATGACACTTATGAAATCAACGATTGAATAGATGCATAGGGTTGGATGATTCTGTTGATGATTTGGTGTGTGTTTTTCTGGCATAAAATGAATTAGTAGCCATTACAACGCGTACCTTCGCATGCACATGTTGAACGCAACCTCGAAACCGTAAGATCTCATTTCGGTTCAAAACGCAACCAGCATTGCGTGAGCAGGATCTTGAGTATTATGTATTTTGAACAGTCTATTTCTTGCCCCATCGACGAACCATCAGGAGCATGCAGACAGCTAACAATTTGTTTGTTTTATGTCTGCCTTTATGTGGGATTTTCCCCCCACCTCACGGATTGAACTATGCGCGAAACTGCATTAAGGCAATTACCACACTATTTGTATAGAGCAGATGACACAATTGGTGTGAAAATCGCTTACGGATGTAATAAATTGATGTTTAATTACATGCCGCGCTTTCACTAATAAGGCTGCTGCGATTAAGGCGATTTAGACCTAATTTAAGGCGGTTCGCCATTACATTCCTTTTTCCGCGCGGGCGAAGCGGCCTCGCTTTCGAAAATCTGCTGATGTGCTTGCTTGATGTCATAAAGCATATTTTAACACCTGAGAATGATCTCGGCGAGCCGGTCTCATGTAAACAGCCCTTTTTACTCACCCTTCAGGGGCCGGTTGTATCAAGCCCGTTTAGCTTAAACGGTGGTTAAGTTCAAAATAGAAAACAAATCTGTCGTTTTATTCAGGAAGCAAATTAAATGTTTTTGACATTAATGCAAAGATACTGTTTACAACTACATATATACAGTGCATAATATTCAAGTTGACTCATTCAAGAGAGATGTAAGAGTGTTATTTAATTTTGACTTATCCCCCGTTTAAGCTAAACGGGCTTGATACAACCGGTCCCAGGTCCATTAAGACGTTGTTTTAGCCTGGTTCAAAACTACCTTCTGTCAGGGAATCTTGGATCCGCATTTTATTATTTTCCGAAAATTTTTCGCTTGATTTTCTTTTCAATTCGACCGGTCAAGGAAACCTTTACTAATAAAAGAAAATCAGGCGAAAAATTTCGTTCAATAATCACCTTTGAATAATCATAACAATCTGATTCACTTCGTCTGAAGGACTTGTGACATTGGGCGATTTCCTTTACATGAAAAACGGCCAGACTGGTTCTGGTGTATTTCGGTACAGACAGATTACTGGTATTTTAGAGTGTTTTTACAAATCTGCATTCAAGATATCGTTATTTACATCTGCCTGGTAGGGAAATGCAGTTTTATCGCTATATTCCTAAGGAAATACTCTATTTCAATTCAAAATATAACCGCTCTGACCATTTTGGCCGCTTGAACGAAAGCGCCCGTTCTCTTCCATGGCTTGAAACTGCTAATTAGGGTCAGAGGTTAATTATAGCCGTTAATTATATTACCTTTGATTGGTTTTATATGTCACAGCCTGGATACACCTAATTTTATTCTTAAGACATCCCCCACGTTCGAAATAATTCGTTCACCCCAGTATACACACCCACGCGTCTGCTAATTTGCTCTAAATATAACCGTGAGATTGTGTTTGACTCCATGTCCGTTTAATATTATAAGGAGCTTTGGTATCAGCATTGATAACGAGTACAAGATTTGTCATTTTCGCGCCAAATTTAGTGCTTGTGCTTACGCCATCTGACGTAGTCGTTAGACTTTTCAATGCGAAATTGATCAACAAACTCGTATTCAAAAGGGCGCCGTATCTGTGCCGTGGTCGTCCTCGTAGTCACTGCCGAAGATCCCCAATATGTAAACTTCAAATGTGCATAATGCTTTTCAACCTAAGTGCTTGCTATGTGTGGAATGTTATCAGTTCAATGTTATCATAGAAAACCACGGTATATTTGGCCGAGCAATAGGCTATTTCCGAATTGCGGTTTTGATGATGAGAAAAAGAGCAGGAAACAAAATTACTGGAGTGTTTTCCCCGAGCGGGCGCGAAGCGCTGCGAGGGTACTAATTCCGCTCGGAGATTACGGATTACACCCGGATCCCGTGAGAACATAGCGGAACCGTCGAGGAAAATAAAAAAAATAGCAAAAAAAAACTAAGGCCATCTTTCAACTCCGTCGCTCGTAGGTACACCACGCAAACTTTCGGTCCGTTAACCCGGGCCTTCACCAGTGCAATTGATGCACTGATAATAATTTATTGCGCTGATTTGGTTTTGTTTTTGTTATTTTTTCATTTTCGTCTTCGCAAGGTGTGTTTTGGCGCGACTATACTAGTAATTTGAAAAGTGAAATGCTCATTTGTTCACAGATCTCGATCGTTGAAGAGCATCTGTGACCGCGTATTTATTTACATCAAAGTTTTGTCTCGCAAGAGTTGATTGTGGTGCACTACCAGTGTTGCCAGATTACTAAAAAAAAGCCAAATATTGTTTTATTTGGCCCTTTGATTTCTTTGTTTAAAACAAAGAAAACAGCGATGATTGTAATAATATTTGGCTAATTTATTCAGTAATCTGGCAACTCTTTGCACTTTCCAATTTTCCGATACGCGATATGATTTTACTCGCATGATACAATCCCACCACGAGGCACTAATAAACCGTTTTTTTGATGCTGTTCGATTAAGTTTAATTGGGAGATGTGCATGGATTCTGGTTCTATTTCAATAATATCGCTGCTATTTCGCCTGGCTCATATGCAGTTTATTTACATTTTTAGTAACTTTTTTACTTTTTAATAACTTCTTATTAACCTCACTTGCTCTGTCTTTACCGAGAAATATCGATATTTTTCCGGTAAAGACCGAGCAAGCAAGGTTAATAAAGAGTTTATTATATAGCATAAGGCATGTATTTGTACTTAAAGCAAACAAGAAATGCATGAATTCGTACTCGTAGCCAGGTAAAAAGGAAAACAAAATATTGAATTATTTAGTTTACCTGAACTGTCTGGAGACGCCTTATTAATTTCAAAAGCAATGAAACTTTCTCTTGACTTTGATTAAATCTCAGTATTCGTGAATCGAGCCAGATCCTCTTTACTAACTTTTGGTCCGAAATATCAAATTTTATTGCTTTTCGAGCAGTTTTAGAACGGTTGAAAAAATCACTTTCGTAGCGTTCATAATCATTATTCACCGGCCTTCGTACAACCAATCCCAGGGCCAGGCGTTTTGTTTACTTAATATATAGTATGTCACGCTCGTTAAATTTTTTTTCCGTCTATTTTGTACGTGCGAATGGTACGTACACGCATATCGACAGCCCTTAATTATAGGGCTGCTTTCCACTGCCCTAAGTTAGTATTTCGACAGCCCTTACGTCTGAATTTTTCGTTAACGAAATTCTTTATTTATCTCTCTTGTTTCAACTACAAGCACAATTATAGAGGTTGCCAGCGGTTTCCGAGACAGGTGAGCTCTGTTTTCTGGGCAAACTAAAGGCACACAACTACAATAAACAATGACATAACAAATTATAGCTAACTGTTACAACGTTCGTATTTTAGTACAGCACAGAAAAGATGCATGGAGTGATAAAAAACGCTCACGTACACAAGCAAAATTAAATAGTGCAATAGAGCACGCTACCCTATATACAGCTATAACGTTATCTACAACTAATAATATACGAAAGCAATAAACTTATTATTCACTACGGCAAATAGTTCCTGTTTTTTCGATCCTTTGACCAGACACAATTGAAAAGGAAATCCCAAAAAAATATTCGTAGGCGGGCCTTCACTGGGCGGATTTTTTCGATCCAATGAAATCTTAGAGTCTTAGCCTAGTTTCCCTGGGGCTGTTTACTGAGTTTGTGTGCAATTATCGTTCCGCCATTTGGTTTATTTACTGCGGTACCATTAATGAAATAATTCCACTAATCTCGGAGTGAAGCCATTATTTAGGTTAATTTCCGTAGCATTGGCCATCATCAGCTTTGATCATTCACGAAAAGGCGACGCATCATCACGTGTATAAAATGCATCATACCCTAAAGGCCCGTTTACGCTTGCAAAGATCACGCTTGCAAAATGAATTGTTTCAATGTTTATTTTTTTATTTCCACCCCGTTATCATAAACAAACACCAAATGTTTAAGGTTCATACGGGGCGTGTTATAAAGCAGATTAGCATAGTCAGCGCCTGCTTTTTTTAGAAGTCTCTGCGATCTCGCGTCCGGTCTGTGTGGACCCTTTAGGCCTAGGTTACACGTCGCATTTTGGTCGCGTCGAATGCAATTCAAACAATAGATAATGAGATGATAATGAAGCTTAATGAGGTTTACCATCTCATTATCTCTTGTTTGAATATTTCGCATTTCGCCGAGAAATAGCGCCGGAAGCAGTTTAGGCCTTTCCCGATTGTGCTCGGCAAATTTTAAGCAACTTTTTAAAATTTGAATAACTGTTCTGGTTTCCAGCTACATGGAACAACTTTTGCTTTTTTGGGGGAACAGGAAGCAACTTTTAGGCTTATACGTGATCCATACTGCTAATTGAGCGCTAATTATTAAATAAAATCTCGACTGTTAAACTGATTATTTATTCACTAGCACAATCGGGATAGGCCTAAAGCAGCAGTTCAGGACGGCGGGGGCAGAGTTTTAGAAAAGGGCACACTCATTTTACCTTGGCAACCACGAATAGGAAACTTAAACTTACAAGTACATGCGAACTTGCAAATCCACAGGGGAACGCATATTTAGAATACCATTACCGGTTCGTTTTAATGCGAAGATAAGGCATTATATATGTATGATATGTATGATGTATGATACTATAACATGGTAGGAAAGGACACAGGGTTGCCCTCGCTCGCCCCCGTAAGCAAAGGATTGCCCTCGCTCGCCCCCGTAAGCACCTCCCCCGCCGCCCCCGTGGTTCCGGCACCACTGCGTGGAACCAGGGCTTAAGGAAAAGCGTCAAGAGAGAAACTAATTAAATGACTACTATCAGTTGATTGATAACATAAAGTGGATTAACTTACGTCCAGGTGCCGCTAATAATTCCATAAATTTTGGAATAACATGCCGTTAAGGCCCTGCTTACGTTAAGGCTAGTTTCCACTCAGGAAAATTCTTCTTTACATCGGACAGGAGAGGACTGGACAGAAAAGTTTCCTTTGTATAAACGCCGCCTGAGAACTCACCGACAAAGAAAATTTTCCTGTCCGTTCCGATCCAAAGGAGATTACTGGTTCGATACTGGTTCGTTAGGTCCCGCCATGTCGAAGGAAGTTTTACCCCCAAAAGTATGATGGCGTGATTGCTTTAACATGATCTGCCAGATAGAAAAGTTCCGGGGACAGAGATACCGTAAAACAACTTAAACCAAAGTCAAGGAGACATTTTGAACACTCGCCACCAATCTACGGGTTCTTTCTCTAGATGTGTACATGATTATGATTGAAAAGTGGGAAAAAAAGCTCTCTTTAGGATGCTTTCCACTTACGCGTTTTTTATACGCACGTACACGTACGGAAAATTTTAATTGCTTTTTACTTTTTATTATTTAATGCATACCAAAATATGCAAAAAACTAAGTTCATTCGATTTATTCACTTAGTTTTTTCAAAGGTAACACGTATAAGGATGTAGACTCTTACGTACGTGTACGTGCGTATAAAAAACGCGTATGTGGAAAAAAGCCTTTAATGATTAAATTAGTAATATCAATAAACTTTGAGCAAAAGTCTGCAAATTTCCGTCTTTTAGACGAAGAGCCCCCTAGAGCTAAGGGGCTCCACTCCGAGGGTTTTTGTAATTTTCCACCGAGGTATTCGCCTCTCGGATTGCATTCTTCAGTAATTACTAAAATTAAGATCAGATTATCGCCTCGCGTTTAATACCCTTAAGAATTTACACGAATATATTTGCTCTTTGATATTGACCTCAGAGTAACACGAAATCTCTGGCACAAGCCGCATTTTGCCATATATCAGGAGACCTATATAGTATATAGCGAAGATATTTGAATATGCTTTCAATACCGTCCATTCCGGCGACATAATACAGTCGCAAGCGTTCATAATAATTATTCTAATTGCTAGAATTCGGTAAAACAATAATTCAAACAACTATTTGATAAAAAAAATAACACGCAATATGCTCTTTTAGTTGTTTGAATTATTCCTTTACCTAATTCTAACAATTAGAGTGATTATTCGAATTATTATTGTTAAATCCCACCCGAATGTATTGTTTGTTGAAATCTCCCATAATATTTGCTCTATTGAATTAGGAAAATAATCCACACAGTTGGAGCTCATAAACACACATGTTGTTAAATTTGAAGCGAGTAACGTCAACGGTCAACTGTATTACCATGACACATGTTGACTTTTTGAATAAACCTAAACCTGCTAGAGAATCGTCTAAACTACACCATCAAGCTCGAAATTTTCGGCACATTTCTCCAAGTGAAAAAAAAAAGAGAAAACCATCGTTTGTTTTCATTGGCGCAGCGTCATTAAACATCATTAGCAACATTATCAAGCCCACGCTAATCTCATTCATATGAATCCATCCTGTTCATTTGTAAATCTCCCCTCTGGCGATCATACATTAGCATATTTTGCGACGACGCATTGTCTCGCGCATTTTTTATCCAACCGTTTTGCAGCTGATTGTTTTGTCGTTATTATTGTTTAATTGGCTGAGTTCCACGTGCTGCGCTTTAAAAGGACCCTTCGCCGACCAGTTTCATTCATCACAAGGTACTAGCTCATCTTGAACTACAGAACTTCTACGTATACCACCAAGGGACGCTTCAAATCCGTCGACAACTTCATCGTATCAAAGAATTCAGGTAAATTGCGTGTTATTTTTATCAAATGTTTGACGAAATACTGTCGTCTATCATCTTGAACACAATCCGATCGAGTATTTTCAAGTTTATTTGATACGTCGTTTACTTTTCAATCAACACCGGCAAGGGTTATAGGTTTGAGTTTAAATGAAATAATAGACTTTATTGAACGCGAGAAGTATAAGTTGACAAGGAACAGTGGCTTCCTCGGGCGATCAAAGGGTAGACAGTGGATACGAGCATATAAAATTGTGTTCTACACAGTCCGCTTCAAGGAAATCTTTCTCGCGCTTCGTCCACTTGCTGTCATTATTATTGCGCGGTTTTATAACGCTCAAGCAATGTCGACAGATTGATATTTCCCTAAGCACGCTATATCTAATGTCGGAGCGCTAAGATGGGGCTATCCGGTAGTTGAAGCGAAGAAAAAACATAAAAATTGAATGGAAGCATGCAAGAGTGTTTAATGTTCGTTGTTGCTCATCCGAGCATTTCGTCGTCAAATTTCCAATCGTTTTTGCGCTTAACTGCAAGATAGCGCTGTATGTGAAAAAGATAGGAAGTGATCATTTGATAGTGGCCCGTGGGTTGCTTGCTACCTGTTTGGTAATAGATACCTAAACTGGCGTGGGCGATGATCTAGTGTTTCGATCGCAACTAAAACCACATCACTCTTGCCGCTTCATTGTGTTCACGCAAGCGACGTGGGTGTTAAGGTGTGAATGTCGCATTAAAGTTCATATTCATGAAACCAAATCCAGGGAAGCCCATGCAAAAAAACGCATTGAAAAAAAGAGAACTTTGCGTCGTCAATTTTTTAAACCAAAATGAATATCATTGCCATCGGCTTTGCGTTCATAAAGATAGGCCCTGTTTCACTGAAAAATAGTGTGCTTGACACTTTACGCCGTGTAAACAATTAGACAGTAAGAGGAACGTTGGAATAATTTGTTGAAGACGTATGTTATCAATATAAGTGGTTTACGTCCTACGGAGATGTTCTGCCGATAACAATCACATAATTGAAACGATAAAAGATCTGTAAGATTACTTGACGTAGCGTTAACCGGGGGCTTCTGGTCTTCTACGAAGGGCTTTTAGTTGTTTGTGTATCTGAGAAAGGCGGATGTTTTCTCTTATCTATACGGGAAAACGCTACACACAATGGACAGGAAATGTAATTTAAAACACTGTTGTTTTTTGAATTCTATTGTCAAGCTAAACTTTAGTCTCTATTATGTTTACAGAATGAAAACTTCAACGATTTTCGCTGCTGTTATTGTCACCCTGTTCGTGTTTACCTCATTTCCCGGGGCGGTCGAAGCAGATAATTGCTATTTTATGAAATGCCATATATATTTTGTGGACTGTATGAAACTGTGTGTCAGCATCAAGAGTTGTAACGAATGCATCACGTGGAAATGGGATTGTTTAGCGAAACATTGCGGACAAAATGTGCGTCGCCGGCGTCGAAGTGCTCAGAGCAACTTAAAAATGTTGTATAACGCATTTAAATCTCAAAGCTCTTAAGAACAATTAAAGATTATGGCCGTATTCTTGCCATTAAGAGCGAAAAACTAGCTTTCGGTGAAGGAAAACGAAACAAAAGGAACTGAGAAGTAATAGAACTCGATGTAATTCATTTCATTTCACGAAAGAGTAAAAGCAAGGACCTCTCGCGCTCATGTGCCATCACCGTGTTATGACTTGCCAAACGAGATTGTTGCAAAGAAGATTTTAAACTATTTATTGAAATTTCTATGAAATTATCAATGTATGCGGCGGGGGGGGGGAGGTGGGGAGACAATTGTTGCCACCAGAGTTATAATATTAAATATATAAAACACAAATATGATGTGTACCTGTGTGTGTTGGGGGGAAGGGAAATTAACGTTTCCGGAGTTGTCACTATCATAAAGCACCAATATGATGTGGGACTCGGGGGGGGGGACGATAAATGTTGGCGAAGTTTTAAAACGACAATATACACAATACCTTTGTCACGGGACGATAAATAATGTTATCACTTATAACTTTTATAAGTTATCACTTTTATAAGATAGCAGTATAGTGTGTAACTAATTTAGTTACAAATTTGGCAACTTCGCATGGCTGTATTTTCCGCATTCAAACTGAACTTTGCATTTCCACTCATTTTAGTATGCTCTTTCTTGTTGTGGTTATTTATTTTTCTCTTATTACTTCGATCAAAAATCAGTCTTAAGCGCAAGTCGTCCATTGATTGTCTTTGATTTTAAACATTTTTGTTACTGAATGAGGCATCACTCTATACTATGAGCTTAAAATCGCTCAACTCGCAATATTGAATGTAGCTATGTAGATTTCTAAGAAAATTGAAGCAGCTGTGATAGCAGCCCCAGCGACGATATTTACGTTACAAACAATAGAAAATCTCTAGTTTCCATAAATTGCGAATATATTGGCTTTCCAACAGGAAAAGCTCTGGTGGCATGACTGCCCCATGTCCACGTTAACAGAAGGTTTATTGATAATAAGAAGTTTGGCGTCCGTCACAAGCCGCTTATCGCGAACGGCAACATTTTAATCGGATTTGAAAAGTCAGTTCTACCGGTTTTCGACACCTTAGTCCAGCCTTCATGCTTTGACTTCCATAGTCAGACAATTTGTCACAACTCCAACCAGGCAATAGTTTGAAAAAAGAGTGAAAGTGACTAATATTTGTTGGTGCCCACTTACAGATATAGTCGCATATTATGCAGTTCGACGAATTACCATCGACTAAACGTCTCATAAAATTGCGAAAGTTATGCGTCTGTTCACAAAGTCATGCACTGTAGTCGTGGTTTTACTCCTAATCCGAAGAACTAAATATATCCGAACGAATTATGTGTCTATATATATGGTGTTAAAACTAAGAACGAAACTAAGCTGTACATATTTTTGATATCATTTTGAAAAGTAACGCCCGCTGCTTATAGAAGATTATAGTAGCTGAATAACTTTAAATTTTACTTATATGAAAAATCCACCCACGCGGGCAAAACGAGTGTATAATGGTAAACAGTCAATAGCCACGCGGCCTACAAACAATTTTGACTGTTTATATACGAACTGCATGGTAGTTCGCAACGGCCTATTTTCACTTGTCTAGACGGACCCCTATTTCGTAAACATACGACAGTTTAGACTCTATTTTTGAATATCGTATTTTGAAAGTTATTTCTGGTAAATTTAACATCAGTCCTGCACTGGAATGACACCTTAAGGCTAGTTTCCACTCAGGAAAAATCTCCTTTGAATCGGAACGGACAGGAAAATTTCCTTTGTCGGTGAGTTCTCGGGTGGCGTTTATACAAAGGAAACTTTCCTGTCCTGTTTGATCCAAAGGAGAATTCCCTGAGTGGAAACTAGCATTTTTCATAGCTTTTTTCATTCGCATATTTTCACGGTGGTTTCTCATTAAAATTTGTCACTGGTTGAATTTTGGGGAAAATATCAGCTATTTTTACCTTTTTTAACCAACAAATTAATGTTGGGAATATTAATTACAAGTGTTTTATGTTGTTGAGGAAATAGATTTTCACATCTTTTCAAAAAGCTAAACGTTTTGAAAAGTAGACTATCAGACTTCAGGCGTATATTGCTGTGACCTCATTAGCTGTTCACAGGCAAGATGTTTTGTCTTTCCAAAGGAATTATCAACCCGAATTGCATCATCACCGCAGAAAAAAACTAGAAAAAAAGAAAGAAAAAAACCAGAGAAACGCGACTATATGCATTGATCATAGAGCATCGCCGATGAATTAGGTCATACGAAAGCCGTATACCGACTAATTTGTATTATTTTATACACAAGCGCCAGATATGAGGTATGCTGCAATTTCATTGGTTGGCTACTAGACAGATATTAGCTCATATCTGTCTAGTAGAGAAAGTAAACAAAATAGCTGAAAGATTTGGGGAGTTGAGTGAAATAGAAATCCAAGCTTTAGTTGATAATAGCACACCAAAATGCAACGAAAGGGCGACAAAGTTTGTGTATACAATAAAACTACGTGCCTCGTCGGCTATCAGCTCATATACGACTCGAGTTCGCAGAATAACTGTTAAATATCATATATAACTCATCAGCAATACCGGCCATATTAATAGTGCATGTTCACATGCAGGAAATGGCCGCTATATCCAGATCTGAAGAAAATCTGGGACAGATCTTCTCTGACTGGTCTTGTTATTTATATGCTGTTTACATGATCCCGCCCTTGCCAGTATGGAAAGAAGCTTCTGGGAAACCTGCAGTTTGTCTTAATAATAAATAGAGAATGGCCATGCAATTAAGATTTGGCTACCGCTAGATCATGTTATTTTACCAAATTACTCTCAAATCGCTTGATTCAATACTTCAAAAATAATCTTCATTTTATCTTTGTTCAAACTCGGAAATTAAGGGGCATGTGAACAGATTATAAGAAATGGAAATAATATATATTGTAAGCAAGATATTATATTGCTTACTAACAATCGTCCACGAGGTGGTCAAGAATATAAACTGTTTTCAAAACTATTTTTATATCCTTAGAAAGGATACACATATAGGTTTGAAAACCACCTGTAGATTCCTATGCGGATGAAACAGACTATAGTGGACGGGGGTTTTGGTATAAGCAATACCTTTATCTATTCAGTATTGAGCATGCGCTCTCTAGTATTTCGTAAGCTAAACGCATTTATACATGTATAGATATATATAAAACCTTAAAATAAGTATATATACAAAGTCAGTTATTTTGTTCTTTAGGCCTTTGCGGACGCATTCCTTGTCATTCCAAAAGTTCTTGCCCAAAATTCTGGCCATGATCCACAAGAGGTTATTGTCAAACTACAGGTACGATTTATTTATCCAGGCATTATATAACTCAGTTGCATTTACTACATATATATATTAAAGTGTTGAAAGAGAAACCTCTTCCTACTTATCTATTTTACCAAAAGGGAAATAAAATTTTAAAAAATATAATTATACATTAATTCACAAATTATGATGAACTTACGTATATGCAGGTGTCTAAAAAAACCAAAACGGATATATTACGAGATATTCCTTTTGTCGTATTAACTCGTAAAGCTTTCTAATGACACCTTTTTTCTGTTTTTAATATTCACTCACTCAAAAAAAAATAGTGCAAGGTCGAATCGAACCTTTCCCAATTAAATTCAAAACAAAGCAAATTTGAATTTATTACGACTCGATTCGTGCATGCGAAAATAAAAATGTCTATTAACTTAATTCCCAGGAATGAAAGAATGTGGTTTTCGACAAAAAATTTTCCGGAAATAATGGAAGTTTTTAGGCTGCATAAAATACGAGTAGTTCTTCGCGCGTTTATAATAGTACTTCATCGTTTTTTGATCGTGTTTTCAGGAGGAATATTCAGATATTGGTAAACCTGTCGGTGTTGACCTTAGTACTGGCGAAGCCTTTATTCCAGCTGATCTTGGCGTTTGGGATAATTACAACGTTAAAAGGCAACTACTGCATTCTTGGTAAGTAAGAATTAGTCTTCTTAGAAGTTGTATATCCTTCCGCTTGCGGAGAAATAGTTCGCTGACGAAATATTTTCAATTTTCGCATATTTTCTTTGGAATTTTAAAAGACTTGACCGCTCTCAATTCAAAAGAAAATACTACAATACTTAACGCTGTGCGAGTGTTGAGAATGAAGAGCTTAACGGCAGGACTTGTATAATACGGCTATGAGTACAAAATGCGTCTTGCTCCCCCGTTGTTTGCTTAAAGAGGGGTTAAATAGACCTTATACATAATGACGTAACAAGCCTGACGTAACACCTGCAGGGAATTCTGGTCTTAATAGTCACGGCGGGAAATTTTGAAGTTCGAATTTTTCGCCGTGACTACTAAAACCAGAATTCCCTGCAGGCGTCGCAGCTTGATACGTCATT
Organism: Dendronephthya gigantea; assembly: GCF_004324835.1. Taxonomy (NCBI): domain Eukaryota; kingdom Metazoa; phylum Cnidaria; class Anthozoa; order Malacalcyonacea; family Nephtheidae; genus Dendronephthya; species Dendronephthya gigantea. The sequence goes on along the minus strand of NW_021163026.1, from coordinate 499,479 downwards.
ATGCTTGTCTATAAAGTTCGTTCAGCGCATATCCGGTCGTTTGTTTGAAAATGCGATGAATAGGCCAATCATATTTCTCGTTCCAGGCTTCAATGAGGGTAAACACGCGCCGGCCAATTTTTCTATTTCCGTTGAATATAATTTACAAAGAGCGATGAAAGAAACGAGTGCTTTCAGTTAAAATTATCGACCGGCAAAGTCTAGTGTGAAGTCGAGGGTTTATTTTAGTGGCATTTTTTTATTGGGCGAAGTATAGGGGAGTCTGAAATAAGTGCATTTTTCTTTACTTTAAAGCTTTTGTACTTTTATAGTCTGATTTGGAAACTACTGATATGAAAAACGGTCGTTTGAGTCTATGGTAAATTGTGAAATAAAATCTACCCTTGACGTTCGACCAAAACCCAAATTCTATAAATAGCATTGTTTGTAGAATGCAAAGGCATGCATAGAAAAATAATAAACGTAAAAGTGCTTGACGGAAAATGATACTTTTTGCCCTCTGGTGGGGTACCGGAAAGACTTTTTCGCAGGTGTAAGTGAATCAAGGTAGTGCATTATTAAAGTATTCGGAAATAGCAAATTTGCAGTAATATTTTGTCCGAGTTTTCTCTTCAACTGCAATTATATAGCATCCGGTTTTTAAATAACGGAGATATTTGTTTAGGCGAGAGAATCGTCCCCAATTAGGGGAAGTTATTTCAAAAGCGTTAACCGGCGTTTACGTTTCACGATTATTGATTGGATTATGATTAGGATTACTGATTGGAGTATGATTAGGATTACTGATTGGATTATGATTAAGATTACCGATTGCATTATGATTGAGATTGCTGATTGGATTATGATTAATATTACCGATTGGAATATGATTAAGATTACCATTATGTATTAGGATATTTGGTTAGAATTGTTAGAATCACTTTTCGCTTAGATTTAGAATCTCAATTCTCGATCTATGTTACCGACACTTTTTGCAACCGCTGTTAGTAAGAAGGGAAAATTTGTATATAGCTCATACCTTTTATAAATCTAGCTTCAAATATCGAATTGGCTTTGTCCTATTTTACGCGAGATATCGAGACACGTCAAAAAATGAATAAGTTACCCTCCACGAAACACCCCTTCATTATACAGTTAAATCCAAATTCTTCTATAATTCTTTCATAAATTCCCGCAACTTCTTTCTTCGTGAGTTATTTATCTTTCTATGCAATATTATGCTAGACCGATTCTAAAGACCTATAAAGGTGAATATAACTGCTGCCTTAAAGGGTACCATTACAAAATATAAACTTATATAAAACCATGTATTTTATTTGGGAAATCTACCAATGTTACCTAAGCTGCTAGATCTGGTGTGAAAACATTTCATCTAAAAGTTTCACTCTATTTCAACTGCAAGTATTTTTTAACCCTTAAACTCGTACAGTTTCGCAATAGTCTTTGTCTAAATTGGATATTCTCACCTCATCAAATGAAGGCCAAATTGGGTTTCTTACCTCATGAAAAATAAAATAAAGATAAAAAGATTTTGGTGGTTAGTTTTCGAATCTGTCATTGGGTTGGAAAATTGCGCTTTTGAATAGTACAACCGTGTCTTTCACCAACATAAGTATTCCTTGTTCCATTCTTATTAGTACCGTGATCGCGACAAACCTCCTTTTGGTGGACGAGATCATGAAGGCTGGTATGTCCTCGTTGAAAGGATAAAACCAATTCTGAACATTGCTCAGCATAAAAAACCTAGTATCTTAAAATAAACTATATTGTTTCAATTAAACATTTATTACTTGAACAAAATAATTTTTTTTTAAAAAAGAAATATCTATGCAGTGGGGGCGTTAGTTTTAGAGATAGACCCCGCCTTTGAGAATCCTTTTGCGATTCCTTTTGCGATTCCTTTTGCGATTCCTTTTGCGATTCCAGTGTTGACATTTGGTCCTATGATCACACAGGGTCAGAGCAGAGGGCGGTAATTGCGAAAGGAATTCAGTCTCAAAACCTCAAAAGAGAATTTCACCAGCAACGGCTGCAAGGTCACTTTAGTTATACAAAACTCTTCCAAACATCAACTAATATTGCTGATTTGAAACACGTTTAGGCCCTCTCTTCCAAGGGTTACTAGAATACCGAAAAAAATGAGCCAAATATTAATACCATAAAATTTGTCTTCTTTGTTTGAAATTTTGGTTATTTATTTATTCTGTAATCTGGCAGACCTGATCTTTTCCCCTACCACGATTGTTTGCATTTAACGCCGCCGTATTGTGGTGTGGGTTACCTTCTACTAGACATATTCTCGAGTAATGGGGTAATTCTTGCTATTAGCATTCAGCTCAATGTTATAGCTCAGTGGTATTAGCGCAAATAATGTGATTACCAAACTTAGACCGCCCCCCCCCCAATCCCTTCTCTGAGGCTAGTTGACACCGAGAAAAATATGATCATAAAGCTATTAACCCCAAAATTAATTCGTTAATGATGGCGGCATATTCAGCGTTTAAGTTCACATTGAGTTCACTCCGGGTTCCCTAAGGTCAAAAATCGACTCACGAAGACTCAGGAATTTTACTGCTACAAAGTAGAAAGGGAATGTAGCTGTGGTTTGTTTTCTCTACTTGTTGGTTTGTTGTCTCTACTGGAATTGTAAATTGTTACTGGATTTTCGATCGAACGAAATTTTTCGCTCGACTTTCTTTCCGGTCAAGGGAATGTTGACCGGAAAAGGAAATCCGCTACGGTCGAATTCTCGCAATTAAAAAGAATATCCCACGAAAAATTTCGTTCCGTCGAAAAATTCCGCCTGGCGGAAAACCGCCCTTAAGTTTTAGATCACAAGCGCCAGATATGAGGTATGCTGCAATTTCATTGGTTGGCTACTAGACAGATATTAGCTCATATCTGTCTAGTAGAGAAAGTAAACAAAATGGCTGAAGGATTTGGGGAGTTGAGTGAAATAGAAATCCAAGCTTTAGTTGATCCTAGCACACCAAAATGCACCGAAAGAGCGAACAAAGTTTGTGTATATAATAAAACAGTTATTCTGCTCACTCTCGTCGTATATGGCCGATAGCTATCAGCTCATATACGACTGGAGTTCGCAGAATAACTGTTAATTCTTTGCCTATACAGGGAAATATGATATATTCCGCTGTTACTTTAATATTTCGGAGCTTTCTATTCGCTACGACTATGAAGAAATCTGATTCGACTACGAGTTTTTTTCCTTTTGAAAATCTGCTGCCTCAGGATTTCTATATCGTCGATCAGTTTGCATAGTCATATCATTTTAAATACACTTGCACCAAACCTCGAATGTTTCCAGCCGAAAATATTTGATAAATATACAGTTGTAGTCGTCGCGGCTTAATTATTTAGTTATGTTATTGTTTAGTTATAGCCATGATAGACTTGTAAAAATGAAAAAAGTCTATATATAGATGGAATACATTACTTCGCATGACGTAGATAAAGAATTGTTTTTTCCCGCAGAAATGTTTGGGTAAATATAATTTAAGCCAGGCCATTTACAATTATTAATTACTTTTTCGTCTTAGCATTAAAATTAGCGTGGTCGTGTTGGTTTTAGTCTTAAGTATTTTGTCCGAGCTGTTGTTTTTAGGCAAACTATATGGCGCCTGGTGACCTGTAAAGTTTACAGACTTGAAAAGCCCAAGACAAGCTGTGTGTTTGTTTTTACATTATTAATCTATAGATTAACAAACTAATCCGGCATTACATATCAATCCAAAACACTAATTTATCACTACACAGGTATTAATTATTAAAGTAGCATAAGTATTTTTCCTAGTTACTATTTCCATGAAAACCTCAGTTGTGGTTCATGTTTAGCTAAATTTGGTAAGCTATTCCATAATGATGCGGCCGAGTAAGCGATACTCTTTCATAGAATTTGTTAAAGGTTTTTCCAGGGTCAAGTTCATTCTGATAACTAAGTAAGAACCTTGTGGAATGCTGCATTTAACTGCATGGGTTTGTTCCTGGGAATTTGATGAAATATGATTTGCAAATTTGCATCGATTAGTTAGGATTTAAATCAAACTACAATACTGGAAAAAATTGATAGACTTTTCTAATTTAGATATCATTTCCCCCCTCCCCCCCCCCCGCCATTACAATGTTGAACTAGTGTTGTATCTCTTCCAAATTGTCATTAACCTCAACAAAATTGTAATGTGGAAGGGGGCGAATTAATGGCAGCTTGCCTTTTGGTTGAGAGAATTGGTACATTTGCTGTACGTAACTGCGTGGAAATCTGGTTAGACTTCGAAAAAAGTCTCCCAATATTTTTTGATTTGTAGATCACAAGATTGTAGATCACGCCTCTTATCTTAAAAATCAGGTTTTGTTGTGAGTATATTGTGAACCACACATGCAATTGTTTTGTTAAAGGGTATTGGCAATAAATTTTTTTATTCTTGCGATCAATTAAGCATATCTATGGAATACTTAATTTCCTATTTTTACTTGTCCAGTGCGTTTATTTGCTTAGATATATCCGAAAGCATTTGACAGCCATCCGCCATCTTGAAAAAAAACTCATATGCTAATATATGCGAAAATAAATTTGTGACGTCAGGTGCAGGGGAGCAGATTTACAATAGTATGCGTGCAAGCGCATTCTAAGATGACTTTGACCAGAAACCAACAGATAAACCAATTTATTTCTTTCAATTGGATAGAAAACTAAGCGCTACTACCTTACTCTACGTATTAATGGTAAATTTAAAATAAACACGTTTATTTCGCCGTCGTAAAAGTGCTGATTATCATTATAGCTGTTACTATGTCAATTACGCCGGCTCGTCTAATTTGTACATTTCGTATACTGATCTCTACGCACACGACGATCAGGAAACCAATGTATATTTTCTCACTATTCACTAAACGTCTATTTATTTCGCTAGTGTTGAATTGAAGTCGAAATTTTAGCCGGCATCATCAAGGAACATTAGCATATCAGCTACATATATTTAAAGTGTCAACATTTTCAACTTGGTCAACCCAGATCAGATGACAATATTAGCCTCCACAGGGCTTGTTCATGTTGTCATTTAATGCGCAACAAACATACAAATTTATTATTTTGGTACTCTACTAGACTGTCTGAAATTTTATTGTTTGTGCATCTTGTAGGCACAGCATTTTTCAGTATATACGCTACAAATTAAGTTATACAATTGGATACTTGGCCCTATGTAAACATGCAAAGAACATGACTCATATGAGGCATCTATCAGGTTGCTGTGTGGGAGTCAAAACTAACGCTAAATAGAAAGCAATGAAGATAATTTTAAAGATTCAGGCAAACTGTTCCACAATAAGCAAAAACAGAGTTAGATGAGATTGTTATAACCCATGGCCATGCAGCACTATTTTGTAGTTTTTGCAGTTTATCGCTCAACGATGCCATCCTAGACGGAGTAAAATGGGGAAAATGTGGCTCAATTGACACTTGATGCACTCTAGCTGCTAGCTGTATCTTATATATCTTTATTCCTATTTGCGTTAGAGCGCTATTTCAGGATGTCACCAGTAAAACTGTTTATAAATTTCATCAATATGACCTTTTCCAAATCACGTTTTCGTCAATTGTAAGACTAAAAGATTTAGATATTGTAACTAACTCTTTCAAGTTGATTGTTGCTATTAACATGCAGTTTCATGATCATCAAATGTTGCAAGTCTTTAGCAAGAACCAATCATCACGGATACGGTTTACCGAAAATCGTATTCCAACGTTTTTTCGTGCCAACGTAATGATTCAATAGCATTCAGACTCTCCAAACACAAGCATTTTTAGCCCAAAACGCATGGTCGACTTCCTCATCAGACGATTGACTATCATCTGAGTCACTCTACGCAATGATATTGCTTCGCTTCAAACCTGGTTCGGTTTCAAATTGATAGGGCAATACCTCTTCTACTTGTTTATCATGGCTATTTTTCATTTAAGTGATTGAAAAGCGCGAAATCCCTTACAAGAACTACGACATCGCGACTTGCGCGTATAAAATATATTTGTTGTTTTGATCTCCCCTGCACCTGACGTCACAAGGGTCAAGTTACCAAAAGATAATTTTTTTGAAAATCGGTCCAAGATGGCGGACGAATTGAATATTAATCATGAAATAACTCGAGAACAAAACAGTTTGGGTAAAAAATAATCACATATTCATAATCAGGAGGTCGAATATAACTGATAGCAAGAATAAAAAAATTTATTGCCAATACCCTTTAAGGTCGAGGAAAATAACTCCGTTTTTCACATTTAGGGCCTGTATAATATACATGGAGCGAGTTTTCCCGGCTAGGCGAGGTGAAAAGCGCGTCACATCAAAGGCTTAACCTGATTAGTCTTTCATTATATGCAGTTTTCACCTCGCCTAGCCGGGATAACTCGCTCCATGTAAACAAGCCCTTAGTAGTCATTGTGGATTTGTTGCGCGATAAAGATTGCCTCTACCGAAACCCTGCTTGTCGCTCTACAAGTAAACCATTTGACTTCAGATGCAAAACGATTTGCTCTGAGATTAATTTCCCAACATAAGGTGGTCGTATCCCATTGTTTAACTGCCTAAAGGTCTGTTCAGACGAGACGATCCAATTTTGTTGGATCCAATTCACTTCTGAAGGATGTTTTATAGTCTGTTGTCTTGTAATGTATATGAGCGGCAAATCCACTGAAGCCAATGCACTACAGCTTCATCAATAACCGATCGCGACTACATTCCATACGTCAGAAGTGAATTAGATCCAACAAAATTGGACCATGTAAACAGACAGTTAAGTAACCACAAATCTTTTAAATCATCTGTAAATCGAAACCATAGTAACCATAGTAACCATAGCTTTCAGTTGTTTTTCTATCTTTGATTCAGCGAGAGCTACAATTTTACATTCCTTCGCGACTCTGTTAAAATTTGCTGTCTTCCTTCGAAAATTTGTCTCTTGCTCAAATATCGCTATGAAATGATATCACGGAGAGGAAAGCTACGTGAAATGTCACCGTTATGTTTGTTTTCATTCGAGGTTGTTTTAAGAGGAAGTGGCTTCTTCTATTTCTAAGAGCCCGCGAACTCCGTGTACGCGGTTGCGTAGGGAACAACGTTTTATTACATCAAACGCTAAAGAGTGCTTTCGATTCGTAAGCTTGCGTGCTGCTCTTTCAAAGTATGTCTGACTATGAATATTTTCCAAATTTTTCGTAGTAAGACAACAACACGACAGCAACCGCTAAAAAACCTCCCAATTAATGGTCCAAAAGAAGATTTTTCGTATATTATCGCATATATTGTCGTATATCTTATCAGTTCTAAGAATCGAGTGCAATAATGCAACTTGAAGACGTCGCTTAAATTGGACAAGAAACCTTTACTAAATCGAATTTGAAGTTGCAGCTGGCTTCAATCCTGGCGTTCAGTGTAAGACGCAAGTATTTGTGATACGCAGCGTTGTAGACAGAGAAAGAATTTTGTCTAAAACTTCCACAGGAATTCACTCATTTTCAACTGGCTTCGTCGTTAAAGTTGGCGTCGTAGATCTTAAGGTCTTTGGTAAGTGATCTTTTAAAACATTTATGCCTTTTTGTGCGAGTAACAACTGTGCGAGTAACAACGCCTAACGGTATTTTATCGACTAATAAGTGGGTTAAAGAAACACAATGGTTAGAGATGAAGAGAGGTTGTACGTTACGGCGTTGAGGTTTTCAAACATTGCCATATACGTCTCTTCAAGCTCGCGTCCTTAACCTTTGAAAGGCAAGCATGCCCCGGATTTACGTGTTGTTGATGCATGAAATAGATAGAAATTTAGAAATTTAAGGCTGCTTTTCTGATGGGATCCGATTCACAAGTTACAACTCTATTCGGATTCATGATATTCTCGTACTAATCGAGCGAAGCATTCGTGAAATATCTCGCTCATATGGGTTTTGAATTAAGGATATCTCAGGGATAAAAATCCAAACAAATTTATTGCTTTGCTAATGTCTTGCATGTGTCAAAGAATATGGAGTGTCAACGGAGACCGAAGTTCCTATAGGGAATTAAACTTTCTTTGGAAATTACATGCCTGCGTTCTTTCTGAGAAACCTTGGTTAGGAATCGAGTACCATTGATAAAAAAAACACCAGAAAAAAATTCTCCTTGTGAGAATTTTAATCGTGTGAGACGTATGTCAATCCAGCTTTAGAAAGCTTAGGTAACGTTTTTTCTTCAGTAAGAACGGATTAAAATAACTGCAAGAATAATTTTGGGCATGCCCAGTTTGTGCATGCAACATTTTGCATTCGAAGCAATATTTTCCCACTTTTTCCTTCCATAAGTTTTGAGCAACTCTTTATCCGAGTCCATTATCCGCTAGAGTACAAATAAAAAACAATTCTCCACGTTTCGACCTTAGGTAAGTCAAAACATCTTCTGGGACATTGGTATAAAATGTTTACATTTCACACGGGTAAATTGAACAGTTACTATATTCCTATAGTTCCTTCTGAGAAGTGGAATAATTTGGCGCCGAGGATACAATAGCTGGAATAAATCTGGAAATTTTTACATTTCCGAAAATTTAGAATGATCTCATTCGTCAGAGTCAAAGTGACAAGTTATTCCAAAAAAATATCTATACTGAGAAGTAAAATATTTGTGTTGCAATAGCATGGGTATATTTTGAAATTATTCTTGGAATTTTGCATGGTTACGACGAATTAGTTTGGGAGTTAAAAGACGTTTTGCGTTATGGATGCAAAAAAATCACCGCAGCTGGGAACAATGTACTGAAATTAGCAAAAATACAAGGGGACTGAGCCAAATTCTTCGCGCAGATCTTTACTGCTGTCAATAAGTCTAACGGGCTGTCTAATGAGCTCCGTTAGCTGAGATGAGTTTGAGGTGTTAACGAGCACATGCTATAGTCTGAATGATTACATTAAACCACTGCCAGGTTCATATACTCATTTCAATACCTTGTATGCAGCATTTGTGTCACATAGATGTGACCGTGACATCGGTGAACAATCTACTTGTTCGCATTTCGCTGTTCCTTAATTGTCGAAACCACAGCACTGAATGGCTTCCGTAGAAGTCTTTCACTATGTCAACATTTGCATTCCCGACACGAGACGAAACAAATAAATCTATCAATTAGCCTTGTTGCGACTTATAACGACCAAAGGAGAAATAGGGATGAAAACTGAATATTTTTAATTAGATTCTAAGTTAGAGGGTAACAAGAAGGAAATATATCACCACAGCTAAAAAGGGCATACTGAAATTAGTAATATTGCCAGGTTTGGCTGATATATATATATATATATATATATATATATATATATATATATATATATATATATATATATATATATATATATATCAGCCAAAGGGGAAAATGTTAAAGGGGAAATATTTCTACCAAACTGGGTCTTATCCTCTAATTTAAAATGTGCACTAATTTAATCCCACACTTCCGGCCATAATACAAAAGTATACAAAATTTGCAAACTTCACTTGGCTATATTTCCGTACATTACAATATTTTGCAGCCAACTTGGCATGCAATTTTACTAAGTAGTATCCCTTTTTGTTTCCTAAAGCCCCTTACAGACGAGAAAGTTTCTATGACAATTTTTTATATGACAAGATTTAATTGGCAATTGCAGTGTGTATGTACAACAAATTCTGTATGACAAGTTTTTCTTTGACAAGTTTTATTTGCTCGTGTGAACGTGCCAACAAGTTTACTTTGACAATTTAGTTTGCAGTTAGCGAATTAATCGTTCAGTGAAAAACGTGAGCGCGTTAACAGGCGCCATTTTAAAATTCCATTTCTGAATAATGTAATAACGTAAGGATTGTACTGTAATAATAACGTAATTCAGTCTTTTTCTTGTTTCTATATCGAAATGATTCCGAATTAATATTCCTTTTATTCGCCAAATCAGTCAAACGTACAGGCTAATGCTAGCTGCCTCTGCAAAATACAATAGTCCGCTGGTCAAACTCATACAAGTGCTCACATTACTTTGACAAGTTTTCTTTGTTGACTTGACTCGCACAGACGAGCGAAATTTGTACATTTTTTTCTATGACAAGTACACTTGTTCAAAATCGAGTAATCAAATTGGGGTGTACAGACGAACAATTAAAACAAAAAAACTTGTCATAGAAAACCTGCTCGTCTGTAATGGGCTTAAATCAAAAGTTGATCTATTATGCAAGTGATCTGTTGTAAATCTTTGAAACGAGACGGTACTGAGTGGCAAAGATAACTATTTTAATTTTGTCATCAACTAAATTACTATCTCCAATAACAATTACTCAAATAATTTCATCCCAAGATCATCGATTTCGTTGTGCATGTTTACACTTAATATTGACGTGTTTATACTTCGCCTGCAGGTACCATGACATCCGGAAGAAAATATACCCTTACTTTTGTGCTTTTATCATACGGAGTGCTTACTTTTATCTATATACTTGAAGATGGATCCTCACTCAGGGGAATACAGGTGTATAGGGAATTTCCCTTTCAGGGTCTACACTGGCGCAATATCACCCACACCAAGGAGAATCCACTTCGTCTACAGGATGAATTTTACGGTGAAGGTTGCGAGGCGAATCCGTACCGCGAAGGACTTCAGATATTACTCCAGGAATGGAGCCGCATGGCTGAACGCAGAAACATCAGCAAGTCTTTCATATGTTTTGGTTCCATGCTGGGCTCCCTGCGTAATGGCGATGTCATTCCCTTGGACACAGATGCTGATATATGCATGTTACGAGACGAATACCATAAACTTTACGCTGAAGAATCAAGAAGACCCTTGGACCTGAATGATGGAAAGATTCGCTTGCTTCTTCAAAGGCATTCTCCGCATCCTTCAGCAGACACCCCCCGGGAAGACTGTAATGGTAAAATTGTGAGAACCACCACAGATGATTGTTCAATTCTTGACCCGCACGCCCGACTGTACATCCACTCCAAGATTTACCTTGATATTTTTATGATCGAGGACCATGGGGATATTTTTTGGGACGAATATAGAAATGTATTTCACAGGCGAGACGTTTTGTTTCCCTTAAAACCCTGCTACTTTCTTGGAATGCCATTATATTGTCCGCGAAATCACACGCAGTATTTAACATCTTACTACGGCACGAATTTCATGGAACCTTTAACGATATGCAAAAGAGGTCGCTGGATTCCAAACGCTAAATCTAAGAAAGTGACCAAATTTTTTCTTATCTTTTTTATTTTAATTTCAGTTCCATTTTTACGCATAATTGTTAGGCTGTTTCCCATTTTGGTGTAATTTAGTGTACAAGGGTTATACAGAGATATACTCTGTTTCCCTTCGTTGCATTAATCTCCTAAAAGAAAAAGGTTGGTGATTCGAACACTGAACTTCAATATTTTAATTACAAAATAAAACCTTTTCCTCACGAATAGATTGAGATTTAATGCCGAATGCCAATAGACCTTTTGCATTATAGACTACCTTTTTGCATATGCAAGGTAATGTAATCAAATCACCACAGCTGAAAAATGAAAAGAGCGTACCAAAATTAGTAAAAATGCAAAGTTTGGTTTCGCCGCAGTGTTGTAAAATGCGGAAAATACAACCTTGCTTAGTTTGCAAATTTGTATACTTTTTACTACAAACGGAAATTGTTACCACATTTGGGCCAAAAATGGTAACAATTTCAGTAACAGATTGTCCTAAAAAGTATACAAATTTGCAAACTTTGGAAGGCTATATTTTCCGCATTTTACAACATTTCGAAATCAAACTTTGTGCTTGTACTAATTTCAGTACGTTCTTTTCAGCTGCTGTGATTTGATTGCATTTCCTTGTATAGATCAAAAAGTAGTCGATAATGCAAAAAGTCTATTGTATTTATGCCACCTCTTTTTTTCTTACTGCTATTAGGTAAATCGTTTGTGTAAATTAATTGAAAAGAAATGAGGCAACACTACCACTTTGTAGAATTGATAAATCCAGTCTATATCCACACAACAAACACCTAGCTTTATCATTGAAAAACACCTTTTGAGAGCGATCTTCTAAAAATCCGTGGTTTTCAAAACCATAAGGATTTTGAAGATTTTCGAATTGTCTGCTTAATTGAGATGCGCGTATGTCATGGTATATAAGAAAAATTATAAGTGATCTCAAGTGGCGCAACACGGATAGTGCTGTGTGAACAGGATTATAATTTTGGCAACTTTTAACTTAGACCTGACAATTTCCAATTCAAAATTATTTCAAATTTGAGTACATCAATTTGACTTTGGGCAGCAATTTAAATCATTCTTGTTTGCTTTAAGGCCGTAATTTGCATTGGTGTACCTTTTAAGTGAAGATTTGCACGTGCATCGACAAATGGGAAATTACTTTATATCTGTGGATTTTGTGAGAATTTTATGTGCGATTTGGATCGGCAACTCTATCAGACCGAGACAAGATGATCAAATGAGATGCCTGAAACATGCACCTCTTGTTTTTGTATGCGTTTCGTGAATCAAAAGCGTGCGTTTTAATCTCGCCTGAGAAATAATCTTTAAAGCATCCTGTGACCTTCCAGACCTTTCTCATGATGACGTCAAACGATGAGAGCTAGCCTGATATTACACAAATTTTGATTGGTTCGCAAAACTAAGAGCCCTCGCTCTCTTGGCGAAGGTACTCAGATCGAAAATCTAGAAGTTCAGGTTTTCATCTAAATCTTTTTATTTTGCAAATAGCGTGTAATTTACTCTGTTCTTGAGGGTTTTAAAAGCATTCCATACGGTTGCTGTCAGATTTAAAAACCACAGTGTATCTCGAATACACGATCACATTATCATTATGATTTTTTTATGAATCAAATGGATATTTTAAATAAGTTAGCGCGCGTTTTCTAGAGTCTTCCAGAACGACTACTTATTCAAATTTAAATGGGGAAAACAATCGTAATTAATTCTGTCTTAAAATTTGACTTAAACTACATTAGCTAGCTACATTTGATAAGTTCTTCTTATTTTTATATGTATTTTTAAATTTGTTTTTTTGCGAATTTGTTTTGGCATTTCGATAAATTTTTCACACTCCATAACACGTGTCAATCGTATCGGACTATCTAGATACCCGCATCCGGATCAAACAATCGCTTTTTAAAAGAAAATCCTTGTCGGATTCCATGTTTGTTTGTTTCGTTGATAGGTATAATTTGGTCCGTTTGGGAAAATAGAAAATAGCTTGACGTAGTTTTAGTCAAGTGTTGTTATACTATGCATGTCATCACGTGATGTCATGGACCCTAAAGGACCCAGTTCCTTGCCAAGGTATTGGCATATGACTTTTTAATTAAGAGACGTATAGAATCGTGCTTGGCCAATGCAGTGAACCTTTGGCTGAACTGCGGGATATATTGAATTTGCTTTGACGTAAATCTGCGTAGTAATAATGTCGCGTGCACATGCCTGAATGTTTACATTATATTCGCGCCGTTGGAGATTTTCAGTGACATTTAGCGCTAAAATGTTTCACAATTTTATTCACTTGCCCATCAATGGTGGCATTTACAAGTCAACTCCAATTTAAACAAAATTGACATATTTCATTGGTTTTACTTACTTCATAAGGCAAAACCACAGTGCCAGAATGCCCTCTGCTTCTGAAATAGATTCTGAGGCTAATTCATTTCATTAAAAGTTTAAGTACAAATTCTTTTAAGTACAAATTCTTCAGGTGCCGAACTGCTTATATGTTCGCTAATTCTTATCATGGAAACACAGTAAGATGTCAGACCGTTCTCCAATATAAAACCTTTTGTAATTCACCTCAATACTGATGTTTTTTAACCTAGGATGCGTCTTCATGTCCGTTGATGCTTTCGGAAAACGTATGTGTAAACCGACTCTAATTTGCCTCCAAATTTCGAATCACTTGACGTGAGTGTTATATTGTCTGGGCCTCTGGCGGTTTTATGACTTTTATCCATGTCAAGGATCGGATTTCGGATGTATCTACGTTTTCGTAGCGGTTTACGGTGAAGAGATTATTGTATCGTTTTACGGTTATATAGCTATGTGTCCTATGCACGGAATACGGTTTAAAATATGAACGAGATCAAGGTTTGGAAGAACGGTGCGTTTTAATGGGCGTTATCAGTCAATGATTTTCGTATTTTGTGTTTTGTGCGGAGTTTCTTTTATGTAAGTGTTGTTCATAGAGTTCCTTTGAAGAGAAAGCCAATTTTATGTTGATCAGGGAAATGGCGGTTACGGATTTTCGCGGAAAAAATGACGGTTAACGGTGAAAGAAGATAAAGATATGCGGTTTCCGGATAGACCGACCCCCTATATTAATAGCCCCCCTTATCAGTGGATAATGTAAGTGAGCTGAAAGTGACTGGCATCTATTTTGCGGCGCTGTTTACATGATCTCTCTGATTCTTTTTTAACAGTGGTCGGTTGTATATCAAGCCCGTTTTGCTTATTAAACAGTTGATAAGTCAAAATTACTCTGACAAAGTCACTCTTACATCTCTGTTGAGTCTTGAGTCAACTTGAATATTATGCACTGATTATTTAGTTGTGAACAGTATCTTTGTATTAAGGTTTAAGACATTTAGTTCGCTTGCTGAATAAGAATATAGACTTGCTTTCTATTTTGAACTTAACCACCGTTGATAGAACCGGCCCCAGGTGATTCACAGCGGCGTCTGCGCATCGCTTCTGCTCATAACAATAAATGGATTAGTAGGCTACTTTTTTTTTTGCTTAAACTATACGTAGATATACAGCTATAGAGGCGGTTTACCATTCAAAATTTTTGACTCGATTCAATTTTTCAGCCTAGTGAAAAAACCACCTTAGGGTAATATAATGAAATTTACCATGATTCAAACACCAGTTTAATTGCTTAAAAGCGAATCAATATTGTGTGTCGTTATCCTGGCATGATATTTTATAGAATATAGCAGCAAAGAAGATAAACAATCGTTTGTTTACATTTCGGACTGGATTGACACGCTGAAACAATAACTATACATGAAGATAAACATCAGTCCGTGATTGGCAAAACAGTTTCCGAATCTGGACTGCAAAACTAGCACAAGCATTGATTGACAACTGCGTTGTGAAAAGTGGACAAAACTGATAAAGACGTGACTTAGACTGAAACAATTCATCACTAATTGAAATTATTAGCTTAATTTTTTATGCTAAGAAAAATTAGGGTGCTGAAAGTCACGATTTTTTTATTCCTAACTGATTTATAAAGTACAAGATATCTACGGCTTTTTTTTGTCAAAAGAAAGGAATGATTAAGTCATGTACTTCATAAATAAGGAATAGAAAAATAATTGGCTTTCAGCACCCTAATTCTTCTTAGTATAAAAAACTAAACTAATAATTTCAATTAGCAGTTTCAGTCACGTCTTTACCACTTTAATGACGCGGCTCTTTGCCGCATATTCAGTGACCGTTTCAACAACATTGGTGCCATTCAAATGTCCCAGACTAATCAAAAGTAATACTGGGAAAGCCAAGCTAGGCCAACTACAGCCTATAGCCTTTAGGTAGTGCTTGCTGTTCAGCATGCAACCTTTAATAAAAAGTGTCGTTGGAATTTGTTCTCTTATAGTATAACCGTATTCTTGCCAGTACAGTTGCCATATATTGTTAGTTATATTGAGTGCTGTTTTTTGGGGTCGGTTGTATATAGTAATTTAAGACTGAAGACTGAAGTTACTTTAACAATAGTTTGTAGCAGATTTGGCTAACACAAAGGTTTGGAATGGGGCCCCTGCAGGCATGGCCACTTCACTAATATTGGCTTGAGCAGTCTAATATTTATCGCTGCAACTGCGAGCGAAGCAAACAGTCCCATTTTACTGACGCGCATCTCGTTTTCACCGATTTTGTTTGTCAGGATGATTTTTTGAGCACACGAACAATAGTACTGCGGTTTCATCGTATGCGAATGCGTGATGCTTCATATTATATCTTAATTATGTTATATCTTATATCTTTATATGATCTCAACTCGAGAGAGAATTCTCATCAGCATAACCACGATATAATATTGCATGTATATACGTTTATCATAATGTAAACAAGATCATGTTTTGTGACACGCAATATTGCCATTACTATCCTGGGACCGGTTGCTCAAAAGCCGGTTAGCTTAACCCTGGGTTAAAGCAAATCTTTACATCGATTTTTTAAGTCGCTTGTTTACAAAGTTGAATAACTTTTTTCATAAATATTTTCTGGACCGATAGAAGTCATATTTTCTACTGTTTCGAAACGAACAGTGGTTCAGAACTGACGTAAACGAAAACACTGGATTAAAATTTAACCCAGGGTTAGCGCTAACCTAGCTTTGAACAACTGGTCCCTGCTGAAGACTACCCAAGAAACGATTGGGAGAAGATAAAGGCACTACGTGTATTCACTAGCCTGCAGCATTTCACTTATACAATTTGTACTTCGAGTTTATACCTAATATTGCTCTGCATGCAGTATTAAATAGACAATAAAATAGTAAATCATGGTCACAGCTCACATCTCTTTCTCAACAAAGTCTAGTATCGAAAGTCAACCTTCTTAATTGCTACTCGGTCATTGCAGTACAGACTATCGCTATATAACGAAAGCCTGCATATGGGACTATATATTACATATAAGGGGAAATAATGATGCTATATACCTCAAAACTAAGCCAGACAATTCTATCACAAAATACCGCAATAAAACTAGTAACAGAAAACCAGCGTCCCACTCGCATTGACTGTGTTTTATAGGGAATACAATTAATTTTACAGCTGATAAAAATACCTTGGCATTCTTAAAATATCGCATTTTTTTCATTTTTGCTGTGTCGCGTCGCCTTTCAACTTTAATTTGCACGAGGTTATTCTCGATCATTCTTGTAAACCTGCCAAAAATTTGAAGTATTTTAAAGCTCCACGGCAAACGTCGTGCTGTGCGTGGCTACGAATCTGAAAGATAACTGTAAACTTAACGCGTTTGTTAGACGGAATTGCGTGGTTACTTATAAAACTACGTTTTTGATTCAATCTTTAATCCCTCCTAAAAGCCTGTTTTAAACAATTCTACATCGACTGCCAATGATAAGTGTGATTACTTTGGATGCTTTTCTAAAATATGGGTTTTGTATTTGTTAAGTGTTAACGAAGTCAATCAATATTCTTGATTTTCACAAATTCGACTCACAATATCAAATATTACCAAAAATGCTACCGGCAGCTTGCGTCCAACAGTGCTGGGCGATTTTGAACAACGTGTTGGTCTGGTTTGAGCGCGCATTATAAGGAAGAAACACAAGAAAGCTAAACGTTGCTTTGCCATTTTTGGCGCACGAGCCATTCGCGATGTTATAATAGCGCTGCTGGATAGTGATGAGAGAATTGTAGTGGCACAACTATCACCACGTGAGGGGAAATGGATACCACTTGACCTCTTTGGTTACCTTGGATGCATTGTTTTCAAGTTGCCTTTCTGATATTAAAATAAAGATTCTCCTCGCGGGAACGCATGTCGTATTTGGCGCGCCTCCATTTGGACGCTGTATTCTACACAGACAAGCGACAAGAACGGAGTTTGTGTTTGGCATCTCTAAGGTAAATACTGTTTCGTAGTTTCTATGATAATCGTTATTAGACACCAAGGCTTGCCGAGGCATACGTATTATCGAAGAGATTTGATTTATTTATTTGCTTTAAAGATTTCAAAGTCCATAGACATGTACGTATTATTAATACATGAGCATGTGTGAAGTTTATCATAATAACAACAGTCTTGCTGCTTAAAAATAAGAGCACAATTTGAAACGAAAATCACTTAGAAGCTAGTATTGAGTATAAGGAGTCTTGAAACGCATTTTACTTTTTCAACAGCCTTCCTCAAAAATTCACACTTTAGTTAGGATTGTGCCTCTATACAGGTTTCCGTAGGATGGATTTGGCCTGGTACAGCGTACAGTCAAAATAATGTATCGAATATTAATTGACTTGAGAGTTCCCTTTTAACAGGAAAGAAAGTAAATTAACATCTTGTCTATCGTCAAATCTCTCAAAATGCTTTTAAGTGCACGCAGTTCATAAACTATAAACAGTTGTGAAGTTTTAAATACCCGACGCAAGGTCACAGCTTTCTAGAAGAGCTAATAGAATATTTGGAGTTAAACTTTATTCGTTATAAGACTTCTCACTGCATGCGCTAGATCGTTACCGTGGTCACAGAACCTTCCTGTGGTTTGGTCTTTGCAGACCGAACGGACAGCCATCCATTGCGGTGGTCGCTCTGTGAAATAGGCAGTCTTGTGAAGGGCACGAACCTCGTACCCGCACAACGCGAAAACCTAGCGCCAGTGGCTTATCGTTAAATATACAGAGACTTATTATATACTAAGAGTATACGAAACTCTTGATTTATGCGCAAAACTCAGTGCTGTTTGCTTACGCCATCTGACGAATCGCTTCTGACTCGTACACGCTGAGGACAACGAGTTTGCGCAATGGCGTGGGCTACCGTCATATGCGAGAATGACAAACCTTGATGCTTGTACGTGTAGTCACTGCTAAAGCTCCCTAGCTGATGTTTCACAATGAAGGGACTATATAGGCTCTCTTCACTTTACGATGTGTTGTATAAAATTTCAGCCATGGCGTGTGTGATCGATTAAACGCGCGTACAAACGTCTGACATGAAACCTTGTCACTAATAAATAAACATCATCGCATCACATCAGAACTCATTGTCATTCTTCGGAATCGCAACCGTATACAAATGATTGTGGCGAATAAAAGAGCCCTTTTATCAAATAACAGAATCTGTGAGAATTTTCAGCTTCAACCTCTGATAAGGCCAGAAATTCCTTCTGATAAGACCGCGGTGGAAACAATAAAGTAATAGGAAATCACGCATGCCTGTTTTCCAGAATTTCATCACGTAATATCCCAGACAGCATTATGAATAGAGGGGTTAAGCTCCCACTCCCTGTAAATTTTCATGGATTTTACAAGGCCACAAGTCCCCCGAGAACCAATCTACCCTTCTTCAAAAAACTGGTTATAGAAAGCCTAAGCAGACTCTTTAAATCCTCCGTTATTAATAATTGTCCATGCACAGTTTCGCAGCCGTATTTCAAACCTTTCTTCAACTATTCAGGCTTAAATCACTTGAACTTCCGCTCTTTGATCTCGCATTATTTTTTACAGAATTCTAGGGATAAAACTAATTTACTTCTCTCGTTTTATGCAAGTATCATAGGCCGAAGTCTGTTGCGGTAAATATGGCAGGAAACCGTCTCGATTGAGTTCATTTTTTTACTTAATTGTGTTTATCTCATGCAACGCTATTGATAAAAAAAGGCCAAAGCCGAAGGCAAAGCTAGAAATGTCATCGCATGGTGTTGATGCCACCTCCGTGCAGTATTTGCTGCATAACTATAAAATTTAGTTATAGGCCCCGATTGCGATATATCAAATTTGCTGCATGGTCACTGCACCTTCTGGAAATAATGGTCATTAGGCAAATGACAGGATTTTTCCGACGTTAAAAATCTCAAAAAACACACTCTTCCAATACTTACGAAATTGATCCGATAGAGAACTAGCTCCAGTCAGGGCCTTGTAGAAATAACAATATATGTATAGCAATGTATACAATAATTTATAACGGGAAACTCGGCGAAACTTAAGAACATACTATGTCTTACGTACAACTGCAGGCAATTTTAAATGAACTCTTGATGTTAAATACCTATGCCAGTATGCCTGGTCCGGTTGGTCGTACTCTATAACTAAGTCTGGTCAACTAAACGTGTCGCTTAAACCATATTAAATAGCGCCTAGCAAACACTTTTTACCCAGACTGGTTCTAAACCAGCGAATTCTTCCATTACGCGACACGCAAAAAGCATTCTGAAGAGAATTTTAATATTTTTGTTAGAAATACTTCTATCTATATCAAATTGTTTTCGTGGGATTCATTGCTAAACGATTATTATTTATAGCAATTAAATGTTTTTCATCACGCCCAGGCATTGTTCTTGTTCTATTCATTGTCCAGGAAATGATTACTTCAAGCTTAGCATGTTATTAACAAGCTTTTATTGTTGTTTAACTTGTTGAACATCGCCGGCTTCGTGCGAACGATTGTATTATTGATAAAGGGGAATGAACCGCATATTTTTGCGATAATCTCTACCACAATCGTGCTTTTCCTGATCTAATTGTCTCTGAACATCCGTTATAATTGGCTACCCTTTTGTCTCCTGACGAGATTTTTAGATCTTGTTTCCTTCCGTGATGCACGCTAAATTGAAGCGTGTTAATGCGTCATTACCTTAGTCGTTTCCTCTGCCGTATTTTCTGTTAAGAAATCACCGTCTTTGTTGTTCTTTCAGTTATACGAAATACTTCGAAGCAGCAACAACGTATATTTACTGAAAAGCAAAATCAACGTTTATATAAACATCTTTGTTGGTAAGTGTCATTGTTTATGTGGGAAGGTATATTATATATTATATATTATTAGCTATAGTGCATGTGTTAATAGATTTTCACTAATTTCGTGATGTGGAATTTCCTAAACGCTTTATCATATACGTTTATATGTTTGCGTGAATACGGAGAGTGTCTGCTTTAATTAATTGCTTGTAAAACCATTTTACACTTATTAATTTCGTACCTTTCCGCTAACATAAATCTCCCTTGATAACTATCAGGTGAGATGTATTTTAATAGTCTTCAAGTGAAGTATCTTATTTTGAAGCCACATAGTATCGCAGGAAACAGTTAGTTTTTTTTGGCGCCAAACGCTCACGGCTGATTTCAATTGTCTGAAAATGAAATATTTAGTTGTCATCTTATCCGACATTGATTGCGTGTCGACAATACCAAACGATTCGTAGGAAACGCGAATTCAGATATTCCGTATATCTCTGGCATAATCTTCGTTATTTGGGCCTTATTTCCGTAAAAACGCCGACCAGACACTGATTAACCTACGGTCGATAAGAATGGAAGAGAAAATTATTTAAGGAAAACAAGGTTGCGCTGCAATAAGTCCCCAACAGTCATCGCCATATGAAACATGTCTTTTTATTTCATCGATAAACGCTTTCCGTTCGAACCGTATACAGGGTGTCTCAAAAAAGTACCCTACAGGGTCAGTAAAAAAAACACAGTTGCCAGTCTATATGCAAATTTGTCGCGAACTTATTAATGACCTAATTAGACAATTATCTTTCCTCCAATTTCACGCACGAGTAGAACGCCATTTTAAGTCCAATATTTTAGCTTTTAGTTAACCCTGTATTGAAACCAGATCTTGCGTTTCGAACGTGCATCGTGACACATGTGCATAAGAATTATTTGGATGAGTTGATAGCGCAGGAATCACGAAACTTGTCGTCACAACTTCCAGATCGGACAAATAACATAACACAATTATGCAAGAAAATTAAGCAAAGCAATTTGACACAAATAAACGGTCTCTTTTTATTTCACAAAAAATTCCCGCTGTTATGTATCAGTTTTACTATAAGTAGATTCTCGGACTTGACAGTAGAACGAATGTTTTATGACAGTAGGACGACAGTAGGACGAATGATTCTAGGACTTGACAGTAGGACGAATGTTTTATGACAGTAGGACGACAGTAGGACGAATGATTCTAGGACTTGACAGTAGGACGGTTTTTCTGTTCATTTTAAAGGCTATGAAAAGTTTCCAAGGTAGGGTACTCAGCTAGGACACTCTAACATTGCGTATCAGTTTAATTTTTTTAGGCAAGGCAAAACTAACTCTGAAACAAATGAATGTATACATGCACTACCACACGATAGAGGAAACCATTGCGATCTTTTAAAAAACCGATATGGGAGCTAAATGACGAGGGTATATTTAAGGAATGACCGATTTTCATTAAGTTACGAAAATCCTTCTTCGCAGAAAACACATTGAATGTTTTGAATTTATTGCTACACAAAATCTTCTCAGACTTGGGATCACCATGCAGTGCTTATTAGATGATTTTCATGAAACGACTCACTATAACCACAGAAATGTTGACGGAACAGGAAGCGAATGCATGTCTCATTCTTTTTTTTTTTATCAATTTGTTTGATCTCTTGTCGATCGCGTGTAATGGCATTGTTTTGTTTCACTGCAGCATCCGAGTTTATTAGGTTTCAAATCTGACCTTTGTTGATCAACAACACCTGACTGCTAATGACGTATTGTGTTCAATAGCCAGACGAGCCATTGTCCCGGCTATGAAAAACATCATTTTCTCGTGTGCTGGACAAAAATGTTCTAGGTCTGCCGTACATAAATCCGTGTTGGGTGTTTCTGGTTCAAACGCTGAAATGACAAGCTTTTAAACCCCAACTTCTTTTGTGAGTGCTTATATACCGGATGAATGTAAATAAAACAAAACATATTGCTGGGTTTCTGTGCTCGTTAATTCTATATAAAAATCTACTGTTTATCTTGTTATGAAATTGCAAACATTTTTCTAAATTTCTAAGTCGTGTTTTTCTACTGGCCGCTAAAATTTGTCAGACTGAGTATAATAATCTTTCACCAGCACAGCAGTAATAATGCTTTATCACATCCAAACTGCGCTGTCTTCTATCTCTGTTTTATTATTTTACCCAAGGGTTTGAGATCTGCGTTAGGAAATCAATGTCACCTCGACTGCATTCTGAATTTTCTCTAAATTTAGTAGTTTCATCGACTTGCTGGAAGTTTCCCAATAAAACCAATTGGAATTTTTAATTTATGATCTATACCATGCATGTTATAACTATATATGTCTGTCACAATTGCTTAGTGTCAACATAATTACATTTAACACTATTAAATTTTCATTCAGTAAGTTTGGTCCTATATTTGCTCAAGTAATTACCTAGGATTTTCGTCTCCTGCAGTTTTAAGTTTGATGACGGATGTACCTTTACGAAACATTCCAGGAATACCTTAGATTAATGACGCCATTTGGAAACTGCGGGAAATTAGTTATGCATTTCCTTATTCCACTATTTATTTAGTCATATCTATCAACTTATACTGTTCAATGCCACGTTGTTTTTTAAAAGTGCAATATTTCACTTAACTGAATTTGGCAGAAACACACATATACATATAATTACATATGGCATATAATCAGTGTTTATTTAATCTCTGGACTTGCAGCCATTTAAGCATTTAAGCATTCAACTGGCGTATTGCCTTTGGATTATTTATTACCGGTGTAATTATTGCTTTAAACTCGTTTAGATTAACACCGCAGCAATTTCACAGTATTATTGAATGAACTGACAGTAACTCAATACCCAAAACCGCACTAAAATATCATTATGCTGTGGTATCTCTAGAAACGTGACTAGGAACGTAATGCTTAAAAAACGTTATTTCAATCAACTGAAGAATAGATTACAATCATTCTAACAACCTCATATAGGGAAATTGAGTTTACATGTAATAAGTTGGTAATTTTTTACAATGTTATATATGAATTGCAAATATCCACTTTTGCCAAAAAATAAATCCTTTTGTTGACTGACCTTGCTGGGAATATTCGTATTTCGTAGCCAGAAATGCGAATGTATACAATCTAAAAATAGTCAAACGTGGTGTTCCATTGGATATCTTTTCGCTAAAGGGTTCATGCAGGGTCATCAAGTTTCCTGGCGATAGAAGTATGCATGCTTCATTGCACGAATTTGCAGAGCGGTTTCCATTCCGTGGAAACTGATCATCAAAAATTCTTTATTTACTGAAGGATCTTGTGGTAAAACTCCTAGTTTTTACCCCTATATATTTTTTTAAAAAAACTTTAACCATTTTTGGCATTTATTCTTGAGCCTTATAATTCAACTATAAGATCAGCATCGCCCACACGCTATATTTAGCCGACCCTAGAGGAGAAATTTCTAAAATGGAGTTTGCAGATGTTTTTGTAATTTTGGTGACAGAAATAGCCGAGGGATATCTTTAAATAGATAAGAGTGAAGAAGCGTGCCAGACGTATGCCAGCCATTTCACACCTGTTGAGTGACAAACTTATGTTTGTAATTCCTGCACGTCGGCAATTGAAGAGGAATGCTTGGTTTCTCCATTCTGAATTCGCGGTGCATCAGCTAGTGCATGGTTCAAATATTGTTTGCTTTGAATTCGTGTTTGAATGACCAGTATGAGCATGCGTACATTGAGCTATTTATAATTCCATTTGTCACGTTTTTCGGGGTTGCATAAGCTGGGTTAATGTAAATCAAATCAAATCAAATTAACCTTCCAACAGCGTATTTATAATGTTGGATATGTTCATTGAGAAATCCTCCCTCACGCTCCCTGACCAAAGATTCATTACGCCGGCAAAAACAATAGAAAGAGATTGGCCCTTTTAACAAATTAGGCTTCAAATTCCCTGCAAAAATGGCGACCAAATAACCATTAGTTATAGCCTTAGAGAGGGCAAGCTTTGGATATGCATGGTAGTAATCCCGTATCAAAACTCCATTTTTTTTCTCTCCCTATTTCTATTGTGCTTTTTTTTCATTCATACTTCATTTCTGTATCAAAAGCCTAAAATGATTTTCAGCAATCGCGAGTATGTCTCGGAAACGTAGTCACACATTTTTTGTATCCACAGATAAGCCATTTTTCAAAAGATAAATCACTATTGTTTTGCTATACTCGCGATCGCCATCTATCGCAAGTATATAGATAGCAATTAGGATAGCCAATCAGAATACAGCTGATTTCTAATTACTCTCATCAGTACAAGCCATTTTTTACGCCATTTCGCCCACTCGCGTTGATTAAAAAACGAAAGTCGCACTTAAAATAGTGCGAAGGATCGCTCACGTATTATTTTCTAGACTAGTCCACACGGGCAATTTTAGGTATACGATTTCTTTCAAAGAGCTGTGAAGTTGTGGTTAAGTTTTATATATTGATGATCATGAATTCTTATGAAAACAGGCTATTCTTTGCACTATTTCTCTCTTTACTCGCATTGCTTAAATAAAAGAAAATCTCATTTAAAAGCACGATGAATCGCTCTATTTTGTGTCTCACTTGCCTTAATTACTTTTTCTCCTTTTTTTAGAATGATGAAAAATTCACTTCTTATTTTTGGAATATTCCTAATTTTTCTGAACTTCGCTGCCGGCATCCGTTGCCCGGAGATCTGTGACAAGACAAAATGCGAAGAGTCGACGGTACCTTGTGGTAGCGGTAAATTTGTAAAAGATGAGTGCGACTGCTGTGATGTTTGTCTGCGGTCTGTTAATGAAATCTGCGGTGGACTTCGTAGCAGCTTCGGCAAATGTGAAACGGGCTTGGAATGTGTGAGCGATAACAGTGAAGCTTTTATGACTGATGATGGAGACGGGAGGAACGGAGATGATGATGTCATTGGAGTATGCCAAGGTTAGTATATTCGAATAATCTATTATCTATACCAACAACTACGTATGCCTAAGACCTAAGTGGGGCGAATGGGACAGCGGAGAAACTTACCAGGGGAGAGGGGGGCATGATGAGCAAAAGATTCCCTTTCAATTAAAATTCGCTAATAAATCTGCTTGAGGAAAGGCTAGAAATGCAGCCAAGACGAGGAATGGGTGACCACGCTATCGTTGCCAGCGGCACACTACCGAGATCTATCCGACGCGTTTCGACCAATCAGAAAGAGAATAGCCTTTTAATATATAATAATAAGATTATCTTTGGCACTGAATTGATAGCAATCACATATCAGGCTGACAGCTATATTTAGTTATGAATATGAAAAATTGGGCAGGAGATCTGAAGTCCGTTCTGCGCTATTTTTGCTCATAACAAACTAAGTGACTTTACAAAAGTGACACCCCCACCTTTGGAATTTTGATCGAGTTAAAGTCACAAAAACGAAACAAAGCCTCATAAAATCAGAAAATTGCTTTTAGGATAACAGGAAGCACCTCAAGTGATGGCGAAAAGTCATTGCAGATTTTATTCTCATATAATATTTTTTATTATTTTATTATTTATTCTAATAAGTTCTAAGTGAATCTCGTTCCGTCGATATAAACTTATAATTTCGGATTTTAAATTAATCATCTTAACTGCAAAAGATCATTTCGATAGTGATAAATGCCTGTAGTCATATATACCTGTATTTGTCAATTAGCTACCAGTTTATCAGGTTGCAGATCCTGCGGTGTAATAGGTCCCGTTCACACTATGCCGCGGTGTTGCCTTTGGAGCTGGTCAAATATTTTCAGAGACCCAAATAAGCAAGTTGCATATTGAAAAACTGCATAGACAAAAATGTGTTTGAACACTTATTTCTTGAAACTTCTGTATGTCAAGTACATGAATGGGCTGTTTCCCCGAAGGGTTGAATTCTTCGTTTTTTGGGCCGTAGAACGTTTTCTAACGTTTTCATCATCTCTCATAATATCAGTTAAGTTATAAATAGGATTAACAAAAACTCACTATAAGATGTTTCCAGAATCGTGAAAGTTCAAGGAGGTCTGTACAAAAACTTTAAAACCTTTTTTATGATAATAAAATCTATTCTCGCTATATTGCTGAGAAGATTTTTCTGAGCAAAAGGAGGTGTCGCATAGTTCGTAGCTAATTAGCATTGATAACAAGGTCAAACATTCGTCCGTTGATGAAAAATTGGTGACTTTCATAAACGAGTTATAACTTACGAAATCTTGAAGATCAAGACCTGAAATTTAGCTATGAATATCAATCTCTGCCTAGGAACTGAATTAGAACTATAATTAAAATTAGTTTAACTATGCATAAACGATTCGCATGCCATAATTTATAAAAACAGAACCTCACCTGCTTCATCCGGCACTAACCTAAGGGACAGTGCCTTTTCTAACTATGTAACAGCCCACCATTCATCCCCCCGCTGACGGATTAATGCACGCTTCCAGAATAATTCGCAGTATGGAGTTGTCCACTGTGCGTAATGCTACCTCATCGTTACATCCTAGTCCATTATAGCTAAGCACCTCAGAAAAATAGTTCATATTATACCTTTTACGGAGCTGTGTGCGTGCCCGTTTGGACTTTAGGAGGTTTGGGAACATGATATATATAGGATATATCTGAATGAAAACCCCACATTGGTTTTTTAGCCTATAAAAGTTTGAAAAAATACTACCGGAATTGATAATCTATGAGAATGGTTTAATCTATTCGTCGGTTTCGAATGCAATTCAGTAATCTTCCGGGATTACGATTATTATTACATAACAAAGATTATATAAAAACAAGGGCATGAAATATGAGTTGTTAAAAAATGTTTGTTTCTTATAAGTTCCTTAAATGAATCTTTAATTCCGTCGTTATAAGTTCGGATTTTGAACTAATCATCTTAACGCAAAAGATCATTTGGACAGTGATAAATGGCAATGGTCATTTTTGTCGATTAGCTATCATTGGCTACATTGGCAGATCCTGCAGTTTAATACTAAATAGATCCCGTTCACACTATGCGGTGTTGCTATCGGAGCCGGTCAAATTTTCTCAGAGAGTTGCAGAGAAAATCGATATTTCAAATACCTTTTCAATGCAATCATGGTTCGTGTTTGCCCACTTTTAGGTCAATTCTGGGGTTAACTGTGCAACGTGATTAAATATCTTTCTTTAAAAAAAGCTCAAACCTTGAATACCCTCTTTATACCAACGTAAATGGATTATTTAGACCTCTCAACGAATGAAAGGTGTCGACCCCATCCGCTGAAATTTACGAAACATCATTATAACCAAATCATGAAAATTTTTGTTCCGATTGAAAAATTTAGCGGAGTGAAAAACCTTCTAAAATACTTTAAGATGAGACTGAGAAGGTTGCACTGAAAAGCATCTTTAATCTTTGGTAAGAATCGGAACCACGCCTTTACGGTTTCGGAGCAGGGGCGTATTGTAAGCTATTGCACTTACAAAAGAAATCCGTCAAGCAGAACTGGATGTATGAATATTCAAATTATCGTTTTAGCTACGCCCCTGTTTCGGTGACATGTCGAAGCTCTCAGAAGCTTTCGTCCAATTGGATAATGCTTTTCTATGCTTTCTAAAGAGCCAATGAAAATCATTCTTGCGAGGAGCTGCGACACTACACCTGTTTCGGAGTAGTGTGATCAACGAGCTGTTGAGAACTTTGATTGTTTGTTAGAGTAGGTCCTAAAGCGAGGAAGGAAGTGTGGGCTAAATGTAACTATTATGGTATTTGACCAGAAACCTTCTCAAATTACAACCCTAATATGTACAATTTGATGATTTCATCATAGTTCAGTATAACAGGGACGCAATCTTGCACATAAAGAAAAATAGATACTGTACGCTTATATAAGTTCGGCTAAAACAAGTTTCACACTGATCAGTATAAAGACTTACTAAGCATTTCGCGAACATGATGAAACGTATTTCAGCTTAACCTGTAAGCGTAATACTTGAGGGGGGGGGGAGCCATGTAAGTGTCCCTATGTCAGCGGATACTCTTTCATAATACCCTTCTCTTAACCCATTTGTACGTATTTGAACCATAATAGCAATTTACAGCGGGAAAAATTTGATTTGGGGTGAAAGTGTACCAAACAGTTTTCCCTGTAGGATAGCGTGATCATGCATGGACGATGGTTGTTGCAAAACTTTCGGCCTGCGGGAAAATACACGAGCCGTAGCCGTAGGCGAGTGTATTTTTATGCTTTCTGAAAGACAAGCATCATTTCAAGTGCATATGGATCACGCAATCCTTCTCCTTCTTGATCACTCTCTTCCTTCTTGATTGCTTTATAAAACTACTGCAGAAGAACAACGGTTTAAAACCTTTTCGAAATCTCACGCGCGCAGGCAATTAAGTACAAACCGCACGATATTAACCAATGAGATTGCGTGTTTTTTTGTTGTTTTTTTTAAAAATCTTTTACTAAAAACAATCAAAATATCTGTAGTATGACTGATATCTTAAGACTGATACGTACGCATGGTATATGAACGTGATAATTAATTAATCTATTACACCCAGAACCGAGCCCAGAACATCGGTCGCCTCAGCCTCTACAATTAATGGCCAACAGTTCCCAACACTTGAACATAGTTCAACATACGTATAACTGGAGCATTACTATATAACTAGTATACTGAATATCAACTATATCACGCGGCTTGTCTCGATATTTCATCTAGACTTTTAGCACTATTGTACATTCCGCACCAACACCTGTATGTCTGCTGTCTGCCCTATTGCATGAAAAACATTTTTTAAAATACTGATTAGATCATTTTCAAATACCGTCACTAATTGGGCAAGTGGCGTGGTTCGGAAGCTTTTTAAACAAAGCGTGATGTATGGTTTCTTGACTTGGCAAAAAAATCTTGATCTTATTGATAAGATGAAAATCTTTTTAATTAACCGATCTTATTCGTCTCTCTCAGATACACCTAAACTCTTTCCCATGCAGTGAGTGTTTTATCCGGAAAGGCTTATCGCTGCATGTAAATAATGATCTAAAGACGTTGGAACCACTTGAGGCATGGTTACTTTTGGCTACGTTTAGTTGTTCATGCCCGAACTACCCCAAAACTCTAAATGTCTAAAACCTCGCACCACTTTAGTTCTGATAAGAACACAAGTGATATTCATTGAGCAGCGTACTATAACAACCCTATACATATAGTTTTGGGCATTCGATCGATGGAGATAATTATCATAGGAATTCATAGCTGTTTTATAGCAGTAATTTTAAGGCCCATTATCCATACTTGGTTACAAGCAATGAATGTCTCAGTACTTGTCACAAAATTCCTTTGGCAAAACAGATGCGTATAACACGTGCAAAGATGTTCAATTTTGTTAATGAAATAAAACAATCTTGGTACATCCGAGCAACGTAACATGGTTTCTTTGTCCCCAACTGGGCGTGAAGTTGCTTGCATTTCCGCTATTCAGGCACTCCTTGGTATGGCTGAAATAATGCCATATGATTTATTTCCATCTTGTAAACTGGTTAGACGATTTGGCGATGGTTATCTTTTTTTCTCCACGTGCAAAAACAAGCTATGAGTGGATTAGCAGCATTGTTCGAAATTTTAATGGTAATTGTCCGACGCGGTTCAATCCTTTGAATTCGTCTTTTATAGTCAAGAGTTATTTCGAGTTCTCACTGAGAAAATGACACCTCTGATCTAATTGGCTTAGTGATAGACACACAAAGTTTCCTGACTGACAGACGGAATAAATACAACACGGACTAAACCAAAGCGCTTTCACGCTCTACTGGCAAACGCGGCGCACAATTCTACAGAAGTCGGCACTCTTTCGATGCACCTCGAGGTCTTGCGCAAGTGAGAGGAAAAAGCGCGCAAAATCCTCCGTCCAGTTCCGTCAAGTCAGCAACACAAGGGAAGAGAATTTAGATCGATATCAGTAGCTGTCGGAAAGAGCTATACACAGTTTGGTATCAAAGAGAGTTATCATGCTTCGTCCAATAATGTCGCTTCTATTTGGTCTGTTTTTCGTCCAGTTTCTCATCCTATCTACCGCGCAGTTCTGCGATCAACGTGCTCGAGGGGGGAACTTGTTGTGTTGTAAAGGGACGAACAACTCGTGTTGGGTGAGCGTGCCTTCGTCACCAGAGAATGCCTTGCCGGCAGGTCAAACAAAGGTCTGTTATTGTGATGAGTATTGCAGTTATACTGGTGATTGCTGTCCTGATTTGAAGCGTGTCGAAGCAGAGTGTCGAGGTTTGAAAGCGTTTTATTGTTCTTTATCATTTACACAACATGTTTACTCTTCTAACTCAGATTTAAGCGATTGAATTATGTCAAATTTGCTCAAATGCGCACTTCGTGTTCACTTCAATCGTTTTACTTTTCACTTCTTCGCTTCGCCAAACATCGCGTGCGTATATTAATCTCAGAAATTTTAATTTCAATACCTCAAGGCCCAATTGTCAGCAACCTATTCTCACTTCTCGAAATCTAATTTGCTCGTGTTACGTATCGAAGTAGCCTACTCTTCACGCACAATTCATAAGTGAGTATC
Organism: Dendronephthya gigantea; assembly: GCF_004324835.1. Lineage (NCBI taxonomy): Eukaryota > Metazoa > Cnidaria > Anthozoa > Malacalcyonacea > Nephtheidae > Dendronephthya > Dendronephthya gigantea. Next base: position 468,381 of record NW_021163026.1, on the reverse strand, counting down.
GTTCACTCCCTGTGGAACTAGCTTCGCCAGGCCCAGGATAATACAAAGTTATACGGTACTTAAGTGTCTCTTAAAACGATAGGTACAGTAGTGGTGTAAATTATAAAATTCGAGAAATGTTTTATAGTCTAATGAGAAAAATCATCAGGTGTTTGACGACAGCGAATAAAAGTCTGACAGCGAATTTAATCCTTAATGATTTAGCAGCTGTCGTGACTAAATGCTAATGACGATTTCTGCGCGTTAACACTTCGTGTCGTCATAATAAATGGTATGTGTACCTTTTATTATCAAACAGAACAGTTTGTTTACAGAGGCATCAATTTTTGAGGCCAGCTGACCGCATGGCCTTGTGTTTCCTTACGAGAAGCACTTAGTCGCACTATATTCTCTTGTGTTATCTGATCTGCATTTATTGCGTCGATGGAGTCATTTCAAATAGCATCGATTGCGCAGCGGATGAATTTGGTGCGCACTAACTTGAAGTGTGTGCGTGCAAGTGATCCAAAAGTGGTGCAATCGTCTCTCAGCGCGTACCTGTTTTCGAAATGCGTTTCAAGGTATTTCTACCGCATGCTGGGAAGTAAAACTAACAAGTAATCGTTCATTCGTATTCACGACTTGCCCATAACCGGCCTGCCGATGGCTAAAAGCAACAAAACACCCATCCGGCAATTTGCGCTTTTCCTATAAGCTGATAATGGACATTTGTTTCATCCGTTCTGCATTTGCGGTTAAACGGGCACAGGATCACAAGGAACACATGAAGGAATAATAGAGACCTTGTGCCAGCCACGCACCGGCCCTATCTAAATATATCATGAATGCCTGTAAAAATGTTCGAAATTCGCCGTTCGTACTCGCCGATAGCAATGTGGTTTAGGGAGTGTTTCCTGAATTTAGGTGGTGCCGTTCGTCGATGTTGTTTTATTAAACATAGCCGCGTTTCGAGTGCTGTAGGTTGCCCTCAGGAGCATAGGCTATTTTTATTGCTGACCACCCGAAGACCTTATGTAAACAGGTCAGGCTACTGACCGTGTTTAGGCCTCTTAAAGTATTTTCTGGATGTAAACTGTCAAGTGTCTTAACGTCGTACGCAAAACACGCATTCTCAAGATGGTTGACCTTGTGTCATGCTGGATTTTTGGCCGCTATTCCAACTTTAGTACATATGCCGGAGCGTTTTGAGTCTGTTAGTACATATATGTTTGCTCAGCGTGCCCTAATCATCATGTTTTAGGGAAGACAATAATAATAGATCATTGAGATTAACGGCGATATGAATAGTTTGGGATTGCGTGGTCTCGACAAGGCGTGGGCTTCACTTGTGGTTTTTTTGTCGTGATGTGTTTGGAAATCTTCCAACGTGAAAACGACACCAAACAATGCGACCCTTAATACATTAATTTGTGAAACTATGTCACATTGATTCTCAGATAAGACATTTACAAACGTTACATTACAACATCCTGACGGAGCACAGAATCCCTGCTTCGTATTGAGACAATTCCGTCATTAAAGGCAGCGAGTTTAAAATCGTCGTGTGCTGATTATAAATTTCAAATTCTTCCAATTTAACCTTTGAATAAAACTTACGTGCTATTAAACTAATCCACGAAAAATTATCGGTTTTATGTTCGGTGACATCAATATGAATGATGAATTCATTAGCCAGGATTCATTATGTCTCCCGAATAACCTTGTATTGAGGCAAGGCATTGGAATGTTTTCATTGTTGCAATTGATGCAAATTTGTCTGGCACGTTTGATGACGTCACAGTAGGGAATTGCCCTCTGTCGCCCCGGATTGTATCATGACCACACCGTAGTTTGCCTCCCCAATGCACCCAGTTTGCCCATATTACAATGTTTACACAGTAAGAGATCTCCCTCGAGTTTGACTTGATAATCTAATTACGAACGATTTAAATCATTTATTAGCATTCCGTGCTCAAATGTAAACATTTCCAAATCGAGACGCAGCGAGCACTAAGTACTGCACGGCGCCAGGCTTAGCCCATTCGATGTGTTATAAATAAATTGCTGGAAAACCTTGCCTTATAAAGGCAAAACGGGTGCGTTCTCGAGCCCCGCGATTGCAGGTATAAGCGAAGGGGGTGTCGTCAGTGTGGGGCCAAAACTCATTAGACTGGATTGTAATGATCATTATTACCGGACCTCCGGGAAGAAGGCTTAAAAATGATGTGCTTTATCATTAGAATGTTTATGTTAGCCATAGTTTAAGCAGGCAAAGTTTCAAACATGAGATAAATGTTCCGTCGAGGGAGGGGGGCGTATGTCACATTACTGCAAATTTGTTCCTTTGTGAGTTCTTGCCTACATACTGATACACATTACACACTGAAATGGTTATGTGCAAAATACTCCTAGAATTAGGCGCTTTGTGATACGAGTACGATATTCACTACACTCTACCAGCCGACAGCGAGTGTTACATTTGAAACCGCGGACCGTAATATAACACTGGACACATATACTGTACGTCTGGCTATCGTGGTTTTACCCTAAAATAATAAAACAACAATTTCACAGTTTGACCCATCAAATATATCCCATTACCTTCGTATTTACATTCCATCCTTGTCGAATTTTCAAGCTTCGATGTAGTTGCCTTAGTTTATTGAATATTTCAACCAACAAGACCTACATGCTATTAAAATGCCAGCAATTAATGGGTAATCCGCTTTTATCAATCTTTATCTCAAAATATGTGTAAAGTAAAAATTGCTTGCTATCAAAACGCGCTGGCCGCGATAATAAATAAAACTCAGGTATGCAGTTTAAAAAATCTGGCCGGTGAGCTCTAATACAACTGGAGTGACAAATGTAATAAACATGCCCATATTTTCCTGAGGCCAAAAATGTTTTGAGCTGTAATAGTTAACCCTAAGAACAGTTAGGAATATTCGTCTTCATTATATTTTGGGTTTATTTCCAGGAGCACAAGACTGTATTCTCTCTCCTTGGTCGCCGTGGTCCAGATGTAGTGAGCAATGTGGTTTTGGAACAATGAAACGGCGGCGTCTGATTGTGCAGGCACCTAAGAATGGCGGGAAGGCATGCCCTATGAGACACGAAAAGAAGGGATGTTTCAACCAGAACTGCAAAGGAGATATGGGTGCGTTTCAGAATACGGTGAACTATAAAATACGTTGTGTTTATAGTTATTCATAGCACCTCAAGGTTGCCTAAAGACTGTAACGTGATTTTCGAAGGTTCTACCACCACTGATCTCAGTGCAAACACTGGATGATAGTTATTTCAAATTCTCTACTAACCACATTGTTAGGTATCTAGTTGTTACTGCGTCCTAGAGTTAGGGAGGGGCTAAATTCCTCATGAAAAAACAATTGATTCACTGAGTGCTCACCCCCTGACCTCCGCTCTCACCCATACTGACGAATTTTCATTTGTAAATTGTCATCACGATCATTGATCATACATTATCATCGTAATTGTCATCGTCGTCCGATCATTACATCATAATCGTGTGACTTATCGACTGAGAAAGCTCTTATACTAATTCAATTTTTTCTTTAGTTTTAGCGCAAATACTTCCTGCCGAATATCGCCACCAGTCGTACGCCACAAACAAATTTGAAACCATTCTGCCAGAGAAGAAAGAGCTAACACAAATTCAGAAAATACGTAAAAGGTAAGAGATATCAGAACAGATCTAAAAACCCCCCATTCAAAACTTGTGCCGGACGTACTTCAAAACTACCCCAAATTGGATTCTGATTAATCTACCCAGTGAGAAATATAGAGTGATTTCATACTCTCATCAACTTCAAATTATTTGAGATTAGGCTGCGAGATTTAGAGCTGATGAGATTTAAAGTTTAACAAGAAAATCTGAATCATCATGGCTAATGATTTCAAATCGGGGCGTACATTACAATCTTTTGATCAAACCACATTTTTAGTACTAACAAGATTTCAGCAGGGTTTTTTTAAATCGATTCGGCTGATTGAGTATTCTGCAGGCAGTCTATTATCCATTGAGGACATGAAAGTGTCCTTTTGAAATGAGTTCCATCTTCCAAATATAACCAGGGAGCAGCGTGGCAGCGTCTTCAAACAACTTAGCATCAAATGTGGTATAACAACTGCCTAAAGTAGACAAAACACTTTTCGCGTTTCGACATGAAGGCCTTCGTTCAGTAAGGCATACTAACTCTCCTGACGAAGGCCCTCAGGTCGAAACGTCAAGAAGTGTTTTGTCTATTTTAGGTAGTTATTATACCACATCTTCCAAATAGTTTTAAATTTAAACACTAATTCAGTGAACCCATGCAATAAGTTACGTAAATAAATTAGCTCTCGAGCGATCAGAGCGAAAATGTTGCTTAATACGTCACATTTAAACGTTGAAAGAGAGAAATAATCGAGGAACACATGGGATACCTAAGCAAGTATCATCGTGTCTTATTGTACAGCAGGCTTAAACATTTCTGGGAGCCCTTAACATTCAAGGGTTTTGGGATTTTCATTCGTATTCCTAAAGTACACAGACTAATTAATATACATATTATCATGATCCTGTTAAAAAAGGATCCGCCCTTGATCGATAATTAGATATTTGACAAGACCCTTGCAGTTAAGCTTCTAACGCTCGTCATAAGGCGTTGCCGTTGGCATATGACGTCACAATCTATTACAAGATAACAGGGTAATATTTCTGTGTTCAGTAAATCCTAAATACACGAATTTAATATTTTATGATTATATCAGGTTGGGTCTTAGATTACGGTTTATTGTTGATTAGGGTTGAATTAACCCCAATCCTAAACTAATTTTGAGGATTAAATTTGTGTATTTAGGATTTACTATAGCCGCTTTCTGCTCCTTTTAAAACGAGCAAATTGAGTGGGATTAATATCCCTTTTTAATTTTCTGTCTGCTTACATGTCTATCGTATTATTTCGAGTATATTGGTTTCAAACGACTCTGATAGAATACCTTTTTTCTAGATTCCGTAGTCATTGTGTCAACTTTAAACTTATGTCGAAACACCCGTATTGCAAAGGCACATGGGCCGAAAAACTCAAGTTATCCAAACCGATGTGCGTTGAATGTCAGCCAGCCATCATGGATGATAAAGGCTTCTGTAAAGGCGAGGGAATTGTGGGTAACTTCACATCTTGGGTAGCGACAGACGCGAAGAGCTGCAGTGGACTGTGGATGAGGGTTGGAGAGAAAATTCCTAACTGTAAATGTGTCGATCAGAAATTCCAAAATTTTATTTTCGTCTAAGATTTTGGTACCGAAGACTAAATCACAGAATTTAGGTAAAAATTGTTTAGTTTTTGTATTGAAGTCTATAGACATGAATTCTAGATGTGCAATGAAATCTTCTGATATTGAGCAAGTGACACATTGCTTCTTGCAAAAACGTGCAGAAAAGGTGAATGTGTTTTTTTTCAAACTTTTTAAAGAATTTTTTACTTTTAATTTCGAATGAACTTATAAAACAGTCTGCCACGCGTCACGGTCTTGGAGTCGTGACTGTTTTTAACTGAATTTTTTATTAAAATCTTTTTATAAATATAAAGTATATAGTTTCATTAATATAGTTCGCTCTAAATCTTAACCACATATTACTTTCCAGGCCAATAAATTTGACCACATTATACATAGTTATAGAATATTTTAATTTTTTTAATAAATTTTTCTATTATATTATACTCGGAATAGTGTATTAATTTTTGTATTTACTTTTTTTTTTCTTTCTATATATATATATATACGTAGTATATTTTATATTGAAACATTTGGTGATTTTAGTAACGATCCTTTGGCGCGGACAAGATGGCGAATATAGTAATATACCCTCCCATTACACGCCCTAAAAATTGCATTAGGCAAACTAGTCCTTAGTCCTCCTTAGCGCGCTTTCCATTCTTGTGACTTCACCGGCTTGAACGCGCGGGAGAGGCTAGCACAAAATGTTTTTAATTCTTAATTCAAAATGGCGGCAAGAAAATTTTTCTCAAGCAACACTGATCTCAAAATTTCTGCATCAGGGACAAAATCAGGGACAATTTTTGAAATCCCAACATTTCGTGCTAGGCCTCTCAGCGCGAACTGATTATGCAGGGGCATAATTAATTAAGCGCTCGCTTACACGGCCTGGGGCTAGGCTGTGCATTAGGGCCGTTTTCCATGCACTGTTGCGTTTTTTGTACGTACGTATACGCACGTAAAAGCTTAAATATAGTATATATTTTTATATAAAAACTATATATATAGTATAATAGTGTTCATATAGCCTATTCTTAATAATGTATTGTTTGTAGTCGCTAAATTTGAGGGCCACAAGTTTATTATATATAGCTTGTTAGCTATTATGTGTATTTCACCCTCTTGAAATAAAGATTTCACTTACTTACTTACTAAAATCATTTAAATGATACTTATGAAACCAACGATTGAATAGAGATTGCTTTGTTGGATTCTGCAGATGATTTCTGGCATAAAATTAATTATATAGCAACTTGAAGAGTTTGAAGCTTTTACGTGCTTATGAAGTTAACCTTTCAATGGTGTTGGGAACGAGTTTTGATTCGTAAGGAAGGGGTAAATGTGACGTTTCTCAACTTTTAGAATTAATGCTGTAGTGACATAATAGCTGACATTAGTTAAGGAAGGCATCTCTCGTAAGTGTTATCTGAAAATGGTATAAACACATTGTTATCATAATATATTTCTTAGATAGAAAAAATAAACACCTTTACTCGATAGTCTAGACTTTAATTTCGTACAATATTATTTATTTTTCTAAACGGCAGTGTTCCTTTTTTATCGGGATATTTCAAAACGGCGATGTACATTTTATCGACGGGAAATTTGAAAAAAATTCCAAAAATAATATTGGCGCTTGGCCTGATCAATGCCTGGCTTCGGCAATCACCGAACCTTTTCCTATAGCAAATCAAGTTTAACCAATAACCAACTAGGAATGCAAAGTTTAAATTAAAAAGTGCGTTTTTCTTTTATTCTAACGCAAACTCGTTGTTAAAAAGTTGGTCAGATCGGATTAATCATTTTAGATAATGAGGGCCTCCACAGACCAAGTAAAGACCCTGGGTACGAGGTTGCTCCACAGACAACTATTTGTGATCGACAACTAAAAGTTATCGACAACTAATTTATCCGATAAAGGGTTCCACACACTGGCGCTCAAATACTGATTAAGCAACCGAAATAGCGCGGAGATTAAAAGTAGTCGGCAACTAAAACAAAAGGTTTCACATACTAGAAAAACGCCAAAAAATGAGGCCGTAGACAACTAAATCCCTAGTCTGTGGAGGCCCTAAGTATTGTAGTGTAGACTGCCGGCGGCCCGGCAATGTGTTATAAATAGCTCAGTTTGATTGAGTTCAAGTCACGTGTCAACTGGCCCGCTTGTGTATAGCAAATATTTATAACAACTGTTTCAGCGAGAGTTCTATTGCTACGAAAGAAAATGAATACCGAAGTCCGTACATTACGCCCTCGGAAGAAACCACGAGTCGATTCAGGTCAGTATTCTGCTAAATATTCATGGCTATGAGCCTATGACTTTGATCAAAATATATCCACAACCTGGTTGAAGAGAGAGTCTCTGTCATATTAAAATACGCCCTGTTAAGCTAGTTCCCCGCGAGTTCTGATTGTAACTAAATTGTCAAAGGTTACCTGCCAGCATTCTTTATAGTAAAGACCTCTTAAATGCGTCATGTTTCAGCTGCCTCCGCCTTCCAGTTCGTCTGTGTGTAAAGACTGGCAAACACACGGATCATCGGTCAACACGAATTATCCGCATAGTTTGTCTAGTTAGACAAATTTGAATGGTAGTTCGTCTTGACTGAATACGGGGTGGGGACGAACTACGCAAAATTCATCATCAAACGGCCTTTCTGAAGTTTTTTGTAATATAAACACTGTTAACCAGCTCTCTATAAAACGCCCACGCAACGAGCAGTCCTAAATATTGTCATTTGCAGTCGAACCTATATTAAGCGGCCACCCTCGGGAATCGGCATTTATTATGGCCGCCTAATAATCAACTCCGGGTGTAGACAAATGTCTATTTTTAATTATAAATCACAGAATATAATAGTGAATAGACTTTAGAAAGATCAGGCAGCAGGTAATAAAGAATTTCCAGAGAGTAAATATAGGTGGAGGCGATGGGTTGGAAATTCCATGCGAATTTCATTTTACAGGAGATGAATTTTCGATCAATTGGCTAAAGAGTAAAGGAATAAATTCCCTCGCCTTTTCTATGCCGCCAAACTATGCTTTTGAGGTGTAAAGTGGCATGTGTTATAAGTTTTAAGCATCATATTACAAATAAAGCAATTTAAACCAATTGAGAGTAATAAAACTATATTTGATAGTAACGTTTCGTCTTAACTTAAGACATCTTCAGACTAGGGGCTGATTACATGGAGTATTTTCAGCCCGGAAACGTCAGCCCGGGGTTGTTATAAAATCCTAACAAAATCGCGCACGCGATTACATGACAAACTTAGTGTTGTTGGCATGTAATCGTAAATAAACTTGAACCCGGACAGAAAAATTCGCCTTGACAATGCTTTTTCGTTTGTTTATTTCATTTTTATGTGCAGTCATAGTCCCTTAAAGGTCAGGTTATTGTCATTCGGGATTTTCAAAGCGCTCGAAGAATCGAAATAGGTCTACTACCAGCCTTTACAAACTCAGCCCGGGCTGAAATTTCAGCCCTAGTCTTAAAATATTTCAGACGTGTCATAATAATTGCCATGTAATTGAAAAATATTTTAGCCCCGGTTTGCCGGGCTGAGTTACTAGTAATATATAATTACAACAAGACGCCTGTTCTGGCGTTAACTCCGGCGCACGTGCCAGTGTTCAACATATAGAGCTTCTGAACATAAACAATACAGTTCATATTCGCATTTAGATGCCTTGCGAACCTAGATGTTCGATCGCAAAATTCAGAAGCACATCGTACTTTAAAAAGTATAGAAGCTCAATTGTTCAAAAATGTAAATAAACCGCATGATACATTCTCTTTCTCTTACACTTTGCCTTTGGAATTCGCGCTTGTATAGTTATATTAAATCTTCAATCCTGTGCAAACTGCGACGTGTCAACGCGCCCAAAACAACATGACATTGCATGCAATGAATCAGTAACCCATATATGTGGCCACTACATAAAATGGCGAGGGGAGCGATGCAAAGCCAAAGCTGTCTATCAAAAGATATGGTGGATGGTGTCATACACGACCACATCATCTTGTTAAACGGCGATATAGCAAAGATATTATTAAAATAGGACCAGAATCTACATGTATTAAATATATTCTTACCCCAATTCAATCTAAACTTAATCGAACAAGCATGAAAAGTACGGTTTATTTGTTTCTCTTGGAGAAATTGCCCTATGATGCGAGCGAAATTGAATTGCGCATCGGAAAATTAGCCAAAGCTGTGCACCACAACTCTTGGAAGATAGGACTGGGACGTAGATAAATACGATCACATACACATTTCAAATACTAGCATACTTCGCGCCATTACAGACTTGCGACGACGGAAAATAAAAAACGAAACAAAACCGGGGCGAATTTTCAACTCCGTCGCAGACGCCGGAGTAATTAGCTGGACTTTTATTTGGGCTTTTTTGACAAGGTGTTACGCCAAGTAATCCTGCAGGCTGGCCGCTTAATAGAGGTAAAAATTGATATAAAACTTCATTTGCGACTGCTCTTTGGGTGACCGCGGCCGCTTAATAGAGGTGGCCGTTTCATAGAGTTAGTTAATTAACACTTCGCCTCGTGAAATATCGACAGGTCTCGGGTCCACAAAACATAATGTTTTCTGAGTTCTCAGTAAATAAGTTTTTTATTATATACCACTTGTCAAAGACGGTGGCGAAGAAAATGCTCTCCCAAGGTTGGTTCGAATCCCAGCTTGACTGTTTTCATTACCGGTTTCGAAAAAAAGAAAAAGTAAATTGCGGTGCCCGCGCCAAGTTTGGCACCGCATTATATTCTGCCTGTGAGTTTGTTTGTTCGCATCAATACGTTTCCTTAATCGCCAAGTAAAAATTCCTTGCACATACTTGGAATGCTTGGAATTTTTTCCTAATTATTACTATTAATCTTGTTGTACGTTTGGCAAATTCCTTTTTTAAAGGAACGTTCTTTTTTCAATTTCAATCTCAAACTATGATAATTGCATGCGTGTATCTCTGCTTTTATGCACCCAAGAAGGACAAAAATACCACCATTCGATTCAGCGTAAGAAATTATACTTACAGGTCTTAAATATATTACTAAACAAGAGTATTCGCAGCGATTTATGACGTTTGAAAGACAAACGAAATTGAATTGTTGACAAATCGCTCAAAATTACTATGCTATACTTTACTAGTAATAGTAAGTTTGGTCTTTGACATCTTTCATATCGTTGGTTTTCTCTTTTAATTTTCGTCCTTAAATAAGTGGATCGGTCTTACATTGCGATTTATTTTATAGTACTTTGAGCCAAATATATTCTATTTCGAAGGTTTTAAAGTATAGTTTCAATAAGCGAACTTTATGACAAATCGCTCAAAATTATTAAACAAATTAAAAATGCAGTACGCTTAATCCTTGACTTCTGTATCGTTGCTTTTCTAGTTTCCGGCTCTACGCCAGTTTATTCGTCTCACGTTTCTCTTCATTTTGATAGTATTCTTAGATAGTATTTTTAGCCTAAATATTTTATTTCTGAAGATTTTAAAACGGCGCAATTTTGACCTTAATGTACCAACCAACCAGGCTGCGGCCGACAGGAGAATGTAAGTTGGTGATGTCGTTAGAAATGAGCGGACGTTTTATTTCTAGACAAGCATTGCGGGCACCGCATTTTAGTACTGTGTCTGGTTAAGATCTTGTAGTCTAGTGGCTAAGACAATGCTCTCCCAAATGGTGAATCAATGGTTCGTATCCTGCCATAACCGTTTTTCATTATAAACTTCGTTGAAAAAGATATAGTAAATTAAATAACCATAGCCGTTCAGCACAAGATCTTGTAGTCTAGTGGCTAAGACAATGCTCTCCCAACTAATGGTGAATCGATGGTTCGAATCCTACCATAACCGTTTTTCATTATGAACTTCGCGAAAAGGATAAAGTAGATTTTTACTAGATTAAATAACCATAGCCGTTCAGCACAAGATCTTGTAGTGTTGTGGTCAAGATGTTAGTCTCGTGTGTTGGCAGTGAAGGGTTCAAACCTCGTTTTGGATGAAAATTTTCGTTATTAATAAAACGTGGTAAGGTTATGGTGAATAAATTGGTGTAGGCTTCCAACAATTACCAGTTAGCCTTGTAATAAAGTCGTAGACAATCAAGCACAAGATCGGGGTATCAAGAACAGCATGGTACGTTCCTCATGGGGGTGAAAAGCAAAAGAAAAAAAAATGGTAGGAATATTGCTCGGAGGAGGTTTGTACTCGATTAATCTTTGCGAATCAAAGTTAATCTTTAGGGAAATCAGGGGATAGATAGGGTGAATGAGGGGTATATGAGTACAAAAAGACTTAGTAATTGGGCGGCGGCCTCGGGGCGGCAGCCTCGGCTCCCGGGGCAAGGGGGAGGGTATAGGTGAGAAAACAGTATATAAAATGTTTAAGTCTTTTTGTACTCATTTAAACCTCTTTACCCCTATTTATCCTCCTATTTACTCCTATCTATCCTTACTTTTTCTTATCCCCACATACCCCCAACTATCCCTTAACACAATTAAATGTTTGAAGAAAGCTTGCTTTGAAAGTCAGGAAAGCCGGGGGAAAGAGAACCCCCCTCAGTCTACTCCTCGCCCAAGGCGAGGGCATATTCGCCCTCTCGCACTACTCCTCTCGCACTCACAAATTCTCACTTTATTACCTTGTTCTTTTTCGGTTTGAACAGGGCTTGAACCATCGACTGTATACTTGGCAGATCATCGACTTCACCACTACACCACCAGTTCTTGTGGTGAAAGCCTACAGTTTTTTATTTTACTTAATCCTTTTTTGGAAGGATCTTTGACGAAACTTAATACCTTTTGGTAGGATCTCAAATCAAATAACAATTTAAATGAGTTCACTTTAATGTTCATGATTTATTTCTATAATCTCACACGGTGTATTTCATTCGTAGCTTGTAACTTAATATTTGCCATTTGTGTTATCGCTAAAATATTACATACAGGTGTATACGGCGCCTTAAAGCACCATCTTTTCATAAGTTGGTTATATCCGGCCCGAGTGAAGCTAATGGTTACGGTGCGATTGTTTTGTATTTTTAATGAAGTGAAGTCGAAGTAAAGCGGTATAAGAATTAACAATGTATTTCAAAATAGGTTTAAAAGGAAAAAAGTACGATAATTAAGAATAGTCGAATACTCATCTTACTGATGGGAAAGTTGATAGCCGTAGAAACCCGTCTAAACTCTAAATGCGACTAATTGGGATATGGAAAAATTTATACGTATAAATGATGGGTCGGGTAATTAACCCGTAATCATTACGATAATAATTGTGTTTATTCTCCTTAGCCTTGTTCCTTCCTTGTCCGTGCTGACATTTCTGAAACTCGTGAGATTTATCCGTCTAAATGCCAAATTAAGACTAGTTTCTTTTCCAGACGTGATTCCCGTCCAAGTTAGCCGTATCTTAATTTAGAGGGGAAAGTTGGACGGGAAAATTCGGACGATAAACCCGTTTGTGATTCACCGTCTCTAATATGAATTCGACCAAATGTATATAACTCGTATAGTCATGAGGCAACAGGCATTACATCTGAAATCACAAATGAAGCAAATACCAGTGAAACAGACACTGATTATTTATTTCAAGACTTTCAGTGTTGGATAAAAAGTCGAAATACTGGCTGGTCTAGCCGGTTCGTCGAATATAAGATACGCTAATCTAATACTTGAACCTTTGGACTGAAGAGACCTACGTCTTAACAACTACTTGACAACCACATCGTTTGTCGATAAGGTATTGTTATTATTTGACTTAATCGTTTCTTCGAAGAACATTAAATTATGAATCGTTGCCGTAATATTGTTGAGCTGCTGTTTGTTTGTTTGTTACCGCGGTTAACTGCGAACATGACGCTTTTGAACTGAACTTCTTTTTTCCTAGCGTATTTTATATTCGCACCGTAACCATTAGCTTCACTTGGGCCGCATATAACCAACTTATGGAAAGATGGCGTTTTAAGGCGCCGTATACTTGTATGTGATATTTTAGTGATAACACAAATGGCAAATATTAAGTTAAAAGCTACGAATAAGATACAGCGTGTGAGATTTGAGAAATAAATCATGAACATTAAAGTGAACTCATTTGAATTGTCAGTATGTGATTTGAGATCCTACCAAAAGGTATTAAGTTTCGTCAAAGATCATTCCAAAAAAGGATTAAGTAAAATAAAAAACTGTAGGCTTTCACCACAAGAACTGGTAGTGTAGTGGTGAAGTCGATGATCTGCCAAGTACACAGTCGATGGTTCAAGCCCTGGACAAACCGAAGAAGAACAAGGTAATAAAGTGAGAATTTGTGAGTGTGAGAGGAGTAGTGTGAGAGGGCGAATATGCCCTCGCCTTGGGCGAGGAGTAGATTGAGGGGGGTTCTCTTTCCCCCGGCTTTCCTGACTTTCAAAGCAAGCTTTCTTCAAACATTTAATTGTTTTAGGGGATAGTTGGGGGTATGTGAGGATAGGAAAAAGTAGGGCTAGATAGGAGTAAATAGGAGGATAAATAGGGGTAAAGAGGTTTAAATGAGTACAAAAATACTTAAACATTTTATATACTGTTTTCTCACCTATACCCTCCCCCTTGCCCCGGGAGCCGAGGCCACCCGCCAAATTACTAAGTCTTTTTGTACTCATATACCCCTCGTTCACCCTATCTATCCCCTGATTTACCTAAACTTCCCTAAAGATTAACTTTGAATTCCAAACATTAACCGAGTACAAACCTCCTCCGAGCAACATAGCCAACATTTTTTTTTCTTTTACCGCCATGAGAAGCGTACCATCCTGTTCTTGATACCCCGATCTTGTACTTGATAGTCTACGACATTACCACAAAGCTAACTGGTGATTGTTGGAAACCAACACCAACTTATTCTCCATAACCTTACCATGTAATATTAATAACGAAAATTTCCATCTAAAACGGGATTCGAACCTGCGATTGTTGACACATGAGACCAACATCCTGACCACTAGACTACAAGATCTTCTGCTGAACGGCTATGGTTATTTAATTAACTTTATCCTTTTTACGAAATTCATAATGAAAATTGGTTATGGTAGGATTCGAACCATCGATTTACCTCTAAGGAGACGATTGTCTTAGCCACTAGACTACAAGATATTGTGCTGAACGATTATGGTTATTTAATTTACTTTATTATTTTCACGAAGATCATAAGAAAAACGGTTATGGCAGGATTCGAACCCCCAGTTTGGAACCCGGGAGAGCATTGCTTCATCACTAGACCAGCAGAACTTGTGGCGAATAACAACACTATTTTATTTTATTAAACCTTTTTTCGAAGGATTGTACATAAATTAATGTCTCAATGAGTTTATTTTGATGATGATGATTTATGTTCTTGTGTAAAAGTGTACCTTTTATTCGTAGCTTTAACCTAATATCCATCGGCATTTGTGTTTACGCCTCAAATATCACAGGTATGGAATCCCTTGAGCAAAAGAGTATTTCCTCACCATAAACTAGGTATATGTTGTCCAGGTGAAGCTAATGGTCACGGTACGAATGCCGTGCGATTGCTTACGGTCAATGAAGTCAAGTCTGATTTCACAGGTCAGAAATGGAAATTTCAGGAAAATGGTATTCCTTTCATTATTAGAATGTTTCAACATTCGCAACTTATTTCAGAGCTGAAATTGTACTCCAATATCTCCAACAGATGTTAAATTCTCCTAAGCTCCATTAACATAAAAATATTGTCATGCTTGCTCTAAATGGTAAGGTAGTTTTCGATATGTTGCAAAGACTGAATACAATACCCTTTCAATATATCACATCCAAAATCATGCCTTTACAAAGTAAAAAATCGACATTTAGCATGATATTTATGGCCTCGCGACGTAATAACACGACGATTGTCTTCACCACTGGGCGAACAGATCTTGAAATGAACAGCTATATTTTTCTAACCTACCAAAATCTTCTCTTTTACGTCATGATAAAACACTTTCACCATGCAGGATTCGAACCACCAAATTGGAAGTTGCGAGACCATTGTCGTCACCCCTAGACTCTTTGCTCTTGGGATAAATGACGGTATTTTAAACCAGGCTTTTTTAAGTTGATGATGAAAAACATCATTCCTTTCATAATTTAATCCTTCCGCTTAAAACATGCGAGAAGCTGACAACTACGGCGCCATAGTTAAACTTGCAAGAGAACTCTCTTTCCTATAAACGGGACAGGAGAGCGAGAACCGATAGAATGGCGTGTCACGCAGTAGATGCGACTCCAAAAGCCGAAGGCTTGGCATATATGACATTGCTCTATATGTGGTGATTGTGGTGATGTGGTAACTTTACCTAGGACCAGAATCAGACCATTTAACTTAATATTTGACATCATATCCAAAGATGGAAAGCATGGTTTTAATTATTTTTTAATGTTTGTATAATATTAGCACGAAACATGCTTGCAACTTTACATAGGACAAGCATTTGACCATTAAAACAGCGTGGTTATCCATATCAAAATATTTCACATCATAACCAAAGCATGGTTATATTGTTTAATGTTTGTATAATATTAGTACGAAACATGCTTGCAGATTTACATAGGACAATTATTTGACCATTAAAACAGCGTGGTTATCCAGGTTAAAATATTTCACATCATAACCAAAGCATGGTTATATTGTTTAATGTTTGTACATGAGCGCCAAACATGCTTGCAACTTTACATTGGACAAGCATTTGACCATTAAAACGGCGTGGTTATCCAGGTTAAAATATTTCACACCATAACCAAAGCATGGTAAATTGTTTAATGTTTGTATATGAGCGATATATGAGTATGTGACCGTATTTATCTACGTCACAGTTTTGTCTCCCAAGAGTTGTGGTGCACAGCTTTGGCTAATTTTCCGCCGGATGCGCGATTTGATTTCTCTGGCATAATACGGCAATTGCTCCAAGAGGAACAAATAAACCGTTCTTTTGATGCTGTTCGATTAAGTTTAGATTTAATTGGGGTAAGAATATATTTAATACATGTAGATTCTAGTCCTATTTTAATAATATTGCTGCTATTTCGCCGTTTAACAAGATATGGTCGTGTTTGGGCGCGTTGACACGTCGTAGTTTGCACGGCCGGGATGGAAGATTTAATATAAGCACGAATTCGAAAGTGTAAGACAAAGTGAACGTATCATGCGGTTTATTTGCATTTTTAAACACTTGAACTTCTATACTTTTTAAAGTACGATGTGCTTCTGAATGTCGCGATCGAACATCATTTAGGTTCGCAAGGCACTGAAGGCAGCTAAATGAATATGAACTGTATTGTTTATGTTCAGAAGCTTTATATTGAAGACTGGCACGTGCGCGGCACGCCGGAGTTAACGCCATAACAGGCGTCTGGTTTTTTTGAAAAACCTTCTCATACAGCCGATTTTAACTGACATATTTAATACCATCGGTTATTTTACACAGATTGTGATAAATGTACTGATCAAACGAGTGCAAGGTTTCGAATGCAGAAAGCATATTTTCATAATTGTAGATTGTGATGGCGACAAGTCATACGCCGAAAGAACCTTGCCGCCGCATTTAAAGATTAAGAAATCTTCAATTCCAAATGCGGGTCTTGGTGTTTTTACCAAAAAGAAAATAAAAGTGAACACCGTTTTTGGCCCCTATACCGGCAAGAAAATCAACATCGGGGAGATTGATGGAAAAGACCCATCATACATGTGGGAGGTACGTCGTCAGTGCAGTTTCATTTACGCTTTTTCACATTTTTCCTACTGTAAAGCCTGTTTTCCACCAGGCGGAAATTTACCCGCGGAGCGGAATTTTTAATTGTCTGCGCGCTTTCACGCAGAACTAATGTGAAAAAATCAAACTGTCTCGCGAAGCTTTTAGACAATTTCTTATTTTTTTCTTGCTGTCCGAAATAGTATTTATTAACGCTTTCTGCGATGTCTATAAGTGCCAATCCCAGCGATGGATTTGTTCTCTGTACGCCAGAACCTTGCTTGTATATTCGTTTTATTCGTTTTTGAATTCGCTCAGGCGGCAGAATTAAACTATGCCCTCATACTCGTAGTTACACGTCATCGAGGTAGCCAATCAGAATTCTCGAAGGCCATATTTCAGTACTGAAATTATACTGAAATCACTCAGAGTACGTAGACAGCAACATTCTGTTCAGTTCCGTCAATATTTAATTAGTTGATTTGGCCGAGACATTACCAGTTTCAGATTGATATTTATTCGAGATAATGAAGCAATTCGTTTGAAGTTTTCTGAAAATTCTATTCTATTCCTCGAGTACTGTCCTTAGGAGTTCAGTCTTAATCATAGCTGTTCTACTGCATAGAATTTTTAATATAAGGTTTCTTTCTGAAAAACCTTTTTCTTTTCGTTCGTTTTCAGATAGTTAAAAACGGGAAAGCCACGCATGTAGTGGATGGGATTGACCCAAGTAACAGTAACTGGATTCGTTATGTGAATTGCGCGCGCTGTGAGAATGAGCAGAATCTGATCGCGTACCAGTATCACGGTGAGATTTTCTACCGGGCGTACAAAGAGATAAAGGCTGGTACCGAGCTGTTGGTGTGGTACGGAGATGAGTACGGGGAAGCACTCGGGTTGTTGAACTTGGCGGAAAGGGATCAGGGTGAGGATGAGGCAGGAGATAAATACGAGGACGCTAGTGGCTTGCTGACTCTGCCAGAAGAAGATGATGAAAGTCAGGAAGATAAAATTATTCTGAAGGGTACGTATTAGCTATCTATACGTTCGTTTGCACATGACGCATGTAATTTGTCATTATGAGCGTCTTGATCGATCTTATAAAGTTGACCACTGCTTTCCAAGAGAATGATCTGAGGTGATTCACTTTTCTTTGTAACTATATATCACATCATATTTATCGCATGCTGAGCTCCGAGGGGATATGCAAATACAGCAATGTTAAAATATGACTTGTGCAATTTCTTACGTTTTAAAAATCCAATCAAGAAGACGACCACTGCAAACCCCCATGCATTTAGCGCGTGGTTTCAGCACAACGCTTCGGAATGAAGTCGGTCCCAAGAATCGTGAAGCTTTACCTCTAGTTAGTGCTCAACAGCTTTCAAAAACTTTCAAGAATGCAATCAGTTTGAGACACCAGTGCCGTCTAGTACGAGCTCAGCATTGAGTTGGTAGATAGTGAGATACTTAAGATGCACGACATGATTATATTGGAAAAAAAGAAAAAAGTTATCACAGATGCTTTTCCAAATATTAGCTCAGGAACAAAAGTATTATATCATAATTATAAGTAATTACAGTTTCACCTGTCTTTCTTTGCAGAATGTGGTCACCGCTGTAAGCATTGTGGAAGGACGTATACCTATATAAATTACCTGGAAGCGCATTTAAAAAGATGTCCAATGTTGGTATCGTACGAAACCTGGGAGTGTTCACGTTGCGGAAGAAAGTACAGCAGTGAGGAATATCTTAATATGCATAGAGAGAATTGTGGTACGAGTTTCAAACCAGTTAATATCAGTGTGAAAGTGAAGCAGTGTCAACATTGTGCGAAAACATTTACGCGACAGGGTAACTTGAAGACACATGAAAGAATACATACTGGAGAACGACCATATCAATGTCAACATTGTGCGAAAACATTTACGCAACAGGGTAACTTGAAGAAACATGAAAGAATACATACTAGAGAACGACCATATCAATGTCAACATTGTGCGAAAACATTTACGCACCAGGGTGACTTGAAGGGACATAAAAGAACACATACTGGAGAACGACCATATCAATGTCAACATTGTGCGAAAACATTTACGCAACAGGGTCACTTGAAGAGACATGAAAGAATACATACTAGAGAACGACCATATCAATGTCAACATTGTGCGAAAACATTTATGCAACAGGGTGACTTGAAGAGACACGAAAGAACACATACTGGAGAACGACCATATCAATGTCAACATTGTGCGAAAACATTTACGCGACAGTATCACTTGAAGAGACATGAAAGAACACACACTGGAGAACGATCATATCAATGTCAACATTGTGCGAAAACATTTACGGGACAGGGTAACTTGAAGACACATGAAGGAACACATACTGAAGAACGACCATATCAATGTCAACATTGTGCGAAAACATTTACGCGACAGTATCACTTGAAGAGACATGAAAGAACACACACTGGAGAACGACCATAGCAATGTCAACATTGTGCGAAAACATTTACGGGACAGGGTAACTTGAAGACACATGAAGGAACACATACTGAAGAACGACCATATCAATGTCAACATTGTGCGAAAACATTTACGCGACAGAGTCACTTGAAGAGACATGAAAGAATACATACTGGAGAACGACCATATCAATGTCAACATTGTGCGAAAACATTTACGCAACACGGTAGCTTGAAGAAACATGAAAGAAGGCATACTGGAGAACGACCATAATAGCCCCGTCACTCGATTTATTGGCATGGCACGGCTAAAATGGGTACCCGTGCCAATTTCATCCGTGCCAGGCCTTTGTTTTGGTAGCTTGAGCACCAATAAAATTGAGCACTATTACCCATTTTAACCGTGTCGATTGATATGACGTCAGCAGAGCATGTTTTTTGTGCAAAAAGATGGCGGACAAAGTTACAGAAATTCGAGGAGTAAGTCCTCCAGGAATGATAATATAGCTCAGTGGTTTTTAAATAAGGCGAAATCTATGGTTGTGAATCTTCAATCTAAGATATAACAGTTTTTGATAAACTATGTATTTGAATCGGATTATAAAAGCAAGTCAATAACAAGAAAATAACAAGGTTCCATTTTTATACGAAAAAACCACGAAATTTCTCCTTGTTCTTCAGAAATCTATTTGATGTCATGGTACATCTGTGGTTTTGGCATATTATAACGACAACAAAGTCAACGCAAAATTGTCATGTTGTAACTTGCTATTTTGCAGACAATAATAGCTCAAATCAACGGTTCAAAGATATTGTTTTTCGATGTGTATTTTTTATTAAAATTGTTTGACTATTAAGGCTTTCTCTTTAAAACATGACAAAGACGGCCCCCTAACGGGCTTCTTGAGAATTGTAAATTCAATCGCACCAACTTCGAGATTTACACGAGTTTTTTTGTAAACGTTTTCTACTAAGGAGTGCTTAAGTCAATAAATACTCGTTGTTGCTCAGTGGCAGAGATATAGACAACCGTATAGCCGCAAACGGCTCAAGTCTACGACTTTACATTCAAATTGCTTTTATTACATGGGCACTGGTGGTGTAATCTGTGTTGGTGTCTACATTTAGTGTGATCGCATCGCTCCCTGGTTTTGTATTTTTTTCACGATGGATTCATTTCTCAAGAACTTCTCTTTCAGAATCCAACTGTTTTTCTGCCATAACTCTCAGGGCATTCTGCAACATTTCCATCACTTTTTCTACAAAACAATTGACGAAATATTTTGTATATTTGTGGAGGAGTGCGATGTACATTATTATTATGAACATCAAACTTTGACAAGTGATATATAATGATACAACTTCTTTAATAGCGGTAACTCTCCAGCCGTTAGTATAGACTGTTAGTATACTATGTTACAAAATTTAATGAATTAATTAAATACCAATGCGTTGAACAGATGTAAAATTTTAAAAGAGAAGCGCATCATATTGCAGATCATAAAAAACCGACGTTCAATTTCACTGGAGTAAATTTGCCAAAAGGGTTTAATATTAAGGTGGCTCCCTACAGTTTTGATTGTGTAATGCGCAATTGTGTTGGAAAGACCATTATTTTATCATCTTACAAAGTATGATCACGAAACTTGGCCACATAACTGCTATGATATCGCAAATTACGAAATATATAAAATTTCATAAAATTACCTCGTTGCCATGGTAACATAACGATTTTAAAAAGGGCCAATTTACAGATTCTGAGATAATTTTTTCAAATTTTCTTCGGTAAAACTTTCTAATTTTTTCCACACAGTAATCTTATCCATAATTCTTTCTAATGTTAGCATTTAAAAAAAATCGTACGAGCACTTTTTTTTAAATCCTCAAAAAATCCTGTTTTTTAATTAAAAAAAATTCGGCTGGTACGATTTTCTTAAAACTTGCACATTTTACGCATTTCAAGATTACAGAAAACTGTGTAAAGTTTGAAAAGAATTTACCGAAGGAAAAACGAGAAAAATACATTTATTTTTATGTTTATGACGTCACAAAAATCAGGATTTCAATTTCCTCGCGCGACCAGTCGACATCCCGCGAAGGCCCGCGCGTGTTTATCAAAAGTTCACAATGACAAGAAAAAAGCCCGCCCTGCATGCAACATCAGCCACGCGTGTTGCGTGTACTATTTCGCGCGCGACAAAATTACCGCGATACAACCATAGAACTGTAGGGAGCCACCTTAAATGTCTATAAAAAGGGCAATTTCAGAATTTTTTCGATTGTTTAAACAGTTGAAAAAATAATCAATTTATAGAAAACATAAAAGTATTCGTTTTACTCAGAGCTCTTGGTCCTTTAACCCAGGCCTTCATCAGTGGTATTACTCTTAAAATTGACCTTGTGGAAACCACCCGCATTTATCGAACAGAAAAATACATTCTTCTTGCAACGCAATTCTACTCCTGAAGCATCTAAAGTTGTCAAATACGAACATTTCGTACGATCTGCTGACGTTTTCTTACACATTTCGAACACTCTTTACAAATTAAAATCTCTCAAAATTATAATTGCATTGCAAGTTTCAAGGAAAATTGCATAGTGTAACAGCGTCTCAAGGTCTACAATCACCATCTCGAAATCAAATATTGCATTATCTATTGACCTGGTAAAATATTACGATTTAATTAAGGCCTAAGACCGAGGTGAATACGTCCCATTTTGATCGCGTAGAATACAATTAATGGATAAGATGATATTGAGGTGGTGGGACTAAAATGCGACGTATAACCTGGGGCCTGGGCCTAGACAATCTCACATCACTTTAGATATTTATATAGCTACATGGCGATCGAGTTTTCATACAACGAATAATCGCATAAAATATCAAATGTCCAGTCAATTGTAAAGTCAGACTAATTCTCACCTGCAGTCTACCCGAGCAGAGATCTATCAAAGTTTCTGGCTTTTTAAATTGCGGCTTCGAAAATTCTCACGAACGCACTGACTGACACTGTTGGTATTTCTAAATCTACGAAGATCAATTCGCAAAATCTCATTCGAGCTATCTTCTTGCGAATGTAAGTGTTTGAGACTTTGAACTTATTTGTCACAAAGTGTGAACAAAGTTTGAACTTATTTGCCACAAAGTGCGCAAAAGACGCTATGTCGACAAAGCAAAATTTGCGCCAAATACAGTGTCAGATTTTCCGAGCTGTTGTTTCCGTGATGAAGCCATTTCTGTGTTTCTCCCGTAAACATGGGCAGCCGTGGCCCAACGTGCCCCACGTCATAAGATGCGGCGCTGTGATTGGGTTTATACCCCCACAGTGTCTCGACATGGCTGGAAGTTACTATATTTAGCAACAGTTTAACCCGGACCATGTCTCAAAGCAGGGGTCGATCCAGCACTAGTGCACTAACTTGCATGACACAAGAAAACTGCTAAAAATAACCACTTCGTTTTGTAATGCAAATTAGTGCACTAGTGCTGGATCCACCCGTGTCTCAAAGCCGTAGACTCCGCTGCAACGTTTTGCCAGCATTTGTATTAAATATTGAGGCACGCAAAGTATACTGCAATTCGGCATTTGCCTAATGGATTCTTCCTACTTTTTTAACAAGTAACGCCTTAAAAACTAAGTTTCGTATTTGTTATATTTTGTATTTATTTGATTGAGGGTTTCAAGCCTGTAGGGCGAGTTTTTCCACGTTATTTCGAGTTCCCTCAACTCCCACAAGTGTTTATATAACTATATCGGAAAAAATGTTTTCTATTTCTTTTATAATATAACTCAAATATTATAATTCGATTCAAGTACAAATTCTCATTACATATTTCACATTACTAGGCTTGTTGATTACGGCGGGAAAAGTCCCGTGTTTCTATACAGTTAAAGAAACACGTTTCTCGACCAATCAACACGCGGGTACTATAAATTATATATTATAAAATTACAGTTTAGTTTAGTTTAATAACTTCATCATTCCAAAAACGAGTTACAACACGCAGATGATAGGTGAGCAGACAGAGCATAGCCCCAATTGAACCTGCCTACCTCAATTACAAAGTTACGTACGAATTACATTAACAATACAAATTAGCAACTAAAGTTCAGTAAAACATTATGGAAAATATAAAATTTAAAAATTACGGAGGTGTATAAACGTTCAGAATTTCATATAATATGGTACATACCTCCTTTTTGAACAGCTTGCTCAAGCTTCTTGGCTGCCTCTTCGTTTTCCTGCTGCAGTTTATCGAGACTAGCAATCTGGATAAACATTCGAAAACTACGGTTAAAGTCTCTGTGGACAAAAAAAACAAAGCGAAAAGCCAGGTTTGGGAAGGAAGTACTCTTTCTCATGTGCTAGGACTGGTAATAAGATGAAATAATGTATATAGTTAAAATAGATTCACATAGCCATAGGTTAATGTCAAGAGACGTTTTAGTGAATTTTACTAATATTTCAGGAAAAGGGGTGAAGTGTCATTTTGGTGGGGTTCAGCACTTCAAAGTGAGGAGTGGGGCAGAGGGGGTCCAGGGAGGGAGGAATCATCCCAAAACATCTCAATAAGTCTGCTATTGGAAAAAAGTACAGTACATAAAATTTTCATGGTACCTGTAATTCAGTGGAGCATTCTTCACTTGGTAAGGAATCAACAAGAAAATCAATGTCTTTCGCTGTTCGGGCAATCAGTGTTGCAAAAAGTTTGCCATGACCTATATGGGATCATTAGGGAGCTTTAGCAGGGACTATGACTATGACTATCAGCCAAAACTTGCAGCCTGGAAGCTTTTGAGTGTAAGCTTGTTAATTAATTTTGTACTGAAAAGCCCAACCAGTCTTCTCATATGGCATAGGCAAACAGCAATGAGTTAATTGGGACTTCTATTCTGAGTTTGAATTGTGAATATTTCCTTCAGGATAGCAGTAAAATTTTATCTGCATATAAAAAATATCCCTAGAGCATTACACAATATACACAACTATCTTAAGTCATTACAACTTGCCTTCCTGGTTATTTACTACTTTATCTTGCTTCATGTCAGTATCTATAAAAGATTGAAAAATGACATTTCTATAAAACCCTGTTAAAATACAATAAACAAATACACAACAAACTTTCAACCCTACAGTTCTGTTTTCCTTGAGCTATCCATGCTGACATTAAAACCTAGGAGTTGCATTCAGCACTTGCTAGGACTGAAAATTTGTCATGTATGCAATCATTTCACCCCATGGCTGAAGGTATTTAATTTAATCTGCTAACAGACAATTTAACCCCATTGACTTAAATTGTCCATCTACGTATTTTGAACATTCTCTGCTCAGGTTATACCCAGTTAATAAAATTGTAATATCATTTTGTATATATTGGCCTACCTTCTTTTTCAAAACCTGGGAATGGACTAGGTTGAGCTGTCTGTTGTAGAATTCCAATACTATTACAGAAATGATTGGCCAACTAGATGTAAAAAATGTAATTTTGGTTCAGTGTTATTTTATTTCGAAGGCAAAGTGATCAAATGATAGGTAAATATTTTTGACTATAGTTTCGGTTGAACAACACAAATATTTATATAAGTTGAATTTCAAGCTTCAGGTGTTGATGTGTAGCAAATGATGCACTTTTATGAACTATGTGTATGGTAGCTAGACAACACTAAATAATAAACAGCTACCAGAGAGGCAGTGTCAGTGTGGAAAGTATTTATAGCACAATTTTGATGTCTTTTATTTACTTGCTAACTAGTACTCTTTTAAAATCTTGGGCATGCAATCTGTTATTCTGTTTCCAGTCAGAGATGGCTATATGTAGGTGAAAAGTGTGTGGGGTCTATTTGTGAAAAGTATTATTGTGTAACCCCCCAAGTCACCAATGCGCCAAGACTTTGTATGCCCAACCAAGCTGCTGATTTTTCCTTACCCAATGGCCAACACCGTGTTCCTACGCTAAAGATTTCAATATGAAGTATCTAGTGGATTAATATTTACTACGTTGATTGACTTGATTTTGAACTGGCAGCCTTAAGTTAATGGCAGGGTAACCTATTATTAAAATAAACCTATAAAAACCCCCCGCAAATTCAAAGCTTCATAGTTAGGATAATGAGTAGAATAGCGCTTTAATGTTGCAGTTTCACTGTAAATTTTAAATTAGCAATACACATGTAACATGCGAACTTTACACTTCGATACATACTTCGTTTAGAGCATCTTGAAGTTGACTTACTCGATCCGCCATCTTTAATAAGCTTTCTCCGAATTCTGCACCAGTGAGCTCTATAACAACCTTATTTAACTGGACCGACCGGGGGATAACCAGTGATGAGATGCAGACTACGGTTAATAAAAATAAGATTCTTATTTCTATTTACCGTGTGCAGACCTAGTAGCTAGTGTTATAGCTAAAAAAAATGGCTATAGCATCCCTTAGACTAGTTCACTAGTTTCCTCAGCCGCTAATAGCCTGATACAGAGTTCTGGAGGTTGGTATACAGGCAATATTACCCGCATGGGAGGTTGTTTTGAGTCGGGTATCATCTTACGTTTTGCTCATCTTTCAAGTTTCAACCGACCTTGCGGGCATTCCAAATACGGAAGTCATGTCTTCAGACCACTTTATGAGAAGCTTTGGTGTATTTCTAAAAAAATCAAACCAGCATTACGAGAATGCCCGGACCTTGCAAAATTATCTTCCTCAGATCGTTAAAAAAGCTGTGTCGTCTATTATCATCGAGCAGCGACCTCAGTTCAATATCCTAGGCGTTGGAAGCGGTACTGGAGAGACTGATATTGAAATTGTTAACATAGTTCAGCGAGAGTTGATAAAAAAGCAGGAATGGAAACACATACGTATTTTGAATCGAGCTGTTGAGCCTGACGAGCCTTCAACCCAAGGATACAAGGAGAAAATTGCGAAAGTTGGCCATGCCACTTCTCCAAATTACGAAATCAGACAACAGACGTTTCAAGAGTACCAAAAATCCAATGAAGATCGTATGACATTTGATATCGTGCATTTTATTCACAGTTTGTATTATGTAGATCTTGAACAAACTGTGATGTATTGCGTAGAGAATCTGCTAGCCGAGAATGGTTATTTGGTTTGCCTGATAGGCAACAGCGACAGCATTCCTTGTAAGCTACTGTCGATAATGAGACAACGGAATCGCGACGATGCTATGACTAATCTCACCGAGTCCATAAGCATCGAGTTATCGGAAGAGCTCGTGAAGATTGTGGGAAAACACGGTTTAAAGCACGAGTTTTATCGCGCTGGAACGTTTCTAGATGTTAGCGAAGTATTCAACGAGGAATCGGAGGAAGGAAGCCTACTTCTCGACTTTCTGACCAACACTGAGAACTATCGTAAGATGGTGAGTCAACATGACTTGGAGGAGACGCTGGCAATAATCGAAGGAATGACCTTTGTCAAAGATGGAAAGCGTCTGGGAGACATAAAAGAATCGCTGCTGTTCATCTACAAGTAAAAATAAACTTCTTATGACTTCGCAGGCTTCGATATGGTAGACCATGTAGATTATTTGGTTTATTTCGAATAATAATGGAGTATATTTAACACAATTGTCTTTTGTTCTCGCTATTAAAGCAAACATGAAACAACGTGTCCGATGATCTCTATATATTACTGTGATGTTCTCTATAATTTATGCTAATAATATAAACTTGAATACTAATGTTAATGAGTATAAATGTTAACGAGTATAACTGATTAACTGTTAACATGTATAACTGTTAACAGACCATATGCATGTTCACACAGTAACGTTTTCGTGCGTTTCCACATCTGTCCTCATACCAAAACGGTTTCAAGCGCCGTCAGTTTGGATTAAAAATATTAGGCATATTTTTTCCTTGGATTGTGTGGACAGGGTGCTCAACAATAAAATGGACAGGAACGATTTTGAAAACGCTCAAAAACGCTCGTGTGCACATACCCTAAACTAGCAATTGGTTTGGACGAACTTTGGCCCAAAGAAAATAATTATGTAAATTAATTCAACATAAAACAGCGTAAAAAACCATAGGAAGCCCAGACAAATGAGTTGAAGTTAATAAAAATCCGTAAAACACTTGAGATATGTGTTAAAATTATAATATATAATGTAATATGCTACAAAACTACTGTTAGAACCATGTATGTAGCGTGCTCCAGAGGCGCTGCCATTTGACTATGCAACTAGTGACGTAACTTACTATATTATTAGGAAGGATGGAAACTCTCGCCTCAATTTTCAACATGTTCACAAATTAAAACACAAATTACTATAGTAAAACGGCACGTCGACTGCTAAATGCCTACCCTAGGTTTAAGTTGAATAATCAAACTATACTTTCATCACAAAAATAATGCTGAATTCAAAAGAAAGCGCTGGAAAAACGTACACAAACTTTGTAAATTTGCCGAAATTTTCGTGAATTCATGCGGGATGTAAGTACCTACCCAAAATGGTGGCGGCAGAAGAATCTGATTGGTCGAGAAAGGTAAACAAAGTATGATAAACCAATCTGATTGGTCGAGAAAGGTAAACAAAGAATGATCGACCAATCAGATTCTTTTGCCGCCGCCATTTTGGGTAGGTACTTACATCCCGCATGAATTCACGTAAATTTCGGCAAATTTACAAAGTTTGTGTACGTTTTTCCAGCGCTTTCTTTTGAATTCAGTATTATTTTTGTGATGAAAGTATAGTTTGATTATTCAACTTAAACCTAGGGTAGGCTATGGTGGCCGATCTCCGCCATAGCGAAATTTCCATTTATTTTTATATTTTCTAAAATAAATCAATTTAAAATTTAAATGTTGACTAAATAGGAAAAGCAATAAAAAACAAATGTAAAATAAGGAAAAATCAAAACAAAATGCACTTCAAAAAATAATGAAAAAGAAATGAAAATCAAATTATCTACGGCCGAGAACCGCCATAGCCCGCAATACTTAGAGGACTTATCATAGGGACTTAGTCATACTTCATATAGGCATAAGCCACGATTCAGCTTTTTGAGATTCAAACATGGCGAAGAAAAATGACACTTGGGAGACTTTCAGAGAAAAAATGAAGGACAAGCGGTGTAAAAAAGCACAAACTGCCGTAAATAATAAAGGGTTGAGTGCAGGGGACCAAATTGTACGTAATGGGGAACTTGTTGTTCAAAGACTAAGTTCTGAAGTATCGGGAAAAGCTCAAAAATACAGTCGGATTGGGGCACGTGAGTTTGTCCCATTTAACGAAGAAGAAGTCAGTATTCGTGCAATCAAAGCGGCATGCGAAAGACATTACAAGTCCCTATCGGGAGAAGGATTGATCTGTGATGTGTTAGCCGGCGACCAAGGGCCTTCTTGTCTATCGATGGAACATGTTCCTGACTTAAAAGTAGTACATGTAAGGTTCATCAAGCCACAAAAAATGAATGCTCGGCCGTCTACTTCGTCTGTGAGTCGTATATCCCAAGATATCATGGGAGGCGAAAACCCTGCATTCAGCTTCATGAGCGACTGCATTCAATTTAGAGAGAGTCCTGATAAAAGGAAGATTAAAAGTGAAAGATGTTCATCAAGCCCTGCAAAACGACCTGCCCCAAAAGCTTAACCATATCTGAAATGGTCAAACTTGGAAAGCTAATAAAGCCTGATGTCGCTGATACAACCACCAGAATGATAATTGATGTGTTCAGCTTTGAATTTAGCAGTTTATCATGGTCTGTACTCCCACAAGTTGTGGAATTTACTGTTGAAAATTCTGTACTGGGAGAAGGTAATGTATAAATGTGTTTAAATTGTGTATGGCAATAGTTGCAGTATTTTATATCTTGAAAGCCTAACGAACAATAGATTTTATTTATTTACAAGGATACATTTATTTATTCAAGGTGGTTTCCGCAAAGCGTACAAAGCTAGAAGCAACACAGCTGGTTTTGTAGGCAAAGATTGGGTCATAAAGAGGTACTTAGAAAAAACTGTCAGCGAGGTAACAAATGATCTTGGCCAATCTATGGAGGAGCAAACTAAGAAAGTGATTCAGATGCACCATCTTTCCAAAAATTTTGCTGATCAGCTATCAAAAACTGTGAAGCAGAAGAACATTTGTGACACGTTTGGTCCTGTCATGCAGTTTCAAATTGTTCACTTTGGCAAGATACAAGGCACAGGTGAATGTGTAACAATTGAGCCACACATTAAGGGTAAGTTTGTTAAATATGTAAACAATACTGGAGAACTATGTGTTCCTACTAGCCATTTGCTGGGCCAAAAAGCTGAGTGCTTGGTCCACTTTTCATATGAGAAGTCCAATTGCCAGTTAATGGTTCTTGATCTGCAAGGAAGCGGTCATCAGCTGTTTGACCCTGAAGTAGCTTCAGAAAAGCTTGTTGGTGAAGAAAAGGAATTTATGTTTTGTGCTGGAAACCTAAGTACAGAAGCAATCAAAACATTTGTTTCAAACCACAAGTGCAACAAATTTTGCCAGTTAGTTGGACTGAATTCAATAGCATAGGAGACATGTAGTGGTCAAGACTACCCTACTCTTATTGGTGCATTAATATCAACAATTAACCAACAGAGTTAAAGTTTTTTATATTCGTTTAGTGACGTTGATAGTTACTTGGAAAGGATTTGTTAGTCTGGAAATAGTTGAAACTTGAAAGATCAGTATTGACATTTTGTTGTTTTAATGTTTAGTTACTCTATAGAATAAAGAGAATTAATTTATTAAAAGATTCTCTCCTTTTTAATTGATAGCAATTTTATGTTTGAAAAGTACAGTGTATTTTTTTTGGTTCTTCTAATTGGTTCATTACAAGCATAAATCTTATGATAAATTCAAAAGCAACCTTTGAAAGGCAATAACAATATTATGCACTACAGCTTGTGAATTGTGGCCCTAGGTGTTTAAATATGATATGATTATGAGCCAAAAATAGTCATTTCAGATTGGGAAATTTGTTTTGTAGAATAACTCAAAAAACCTGAAACATTGTCATAATGCCACAAAATTGAATATTCTAAACAGTCATGTTGCTATTTTTAATAATTTTGACATCAACCTATAAACAGCTCTCAAAAAATTATACAGTTTGCAGTTGCATATGTTCACATAGGAAAAGAAAGGCAGTCTCACAATCTGATGGCTTTAAATTTGATGGTTCAGGAAGCAATTTCTCACACTGTGCCCTAAAACCAGAGTCTAGATAGTCATCATGTACTTCCAATACTCCTGACAGTTCTGCCACTTCTCTAATTTGATTATCATTGATTTTCCAACCTACAAAGCATGAAAAAGATAAATCAAATGTGGTTTGAACCTATTAACCCTTTAAACATTCTAAAGTTTTTTCTACTTGTGCTTAATTAATAAAAAACATAAGCATAGCATACCATTGCAAGGGAGTTTGCCTTTCCAAAAAATTTAACTATTTCTTATTTAATTTTCATGTTTCCCAACATGTTAGCAATGCATACATGAACAAATGATAATTTATCAGAAGAGTGAAAACATTTTAGAATAAGGATAATTTTTAACAACTAGATATGTGCACAAGTAGGGTGAAACTTGTAAAGGAATAGTTACTTGCATAGTGTACATACCACATTCTCTAAGACCATAATTTGTTGGGAAATCATATATGTGGTTTGGAATTCCATCTGGCAATACCGTATCCCTCTGTTTCCTTATTCTGTGGCTGTTCCATAGATGAACAAAACTGTCAATTTCCTTCTGAATCAAAGGGACCATTATGTATGCCAATAGACACCTACAAAATTATACCAAATTGTTAATACAGATACCAGTTTTGCATGGTTAAGATATAAATGTACAATGAATCTACCTGTGTGTTTCATTTTGAGGATCATAATGCCCTTGATCTTTAAGCCATAACAGTGGTGCTTTATAATACTTCTCCAACCTTTCATGTAGTTCTTTCCACCACCGTTCTATCTGTAATGCATCAAGAAAAATATTTAATTTTCTGACAAGACTTCATCAGTTGTGGTGGTACACTTATATAAAAGGCCTACTTTATATTATTCCTACATAAAAGCTTTTTTACCTGATTTGATGTTGATGGACCAAAAAGTACAGTTTCACCAGCCTCCATATCGCCATGTTGCTGGCGTAAGTATGCATGCATTGTGGCCATGGTACCAGTCTCTGTCCCTTTATCTACCCTTAACATGCTTGCAATGGTGTGCTGATTGTAAAGATATTCCAGATAAAAACGGCCAATCAGCTTTGGGTCACTATTGCTCATCCACACTTTCACCCACAGTACTTTTCGGCTACATGTGTCAAGGCAGCCATATACTGCAATAGGGAAAGTACTATTCTGGAAGCCCATTAGTTTATCGTGACCATCGAGTGAGTGCACAAAATTGGGACCGGGCGACGTGAAATTGCCCTTCTTCTTTTTCGTTTTAAAACCTGGAGCTCTGCATTCCAATCCTTTTGGGTCTAGTTCAAACATAACATCATATACTAGATCCCTTGGTACAGCAAGTTCATGAACCTGTCTTATTTTTTGATGCATGGCTCGGTAACCGAGCAGTTTACCAGGACCTTGTAATTCTTCCTGAACTGCATTTCGAACTTGATCAACTGAAATATTTCTGTTGGTACAACGTATTTCAAAATGGTTTAATCGCCGTTCTAACGTCCTAGAACTCCATGCATACTGGCTGAAGTCTCTTTGCATAAAGTCAAGAATTTCTTTATGCTTTAAGCGGCTATTTATATAATTTTGTAAAGCCTTCTTCAGTTGCAAATCATCCTGCCAACTATTGTTTCTTATTCGCGCCATTTTGAATGGCTTATGCCTATTCAGCCTATATGAAGTATAGCTAAGTGCCTATGATAAGTCCTCTAAGTATTGCGGGCTATGGCGGTTCTCGGCCGTAGATAATTTGATTTTCATTTCTTTTTCATTATTTTTTGAAGTGCATTTTGTTTTGATTTTTCCTTATTTTACATTTGTTTTTTATTGCTTTTCCTATTTAGTCAACATTTAAATTTTAAATTGATTTATTTTAGAAAATATAAAAATAAATGGAAATTTCGCTATGGCGGAGATCGGCCACCATAGGTAGGCATTTAGCAGTCGACGTGCCGTTTTACTATAGTAATTTGTGTTTTAATTTGTGAACATGTTGAAAATTGAGGCGAGAGTTTCCATCCTTCCTAATAATATAGTAAGTTACGTCACTAGTTGCATAGTCAAATGGCAGCGGCTCTGGAGCACGCTACATACATGGTTCTAACAGTAGTTTTGTAGCATATAACATACTTTAATTAATTTTAACACATATCTCAAGTGTTTTACGGACTTTTATTAACTTCAACTCATTTGTCTGGGCTTCCTATGAAAAAACGTAAATTTTAAGTTGTCAACGTGAATAAAGTGCTTTTTTTCATTGTCTTAGAACACATCAAAGAAGGCCCTACCAAACCGTGGCCAAAGAGCAAAGAGCTTGTGTTTTAATAAACCTTGGTAATTCTTAAAAAAGTTATTTTCTACTCTAAAGCTGTGGTTTTATTAATTCTCAGGCATTTTTACAGCGGTTGAAAAAAAAGCCAGCATTCGTACAAACAGGCTCAGGGGAAAAAATTATTCGCCGTTACGTACATGCATGAGAATTTTATTCCCTAACAGTGAATGTAGAAAAAACTCGTAAACGAGGCTCAAAGCCTCGAAATCCTGGACTTCGAGCCCTGTTGTGTTCATGGTTGGTTTGCGCTACTGCTATAGGGTACGAGGTTGTCCTGTTCCATTCTGTTCCATTCTATTTCTTGCAATAAGGTTGCTCCATGCTCGTGAAAAGCGACATAATACACTCGCAACTCATCCAATTATTTGAATGCAGTGACTAAAAGAAGAAATTTGTCAAAGAAACTGTTGTTGTTGTTTATGTTTATAAATTCACTGTGGTAACTATCAAAATGGAAACGGAAAAACTGAAAAGCCCGTTTCCAAACGGAAACACTAAAAAGCCCGTGCACTTATAGAAGGACCCCCCTATAATTAGCCCTTTCTCTTGAGCTTGTAACTAAAGCAAGTTTTATAAGAAAATCTCTCAAAAAACCTTCCGCGTGCACTTCGTTTCGTGTCCTAGTCGACTTAAAAAGTAAGTAAAATGTCCCTAACAATACATTCCCTCATTTGTTCGTAATGAATGGCGATTTCGCCTGGAGTTTTTGCTAAAAAAATTGAAGAATTTTTAGTCCACGTGGAAAGGACCGAAAGGTTTATATGTGCTTGGGTTGTGACTTGTGAGTCTATGACTGCTCGGTTTCCTTGTCTATGATATTTGTGATATGATATTCGACAGACTCCAGGGAAAACCCGTTTAAACTAGGCTGTATCTGTGTGTATACAAATTTGTAAAGTAGAAATGAAATCTAAGACCCCAAGTATATCTAAATATGCAAGGGGGGGTGTGTGTCAGATTTGAAAAAAACTTGAATTATAACTTTAACGAATTCACTACAATCACACTTTAAATTTTGTGAAAAGTTACGCCTCTCTTGTAATTTCCTTAAACATTTTTCGAAAAATTGTTAGTAAAAAAGTTCCATTTTTCTCATCCAGATTGTAGTCTGACACCACTAGAAACAACCCCTTAACTGGTTTCACCTTGTTTTACTCTTAAATGGTATTGCTAGATAATCAATCAACTCTGACAGTACCATATAAACGGTGAGATGGTCTATTACCAGAGTAAAATACCACAATAACACACACACAGATATATTAGGATTTACCAGCTGAATAGTGAATAGAGATAATGTTCTCCAGGTGAGAAGCTAACTGCTTCATAAAGGTAATTCAAAATTACTTATAGGATTTTGTATTTTTATTGTAGATGCGTTACGTGGCCGCATACTTGTTAGCCAATCTTGGTGGCAATGACTCACCTTCGGCCAAAGATATCAAAAAAATTTTGGAAAGCGTTGGAGTGAATGTTGATGATGAAAAACTAAACAAGGTTGTCTCTGAGTTGAATGGAAAAGACATCAATGAGGTTATTCTTTCATCACACATTCAATAATTTTAACCATAGATTTATTTTGTGTAGTGAAATTTATTTTGTTTTCTTGTTGTATCTTCCTGATAAATATACATGTATTCATTAAGTCACATGATGGGATATATGTTTTCATATTAATGGTTTCCTTGAATTGTAATTAGCAACATTACTTGGCAAGAGAAAGTAACATCAAAATATCCAATGTTTATTATGTTTTGCACATATTCTGAAAGTTGTATTCACCTGTTTAATTCATTTGTTGATAAAACACTCTAAAAAAGGTATTTCTTTCAGGTGATTGCAGCTGGTAAGGAAAAGCTAGCTGGCATACCAACTGGTGGTATGGTAAGCAGTGGTGGTGGTGGTGCTGCAGCAGCAGGAGGTGGTGGTGATGCCGGAGGGGCCGCTAAGGAAGAAGAAAAGAAAGAGGAGAAAAAGGAAGAGTCTGAGGAGAGTGATGATGATATGGGCTTTGGACTCTTTGACTAAACAAGTGTAGTTTGATTTCAAAAGCAAGAAATAAATGTTGAAAACATAATTTGTGTGGAAGTGTATATTCTGGCCTCAAAAGAAATTCCATCAAATGGGTAGGGTGTGGTATTTCATGATTTTAGGTACAAGAGGGCAATCACAAATGATTAAATCAGGAATCTAATTGGCAAAAATCAGAAATTTGATATAAATATTGATGAACCCAGAAGGCAACATAATGTTGCAATACAGAAAATGTGTTATATTCTGCCAAAAATAATGTTTTTTGAAAAGTTATTTACATGACACAGTAAGTTCATTTGTGCAGATACTATGTCATCTGTTCAAAAATGCACTCACAAGTTCTCTTATATGTCAGCGATGGTCGCTGTCCCCTTAGCTTTTAAGAAACCTGGTGCAAAAATGCCATTTAAATTTCTTGCCTTGCGGATAACAAGCAGTGATTAATCTTAGCACATGAATTGCCTTAGAAGTGGCTGAAAACCAGCCAATGAGCTTCATCTGGCAAATTAAACTCAAATGTTTCCCACTTTCCATGGTCGTGAATTGTTCTGAAACAAGTCGTTTCAACCGATGTGAAATAGTTCGGTTCAAACCTGTCATTGCTGACCACATAGAAATACAGCAACCATGTTAACGACCGTAACGACTGAATATGTAAACCACGACTCGTTCGGGCATCTCTGGTGATCATCTACCCGTGCCACTATAACAACAAGGTTAGAACTTGTATTGGAATGAATATTCTCCTAACCTCGTCCCCATCCTTCACGTGGCATGTTTTCCATTGTTTAGTGTCTCCGTTCCCGCTCGTAAATCCTTTCGCTTTTCCCTTCAGCTTGACAAACAAACCTTGCTGCAGTGAACAGGTAGTCACTTAATCTGAAAGACGATGATGGGGAGTGTTTGAGCTTGTCGCCCCTTTCGGGATTGTTAGCTTATCTATCGCTTCGGAAATAAATCTTTTAACAGTGGAGAGGAAGAGGGGTGATGAGCTAAGAGATGGGATTTGAGAGGAGAGTGATTAGTGCAGGGGGAGGAAATTTTATAAAATAGAGACCTATTAGTTATGGGCTAATTAGAGATGGCTAATGAGCTGAGAGAGATAGAGACTATAGAGATGTTTATAATGGAAAGGTCCACTATGTATAGAGCTCACTAGAAAGACGGCTACCGAGCTAGGAGAGGGGGTGACCACATAGGGGTTTATAGGGGAAAGGTTGATTGCTCAGAAGTCCACCCTCCACACACAAAAAATCGGATTGTCTGTTTATGGTTAAATCGTGTTTTACGGTTACTTTGGATATTGCATAAGTTCATAATGAAGGTATTACCTGTTAACGTAACGTAACACTTCACCATCTACGCCTCCCGCACGAACCAAGGGCGAAATTCTGAAACAGAGAGATCTTTAAATTTTGGATCAAAACAAATCGCCTGCAGTTATTGCCTTTCTATCAATACTCGTTAGAAATTGAAAGCCTGGTTTACTCCTAAAAATCCCTGATTTCAATCATTTCATTGATTTTACACTGCACTTTACACCCGCACTAACCTCCTCTCTGCCCTTCTACAAATGGATCTTGCGAGGTGGAGGCTTGCACTGCTCTTTCCCCCAGACTGCAAGGTAAAATACAAATTTATGAAAGTATTTTGTTCCAAATCTTACCTGCGTACGTTACAAGGTGGAGTCTAAGAGTTTCTAAGTATTTAAAAACATTACAAAATGTTCAACAAACTTAGTCTAACAACCTTACTCTTCCAGGTGACCAAACATGTCAAAATAGAAATCCATTCTGCAGTATTTAATCGATTATATCTTTATTTATATCATCGACTCTATCGTTTATTTATAAGTTTAAGGTCTATAACACTGATATAAATTTGAGACTGAGATAAAGTATATTTAAAGAGATATTAAGTGGTTTCAACGGAAAAATGGACTTTTATTTCACAAATCACAACTAGACTGAACAATAGTCCAGTAGTCCTATAAAGTCCTTTCCCGCCATTTCAGATCATATAAAAAGGGGGAGTTATTTAGCTTTCAGGGGCCGGTTGTATCAAGCCCGTTTAGCTTAAGTTCAAAATAGAAAGCAAGTCTATCGTTTTATTCATGAAGCAAACTAAATGTTTTTAACCTTAATACAAAGATACTGTTTACAACTACTCATTCAGTGCATAAAATTCAAGTTGACTCATTCAAGAGAGATGTAAGAGTGTTATTTAATTTTGACTTATCCGCCGTTTAAGCTAAACGGCCTTGATACAACCTGGCCCTGCATGTTATTTCTTTTCCATGATGTCATAATCTGTATGGTCGTCGGCCTTATTAAGTATACTTACTGGCAAAATAAAGTTGGTTAGTTCCGGAAGTTGTGAGTGGTATCGATCAATCCATGTTTCCAGACGTTCAACTTCTCCGGATTGAAAACGCGTCTTATCTGCAAAACATTCAAGTATGAGAAACAATTGAATTGGGAAATACGGGGGGTCGGGGATGAAGATTTTGTATCCTATAATCATTTTATCACTGCATAGTTTTAGTGTAAGATTTACGCAAGATTACCCAACATACATGTACATATATAGGCTATATAGCTATATATACATAAAGTTTTCTTTAAACGTGAAGTATCATCAGTACAATGTAGGAAATATGCAATAGGCTAGCTATGAAATACATTCTAAAAGAGTCGGTATACAGCATGTGTAACGAAGGACTACGGTTCTATTTGGTTTTCGTGTGCATGCATGGAAGTCGGAAAATCCGGATGAATACAAAGATTTCAGACTTGCTTTATTTAAACGAAGAGAGTGCATGACGACTGACGAGGAATCAAAAGACCCACGACCAGGTAAGCTGCTTCAAAGCTGAACTCGCCGCGTTAGATTTTCTTAAAGTGTAATGAAAATCCCTGGATGAAAACATTAATTTCTTGCAAATAATCTGTAGTTTGACCAAGTTTTGAAATAAGTTACTCTGTCTCTGACTATATATGTTGTAAGTTTCAGAAGGCTTCTCTTCTTGCTGTTTACAGTGCGGTAAAACACAGATTCTCGCGTCTTACTATACGCGGTACAACATTCAAATGACAAATCTTTTCCTTGGTCATGAATCTTGTCCTTGCACGGAAAATTAAATTTCAAGTCCGGATTAATAATATTCGGCTATAGTTTTCCGTTCGACAATTGGCATCGCATTTAATAATTGAACGAGTTTCTAGCCGTCATCATCGTGTGGCAGTCCTAAATCTTGTATGGCTCGCTATTATTGATGAACAACGCCAATGGCAATGGCTATATGCCTATGTTGCACGGCATATGACATGATTACTAAATTAGTAAATAAATAAATTTAACTAACCGACTTTTTTCTCATTTGTTGAGGATCTCGGCGTAGCTATGTTGGCACCGACATCTTGCAAAATACATTGAACCTACGAAAGAAAATGAATGGCGCTGTTATATATAGTCTCATTCGGACATCGTATGACTTTTAATTAATTCTATATTTATTCTCGTATTTACTATCTAGTTCTTATATAATATATATACATAATATTTAGTTCTATATACAATTCAGTGTAACTTATATCTGTACATATACCTAATTGCTGAGTGAAGATTCTACTGTGCATACATGGATAAATGAAATAAACCTGATTGCCGTCATATCGTATCTCGGCTGGCGAAAAATTTCGGACGGCAACGTGGTGTGCTGGATATGTCATCAAAGTATCTCTCCAGACAGTACTCAGTAGGTTAATTCATTAGTGTAAAGCACAGTGAACACAATATTATACTCCCCTTGCGATCCCCAGATTGTGCCAATCGTCTGGGGATGGAAGCCAGTTAAGTGCATAAGCAAGTCTGTCCGTTGCCATTGGCAAAAGACGACCAGTTTTATAATTTTATTGTCATTGTCATGTGCACTTTTAAAATGACGTATGATTTTTTACTAGAACGTTACAGTCCTCAGATATAACTTTATATAGAAACCCGATTGACTTTCACTATTAGACTATCAGTGTCTAGAAAAGTCAAGACACAAGTGTTCATTTAATTAATGTAAAGTTGACGTTTTATTTAAAATTTTAAAATGCCGTCCCGTGCCGACCTTGTTTGCAGTTTCAGGTTTTAAAAATCTTCCGGCCTGATATTTCGATAATGCAGAAAAAACATAAGAAAATTTGTGTTCTATAATTAGGTTGTTTTTCACGTTTTTCTGAAATATGATTGGCTGCGTAAAAACAAACAAGCCATGCAGTCATGCACTTAACTGGCTTCCCAGACATAAATTCTCAACGATTGAAACAACCTTGGACCGCATGGAAGTACAATATTGCCGGCGTTTACTGTACTACAAACGATTTTACTTACTACAGGAAAGATATTTTGATGACATCCAGCACTAGGTCGGCAATTTTTTACCGACCTGAGATGACGATAGTTGGCAATCATCGGCAATATACATACATGTGCGATTGCCGACCTGAATTCAGAAGGCGACAGTGAGACTGGCTCAGTGAACTTTGTATAAAAAGATCAAACCTCTTGAAGTTCTTCCACGATTCCATGACCTTCATCAGCACAGAATTCTGAAGCGACTCTTTAAACGGAATAATATACGTGGTCAATTTTGCAGATATGAAAGGTTAGAAGGCTATACAAACGTTTTCACGGCCCGACACGGGACTGGAAGAAATATTTCGCACAGCACTCGAATGAATTCTTTCAGTTTCCTTGTGACAGACTGGCAGTCGGGCGAACAAATGAAATAGCAACTGCAAATAGCGTTTTGCGATGCCAGTGGAGCAACTAATTTTTCTTCTTGGTTGGATTTGAAAATATGTTTTATTCCTTTCGAATAGCCACACAAGTTTTAACACTCAACTGACTTCGACATCCCCGAGCATGATGAATTGTGATTTACGTACCCTTGGGGGATCAAATACAGGGTGTCTAAAAAAAAACGCAAACACTTAAATATGCAAGACATTAATACAGCTCTAAAGCACAATAGATAAGCACCTCTGGGAATGGAAAATGGCTCTTAATCCTTCATTTACAATGCTAAAAGTCATTTTAGCTGAACTGTGGTGCAAACCCGAACAATATTAATATTCTTGCATATTTAGGTGGTTGCGTTTTTTTTGAGACACCCTGTATAGTCAATTCATAAATATCTGATTTGAACAGAGTTTGAATGTTTTCATTATACACTCACTGTAGAACCGGCGACCATTAATACGAGATAAAAAAGAAAAAAATTTAAACGAAAATGGTAAAAACAAATGATGCAAGAAAAGATTATTTATATTGTAATCTATAAGATGTCCACAAAGAGATTCAGGTAAAATTATGTAAATTTGTTTTATTTTCAAATGCGTAGCATGCCTTTATACTGTCACATAACTTAATTGCATCAATCTCGCTTGCTCGGTCTTTGCCGAGAATTACATTGGTACTTTTCGCACAAATTTCGCATACGGGTATTTTGCTTGGTCTTTACCAAACTAAACAAAGCCCACTGGCACTGTCCGATCGTGCATGGTGAATACTGAAGAAGTTAGTTAACGTCACGGTCGGTATTCCTTATCATACGAAAGGAACAAGGAGAAATTTCGTTTTAAGTCAATTCAGTTGCAAATTTGTTTACATTTTCACTAACTCAATCAAAATGCATGAATATTGACTACTTCCAGTAAAAAGGTAGCTACATGAATTATTTTACAAGAAATTGATTTGCTGAGCCTGAAAATGTAAACAAATTAGTTTAAAATGAAATACTCCCTTGTTTATGATAAATGGTTTATTTCTTACCCAATAGCTGATGATAGTTCATCTGTGGTTCCAAGAGCTTCAAATATTTCATCATCTTTGGGTCGTCGCTCACCAAGAAAATTATAGGAGTACCCTGAAAAAGAAAGCAAGCCTGATGCTGTGTTCACAGCTTTCTTTTGATTGGTCATATCTACTCAGGGTTGAACTATATTCCAGGTATGGGAAAAACTACAACACTCCACTTTTAAAATTACAACAGCAGATTTTGCAAGGTAAGTAAAAAAAAATTTCAAAGATAGAAGACTTTACAAGTACGTGCAACCAACAGAGCATGTTTAAGAAGGCCCTACACACCTCCTGCAAAAATTTTTGATTATCTATATGGCTTTGAAATGCTCTTTCCTACCCTGTGAGAAAAACATAATGCACATGATAGCAAATATTCATAATACCTTTGTCACCCTTTTTTGTATAAATTTTCATATTTGAAAGTCTAGAAGAATGTGCATAAAATTCTTTAGATTGACAATTCACAATCGCTAGATAGTGAGTCAGCTCCAAACAAAACTGTGAAATCTGTACTATATATATATATATATATATATATATATATATATATATATATATATATATATATATATATATATATAACCCCACCCTGGGGTTATGGGTAGCATGGTACACCTCTTTCAACTTTCTAAAGTCAATCCTTCATCTCTATTCTGGAAGTAATTGACACATGTTAAACTTGTTATAAATAATCGGATTAAGGTCTTAAATCAGACTGCACTAGCAGTAGACAGTATAGACTATATTTCCTAGAGGATCAGCAAAACTGTAGAGACAACTGAGACAAGAGCAGGACCCTAGCCAACCTCGTACCTCGGGTTTTCGAGAGACTTAATTGGAGGGGGCCCCCCTCGTCTTATGCCCGACTGATTTCTTTTGTTCAAACATCCAAATAACCCGGTCCGGCCGGTGTGGCGGTCTCATTGCTCCCCCGGTCTGAGCCATCCTCTTATCACAATGCGCATATTTAATATGCCAGAAGAGGGATCACTTAGAAGTTGCTATAAAACGTACATGCGGCCAGACTTTGCACTAAGTAAAAAGCAAATCGACTTCAATACCTTGTGAGGGACAAGTTCCTCGCTACTTTAAACGTAGTTCCAACGTTTTCCAAGCGAATTTTACTGTACAAATTTCTCACCATTGAAAAGGTTGCCATTTTTAAATAGAGAAGGTGAGATACTGCAATACTTCATATAACATTGCATTATTTGTCTGTCATTACCGATCTTTGTTTCTTCGTTCACTCTGTTTATCGTATTTGTTTTTGCGCAATATCCGGAGTCGCAAGGCTTTACCTTGAGAATTTATACTTGAAAAGAGACTTTTTTTAAAAGAAATTGAAATGACGAAACTGCGTGTAGCTATCGTTGGCGCTGGGGGAAGTGGTTTGACGGCGATAAAATGTTGTCTGGATGAAGGCTTTGAACCTGTCTGTTTTGAACAAGAAACTTACGTTGGTGGAATGTGGAAGTTTACCGAGGAAAATAGTATTTCGAGTTCTGTGTATCGCTCCACGGTAATAAACACAAGCAAAGAGATGATGTGCTACAGCGATTTTCCCATGCCAAAAGAGTTCCCTCCCTTCATGCATAACACATTTGTCATGAAGTATTTTCAATTATACGCTCAGAATTTTGGCTTGGAAAAGTACATTCGATTTGGTCAGAAAGTGTTGAATATCAGTAGATCTTCCGACTTTGAGAAGTCTTGCTCTTGGAAAGTTACCTCAAAGCCAGTTGTTGGTGACAGTGAGGAGATCAAAGTTGAGATATTTGATGCTGTTATGGCATGCACTGGACACCATTGGCAACCATCCTGGCCAACTTTCAAAGGAATGGAGCTGTTTGAGGGTGTTCAGATGCACAGTCATTCCTATAAAGACTTCAAGGGATTTGAAGAGAAAAATGTCCTTGTTATAGGTAAAAATAGAAAATGAGTTACCATAAAATATGTGGTAATATCATTAGTTACATAAAATAGAATCTTCAGTATATTCACCTACCTTAG
The DNA here is from genome assembly GCF_004324835.1 of Dendronephthya gigantea. NCBI lineage: Eukaryota > Metazoa > Cnidaria > Anthozoa > Malacalcyonacea > Nephtheidae > Dendronephthya > Dendronephthya gigantea. The sequence continues at coordinate 425,505 of NW_021163026.1, read as the reverse complement.
CAATTAGCCATCAACCCCCTCAACCCATATCTCCCATATACATGCCCCTTACCCCATATATCCCATATATGTGCCCCTTACCCCATATATCGCAAATGGTTCTAAACCTACCCTTTTTCATGAAGTATATTCAAGAAAAATTCAGGCATTCTGATTGGCTTAGCCTTAAAATGTGAACAAACTACATTTTGATTTGTAAGATCTTTAACTGTAATTTAAATTTGTAAAAAGAACAACTACGTGCTTAAGCCCCTTGATTTACAATATGCCCCGAAACAATTCTCTCCATGTGATTTTCCTCAGCATGAATTAATTAAGCCGTAACCAAAAACCTTTTAGGTATTGGTAATTCTGGTGGTGACATTGCTGTTGAATTAAGTCGTCATGCAAAACAAGTTTATCTCAGTACCAGACGAGGGTCGTGGGTACTTTCCAGGCTTGCCGAGGGGGGGTTGCCAGTTGATATGGTGTATACTACAAGATTTTTTAGCTATATTCCGAAGGCACTAGTAGCCAGTACAGTCATATCAAAGGTCAACAAGCGATTCTGCCACTCTACATACAGCCTCAAGCCAAGCCACTCCATCATTGGTCAACACCCAATGGTGAATGATGCCTTACCACATCAGATCATCACTGGATCTCTGATTGTGAAACCTAATGTAGCACAATTCACAAAGAACAGTGCTGTATTTGATGACGGTTCAACCATCAGCAACCTTGATGCTGTGATTTTTTGTACCGGTTATGATATGAGGTTTCCATATCTGGAAATCGAACCGGAAATCCTGATGGAGAATAAAGTCAATTTGTATAAGTTTGTTTTCCCACCTTTCCTGAAGAGAACCACATTGGCTGTGATTGGAAATGTTCAACCCTGGGGAGCTATCAATCCCATCAGTGAGCTGCAATCTAGGCTGGCTTGCCGTGTCTTTGGGGGACAGGTCAAGTTACCAACTGAGGAAGAAATGAACATGGATATTTCTATGAAACGAGAGGAAATGGGGAAACGTTATTATGCCACCAAGAGGCATATAGTGCAGGTAGATATGCTTATATGGTCAATGCAGAGGGGTAAATGAAAATTTCTTATCTTCAACTAACATTTCTTAGAAATTTGTAGAAATTTCCTAGAAATTTGTAGCAACCAAAGCATGTCACATCTTTTCTTGTACCTTATAGGTTGATTTCACTCCGTATTGTGATGAGCTGGCAGAGATGATTGGCTGTAGGCCAGATATCATGAAATTGTTCCTTACTGATCCTTTACTTGCTCTTAAATGTTTATTTGGTCCATGCACGCCATCACAATATCGCTTGATGGGTCCTGGCGCTTGGAGCGGGGCCAAAGAGGCCATTGAAAAGGCACACAGCAATACTATTTATGCTACAAAAACAAGAAACATCAAAGAAAACGACGCCGGTTCTCGAGTAATGATGCTGGTCATGATTGCCGGAATCATTTTAGCAATAATTGCATTTCGGTTTGTAGTTTGAATGTGCCGTGTCTGATTTCAATCCAAGGCCAAGCAGTTATTTTGCTAGAGCCCTTCAATTTTGTGGTTGAATATTTTTTGATGAGCCGAAAATACATTTAGTTCACGCAAGCTCGCGGGTCTTTTATCCCGCGAAATATACTGTACATTCCGATAAAATTAGATTTAATAAAGTTATACTATATATATAGTAATAAAAAGTTATATTATATATTATTATAATACAACATTTATATTGAGTACGCCCGTGCTGATCGTCGAGATGCGCGTTTCAATTAAACAATTAGTCGCATGAAACAATTAATACTGTTCATTATTGGTCCGAACCGTGGAAAGCATGTCGTAAAGTCCCACTGTTTCAGACCCACACACTGGATGCGATTTACCAACGCAACGCGCATGGGCTGATAGATATCAGCGGCTGACCTGTACTAGACAGACCTCGAGAAATATTTTCTTGATCTGCTGATCAGCTGATCTTATTATAAAAATCAACCAATCAGAAGCCAGATCCTCGACAAAATCAACATTTCCTTCATTTCATATGACTGCGACAAATTTTAGTTATTTTATTATTTTTATGCAGAACACCCTTATTTCGATTCCCCCAATTGTAAATTAGAATTTAAATTATTCGTTCTTTATATTATTATTTGGAACTATCACGTGGTTTTTGGACGGGGCATACCTCTGTTTGGCCAAGGTGGCACAATCAGAAACATACTTTCGCTTATTTTACAATTTAGCTTATTGCATGTCTTTTTAAACACCAGGGGCCGGTTCTATCAAGCCCGTTTAGCTTAAACTGTGGTTAAGTTCAAAATAGAAAGCAAGTCTATCGTTTTATTCAACAAGCAAACTAAATGTTTTTAACCTTGGTGCAAAGATACTGTTTACAACTACATATTTAGTGCATAATGTTCAAGTTAACTCATTCAAGACAGATGTAAGACTCTCTCGAGATCTCTTTAGATTCCAATGCTGTTCGGCACTCGCTCAGGCAACAAATATGTGTAAGGAAACTCCACTGATGCATTGCGCTTCCTGATTGCTTTCGAGATATTCAGGAGGGAGGATTGGAAACGAGATGTAACACCTTCTATTTCAGTGCCGCTCAAAAGACCTTCCGTGTAGTCTCCAATGTAACGCTGCAGAAAAGAGTTGAAAATTAGTCGGAACGCGGTGTGAATAAACCCGCGTTTATACTATCAAGTATTTCGCTTCAATACAGAAATGTCATGAATATCACGTTAATACGAGCGTTTAGGCGTTTACACTTGCCATTTTTGCTGCGACCAGCGACATTATGTGCGATTTTCTTATTTTGATAAATGTGAACGAGTGAACTAGTTACGGTTGTTCAAATAATAGCTGTTATACATCAGAGCATTCGTAACTGGTCAGTCGTTCACATCTATCAAAAGACGAAAATCGCACATAAAATTGCGAGTGTGAATGAGCCTTAAAGTTCTCTACCTATTGACTTACATGAGATGGCGAGAAATTAAAACAATGAATCATAATAACATTGTTGATCGTGTTACCTCATCCTCTGCAATCCTCGTTAGTGTGTACATAGTGCCGACGTGCCAACCTGCTTGGCTTTTATTGGGAAGTGTCTCCATGATAGATTGCAAGTTTGCCTGGTTTTTTTTCGCTGGTGGTGGCTGTCGCATCGCAGGAGGAACATTTGGGATAAATCCAGTGATTTCCAGCTGTGGGAAGTTAACTGCTGCGTGTTGGCATGAACACGTGAATATAATACAGGTCAACACGTGCGCCAGTTCATCTCGTGTATGGAGACACGATGGAAATCCATGATCAACATCGCCTTAAAATAAATAAAAACACTATAAAATTAACTAATAATTAAATACTATAAAAAGCATTGCCACTGTACCCTATACCATTCTTTACCATACAATACTAAATACCGTATACCATACTATTTAAAAACTACAGCACACCATTCCATACCAAACTATATAACTACATCTAACCACATTCACCATACCATACTGACCACTTTATCACATCGTACCGTGCTGTATATTCCATTGATATATCTTGCAAGTTTTGCAATCTTGATTTAAAACATGCATGTAATCTGTTAATCTACCAAATCTTCAATTTTTTTACCCTCTCTTGTCGGCAGACCATTATCGTGTATGTCAGCCACCCACGACTGTATCTCGTGGTCGCGGTATACGTCATCATCGGAATGGTAGAAAATGCTAAGAAACTCCACGATGAAATTAGAAATTGCTGCCCACAAAAGAAGTCCATCGTCCCTGATTGACAAGATGGTATAAATATCCTCAATATAGTTGAAAGAGACTCTAGTATCCTAGTGAAGAGCTATTTTCTTTCAAGACAAACTTTTTCGGCTAGAATTGTAAAACTATCCAGAAAATGTCTATTGTTGAGAGTACATTTTGATTTTTGGAGTTTAAAAGAGTTGGAGGAAAACTAAACAAGGTCCAAGCTGTGATTTCACAGTTCACGCGTGTAACATCCAGAACTTAGGCCCTAAACAGGGCCACGAATCATGATTATTGCGACATGCATAGAAGCATTGTATCTAAAGCGTCCATGAACCTACCTGTAGTAGTAGTTTGGTAGTTTGTCAGTGTCGTCCACACCTCTAGATTTTAACATATCAGGGAGAGACAGCATCTCGAACATGAAATTACTGTACGTCTTTTCCAAAAGTTCAATGTGGCCTCCACCGCCGATGCTAAGTGTTTTGTCGACAATTCCACCTTTAGAGACCAGTTCATTTCTTCCAATCGTGTTAATGGCCATGACGGAACGAAGGTGCGGAAAGAGAAGCTGAAACACTGGATGGATCGATGGCAACTGACGCCACGCGGCGACAGAAAATGCTTCCATAACTAAATGTGTCCTTAGAAGATGTATTTCCATCTGTGAAGATAATCAAAGCTTAAAGTGTATTGGCGAGGAAATTTCTGTTTAGCGAAAAGAACTAATCAAGTTATGTACTCAGAAAAAGTGAGCTTGCACTTTGCACAATCGGGACTACCGGCATAAAAATACTTCTGACCAAATAACAATCACTGAATACTTCTAATCAGGGATGCCCAGGGCAAAGACGGGCAAATTTTCGTGAAAAGGCACTTCTGTAGTTGCACACTCAAGAATGTTTACAAAACATCGTCTGTTCAGCTTCGTTTTATTGCGTTTTTCCTTTCCAAGAATGTTTCGGTGTTTGGGAGTTTTTTTGTGCCATTCTTGAAGCTCGCTAATTTTCAAAAACTAAGCTAACCCAGAGCATGCGATATGTGAACACAACTTCGGACAAACCTGATGTATTTGGTGGTCAGCGTTGCGGAACCACATTTTGGCTAGAAGCCAGTCATATTTTGCGTCATCGGGTGTCCAGATCGGGTTGGTTTCACCAGGCTGTTGAAAAAGTTGAATTGCAATGGGTATCAAATCTCCAGAACTTCTCACGTAAAACAAGCAAAGAGGTTCTGCAGCGTAACATAATTCAGAGCACCCATCTTCGCCATTTCGCTTGATTCCTTCCAGATCCTTGTAATCGACAATGTAGACGTGCCCGTTCTGAAACAAAAATTTAAAAAATGGCAGATTATAATATTTCTGCAGCATACTATTCCAGAAAAGTAAATGAAACTCACAACCTATTTAAAAAAAATAGGGAAAAAATAAGGGAAAAAATACGATCGCGTTTGCCGTTCGCTTCCGAACGGAATGTTATGAACAGCTGAGAACGACAACACAATAATCAAATCGAAAAATCGTAAGAAATTTCTGTCGAGGTTCGACCCTGTGTACCTCCCTAATCAACGCCCAGTTTCGTTCCAGAGTGTTGCAAAATTCCATTTTGAAAAAAATTGCTGTTTGAAAGGTAATGCAGGATTGATACCTCAATAGAAAGTATTACATTCTCCATTACCTTAATCTCTTCTGTCAATGTCTGTCCTCGGTCGAGAAAATTCTTTACCATTTTGTCTGTGACGGGAAAGTTTTCTGGCAGTTCATTGCAACGTCTGATGGTACACGGATTACAGCCATTCAGGAACTGATAGCCAAAAATTCTGTCCTCCATCCACATTTCATTCCTGCTGATTTCGGGAACATCGCCCGTCCAACCTGTGAAGATCTTCTTGAAGCAGTCGAAATCATCCCAGCTGGTAAAAGCGTTGTAGACAAACGAGAGACCCAGGTTTACTCCTCCGAACACGCGGCCACGATTAAACGCAACACTAGCTTCGACGGAAAATTGCGAATCTCTGGGTATATCTTCGTGTTGTGGTGCGTGAACGAACCCGGGCAAACCCCCACTCCCGGTCGAAGGCATTTCCCCCCAGCGGTATTTCGTTTTACGTTCTTGCAACTCGAGAACTCGCTCTAGTCTGATCGCTTCTGGCTGGTCTTGAAAAGGAAGTACGGCTAGATACGCAAAACAAATAAAGATGCATGAATTTTTACAAAGGCAACTTTAAGGCACAGTTAAACTATTTGAATGATGACTTTCAAAGGTAACATCATAGCTGAAACTTAGTGTTTCAATGCTTCTATGAAATATAACGAACTCCTTCAAAAGCACTTGCAAGCACTCATTATTACCCATTGCTTGAAAGATAACCATATTTGATACCACCCATCGGTAACACGGAAACTCCAAGGACTTTTCGTACTTTGAACTGGTAACTGTGATCTTGTTGCAGAACCAATCACAATCTTTGTACCAAGAGCGACTGTCGTTAAAAATATGGACCATGAGAACTTCACCAATATCCATCGCCTGCAATGTATACTCGCTTGCGGAACTGACCTCATCCGACAGAGAATTGAGTGAAAGCCTTTCTGTTTTCCCCTTCGATCCTGAAATGAGTTAACAAACTCATAGAGAAACTCATAATAAAACAAACTCATACAGAATAGACATACAACTATCACAATTGGTTGTATTATACGGACATATTAGTAGAATAGGATCAAGTATTGACATAAAGGGCTAATAAAACAGTTTGGCAGTTTCCCCTTTCGTCTCCCCCGGTCTGAGCGGCCATGAATCTTTCTTCCATGCACGCAAATAATTGATTCAAAGCAGAAAGGCTCCATGGTAAGAAATATATGACAGTTATACCTTACGAAGAATAAATTTGAACGGTATATACCTGTGAGAGATATAGAAATGTTAGCGTGATTGTCGCCAGCTTTTGAGGTCGCGTGGCCCGCTGCATCCACCTGAATAGTGTATGTGGCCACGTGATCAGGCTGCATTTTCGAACTTCGAATGTAGCGAAACTGCTGTGTGAATGCGTAGACCTCCATTCGAATGTGAGCGATGCAATTGGAATCGTGAATGGACCGAGCCGGGAGAAAATAGAGAGAATCAGGCAAATTGCCTGGATTGTACCGCAACCCAGCCGTTGTATCCGGAGTGAGTAGAGTTGTTAAAGTGACGTCAGCTACGTCCACCCATTCGTGGGTAGTTTCGTCCCAGTACTTCGCGATATCCAAAATACCAGGCGGGTCATCAGATTGGGCCTGGTGCAGAGTCATCTGCAGTTTGTATCGCACAGCCCCAGCCAAAATTCTTTGTTTGAATTCTTCTTTCAAATAGTCTTTGGATCTGATTTCTGAAGGCAGTCTTTCGTTTTTCCTACAAAAAGACAGCAGAGGAGTCCTATCTTGAAACGTAAACGTGTCCTACCAATTTGAAAAGCGGGAAACTTTCAGAAATGCCTGGGAAAACAACTCTTCACTGCTCTTGCAAAATAACTCTTACATACAATAAAATAACTCTTCACTGCGAGGCTATTGTACTAAATAGCTATCGTAAATGAAAGCAATATCATTCTCTTCAATGAATGGTAAGTACCAAATATGTCTTTGGTTGTCTTTAGATAACAAACCCGTTTCCATAGAGCCATCTTCTGGTATCAGTCGGAATCTGGCGTAGCGCTGCACAGCGTCAGAGGCGTTGAATCCCAGGATAATTTCAGAATAATACCGTTGATCGAAAAATGAATCTGGTGCTCGCCGCAAACCATCTATGTTGCTCGCAAGTCTGCAAATGAAAGGAAATCGACATATATATCAGTCGGTGTGTAAAGTTGCGTTATAGTATTTCTGTCTAAACATTAGCCTAGTTTTGAAATTTGCTTTTTGTATTTTCGATTGCAAATAGCATTCCATGCAGTTATCCTAACTTACCGGTCTGGGCTATCGAGATAATAGTCTTTGAGGTTGCCACTCTTGTTGGCTGCAACAGCGTCGTAAATCCCCTTCACATTGGACAAAGGGTTGCTTCTTCCCGTCGACATGAGGATATCCAGCTGGCTTTTCTCTTCCTCGCTGTCGGCAAATCTGATTGAAGCACTGAGGAAATCCAACATGGCGTCGTCGATGGATTTTAGAGTCGCATGACGAAGGCAGACAGGAAAAGATCTTCCGGGGGTAAAAAACTCGCATGGGGGAAATTGGGGATCGTTTACGACCGTAGCAACACCGCGCGCTGCGATACCAACAGCATGTGTTGGTCTTTTGCCTCTGCTCAGCGCTGCCACACCAAACAGGAGTTTGATCTTATTCTTCTCGAGCGCTAATTTTATGCCATCAAAAATGCCAGTCTGTCGAAACTATAGTGATAGAAAACACCTTCAAATTACATTTCGGCTGATTGTCTTTTCAGCTTTTCTTCGAATTCCTGTTGATTTAAAGGCTGAATCACTAATCTTTCCCTTTTACTTTCAAGCCCGCATTCAGGGCCGAAACTAGAACGATAATTGGGGGGTGTTTATTCATGTATTCAGTTCTGCCCTGCGGATTTCTTTTGTAAGTGCAATAGCTCACAATGGAAATCCGTCGGGCAGAACTAAATATATGAATAAACACCCCCCCAATTATCGTTCTAGTTACGGCCCTGCCCGCATTGCGGACTGTAGTTGACTATTGAGGTCAATTTGAGTTGCCGGCGATTTCGCCATGTTCAGAAGAAGAGATTTAGTTTAACAAAGAAGCAAAAAGAATCAGCAAGGTTTTCTTACAAACAAAATCGCTTCTAAGCAGAACGATATCGCAATTTAAAGTTGCTTGATAATCAACTACCGTCACGCATTGCACGCTTGAAAGCTAAAAGGGTAAAGGTTTATTGGCTATTATACCATTGAAAAATAAAGCCAGAATTATTGAACTTCGATGCCGGCACTGACTAAGCCTCTGTGATTATACCCACCGTGTTCGCTTCTTTCATCTTTTTTTCAAATTCATCTTCCCCCTTGATCTGCTTATAAATTTCGTAGCCAAAATTCTCACCTGAATTAAGAAATACAGAGAATTTTTCGATGATCTTCAACGTTTAGACAGACTCATCAGCTTGAGAAGTACAGTTTCCAATACTTCATAACATTTAACATTACTTTTGATTTGGTGTTTAATGTTTTGAGTGTTTTGTTTACTCTCGGGTCTCAATGACTCACCATTTCCCTCGGGAGCATACATTAAGTGTATATTTGTACACAAAAACCACAGAATCAACCCACAAGTCCCAGTAGTCTCTATGTTCTGAGGCAAAAGCAGCTAAGCCGTCGCCCGAAATTCTTGGCAATGGGTGTGCGTTATTGCGGGTAACTTGGTTTATTTTTCTACAGTCGACACAAAATCTAAGTTCCCGAAATTTTTTATAAACCGAAACGATAGGGCTTGACCACGGACTTATGCTATGGCTATAACACCTTGCTCTAGCATTTCCTTAATTTGCGCGATGCGCATATGGCAGCCGGCTCTGGCGTTGCTTAATCGGTATTGCATTACCAGTGTTGATCTTATGTTTCGTTATGGTACACTCGGTTATCTCATCGTTAAAGATGTATGCGAAATCATGTAATAAAGCCGATAATTTACGTTTGTCTTTTTCGCTAAAATGCATGTGAACTAATGGCCCCTTCGACTTGCAAGTTGCGATTAAACGAGGCTGAAGCAAAACGCGAAATTGTCGCTGTCACCGTGTACGGAACCCACTTTTTTAGATCTTATTTCTGTGAACTGTAGGAAACTAGCGATCTTACTAGCTTTCATTAATTCAACGGGTTCTTCCGAGCTGTTCAGTATCCTTACTGGAACGTTTCTACCTTTTGGACTGAGAACGATATTCATTAGTGTGACATGAACGTGTAACTGATCTAACTCTGGTCAACGTCAGAAGATATACCTGTTTGGCAAGCAACTTTCTTTTCTAGCCTGTCTTCTAGCACAATTTCTGTTCTACCTGGAATTATTACATCGTTGTCAAGACTAACAAGAGAGGGCGATTTTATACGTGAATCCAGGTGTGAAGTTAATTCCTTCTCACTTCCAAACTCAGTCAGGGACATCAGTCGCTATTGTATGCACCTGGTCAACATCAACAACACCAATAAATTCAACCTCGAGCTCAAATGACAGTTGCTTGGCAGAAATGCGACTTTTCCCTGCGTTCTAAAATGTCTAATGAGCCCCCTGTGATGGAACAGTATTTTTCTAGATCTGATTTATCAATTCTAGCATTAAGAAAGTCCATTATAGTATAAACGTCCTGGTTAATAAAGGATCGCATAGATCCCATGTCGACTATAGGGCTTTTGCTTCTATTCCCTCAAAGAGACAGAACACAAATGGATAGGTGGGAATTAGGTTATTTGAGACATTTGGTGTTTTGGGGCGATCAATCTTCTCTCTGTCGAAAACGCCCCTTGCCCGTTTAAATCATTCCCAAAATCGCGAGATATGTGCCCATACCCTATACATAAAAAACATTTAATAGGCTTACTGTTCTCTTGTCCGCAATCTTTGGCCAGATACCCAGGCTGTCCACAGTTGTAACATACAATGGGTGGTCTATTTCTTCTCCCAGATGTAGCGTGGAAGTTGTTTCTTTTTTGTTGCTCTCCGTTCTGGTTTACTGCGGCTGTCAAACATTCCTCTAGTTTCTGCTGCTTACAGGCGATTACGTTGATCATGGCAACCAGCTCGTCAAACTTCTTATCTTCAGGAGGCACGGACGTTTCAGTAACAACACAATACCCTTTGGACCCAACTTGGTCTTGAACCACACGATACCGTTGCACAAATGTCGCCCGCGCGACCCTCTGCAGAGTGAGATAACGTGTTATTCCATGGGAAATAACAACTTTAATAACGTGCGGCGCGCCTGGACGTGAGACCTTTAGACGGTTTATGAAACGCTTTTACAATTTACGAAAAGGTTTACAAAATGACAGTTAAATTGCTGACGTTCTCAATGAAATGTCAACTTTATGTCTTAGCCAATCAGAACGTTTGTTGATTTCTCGCGCATGCGCATAACTTACAAAACCACCCAACATCGACCATCTATGACATAGAATTTGGTTCCGGGTGTAATTCCTAATCTCCGAGCGGAATTAGTACCCTCGCAGGCGCTCCGCGCTTGCTCGGGGATTATTATATAAAACAGGATTTTTAGCAAATAAACGCATGAACTGCGGCAATCCAATGCACGGAAATGTAAACGTAATCTACACCAACCCCGGTTAACTCGAACCCCCTGTAAGTCGAAAAATTTTTCTTTCCCCTTGGGAGTTCGAGTTAGTGGGGGAATAATGTATTACTCTATCTACATGTTAGGTTACAAAGTGCTATTATAGGATTAAGTGAATTTTAAGTGAATGCTTATTATATGTATATACCATATTATATTTCGTGTCTGTTTCAATCGTAGCCATAGCTTAAAGGTCCTATAGTCTATAATCTCAGTCATATTTTTTTTTAAAAAAATACATGAAAATTCTACCTGCAACTCAACTGAATTTACCTTTAGACTTTAGGGTTTTAAAGCAGGGTCCTAAATTGGGGGGTCTTACCTCCCAATCCCATTTCCCACATCGTATTTTCGCAAAATCCCAGTCCCAGCAGCACTTGAGGAAATCCCAGTCTTAAAAATCCCGGTCTAAGTTGTAAAAATCCCAGCGTTTAAAAGTCATGAACTAAATCACATTTTCCCAGCGTAAAAATAGGGGAATCCAGGCATTGTTCACAAGGACACATTTCAGAGGAAGTTATCGCTTGGAAAATGAAAATATGGGACGCAGATTTGCAGGGGCGGATCTAGAATTTTTCAAACATAAGTCCAGATTGGGAAATTTTGAGAAAATTTTCCAAATCGCCAGATCGGTATTTTGATTATTTCGGCTCATTTTAGGGTTTATCACAATGCCCAGGAAAGACATGCTAGATTCTGCTTATTAATAAAAAACAACGTATTAGATGCCTCGTGGATTCTTTTACAGAGCTAGCGAGGGTCATACTTCAAAACACACAACTTCGTACTCCCATATTATCCCCTTATGATAGCAGTAGTTTATTTAACACAAATTAAACAATATCCTCACAGAAATATTTCCATTGCTTCGAGTAAGATACATTAGATATAGATGCGAATATTATAATATGCATCGCAAACTTCAATTTAATGCAAATTATCCAACACTCCAACGAGTGCTGAGTAAGTAGGCTTATCCATTCTAGTGCATTTTACGACGGGATAAGTTTTATAACATAATATTATAAGCACAGGAACTAGGAAGATTATGATATAAAAACTATATTGATAATTAATCAGGTTACACAAGGCGGCATTAAATCCGATACGAACTTGTCACATGGAACACTCCTAAATCATTATATTTTTAGCTATATTGCTATATTTGTCATATTAGAGACCTTTAGTTCGACGTTTACGGCAAAGTTTGTGTTTTAACTCCACTATCTTTAAGTGTGCGGCATTACACCCTCAGCCGTTCAAGCATTAAATTTTATACGGCGAACGTGAAACACATATACGGCAAAGCTGAATTTGCTGCTTTTCTAAATACATCAGAAATAGCCTATTGCTTTCTTACATTACTGCTGAACATCACAGGTTTTATGTAAAACGTTTGTAATTTATAGCGAAATTGCCGCACACTTAAAGATAGTGGAGTTGAAACAAACTTTGTTAGCGGTTTGGCGTTTGCCGTAAACGTCAAACAAAGCCGGTCTCTATACTATCTTGGCGTTCAGCCATATTCAGGTTAGCCACTTTCTCAATTCTGTTTCGGCATCCATGTTGAGTAGATTAGTTTGAACTTGTTTGTGTATGCACGTGGAGATTTTAAAAAAAACATGTGCATGTGTAATAATAATCTTATTATGATCATTCCGAACCAATTTCTAAAGAATTGCAAATACTCAATTTATTCAAAATAAATGATTATTTTACAAGTATATTCATGTTCCGATATTTCCATTTACAAAATCTTCCAGAAATATTCAGAAATTATTTCTTTACTAATAGGGAAATTCATAATCACAACACACGAAACTCGAGATTACTACACAAAAAGTTCAGTATAGAACCAACTACGCAAAACATACTCTTGCTAGTAGAGGCATAGAAATTTGGAATAATCTCACTGAGCAATGTAAAAAACCAAGGTCTTATGACTCCTTTAAAAAATTTATCAAAAACCACTTACTGCGCTTATTATATCACCATACTCCTTACTATTTTTTTTCTTTTTTTATACATACCTTTGACTTTGTATCTTTTTAATATAAAAAAACAACATTCGAACTGACATTATATTAATCAGTAACTATTTTAGTTCAGTAGACTAGGGGCCTAAAATAAAAGCCATATGGTTTCTGGTAGGCTCCTAGCCCACATTTGTAAATAAAAAAATATATCATCTTTATTTCATGTAAATATTGGGCGCACTTATTAAAAAAAATTAATATATTACTAGGTTACCTACAGGTAGTGAATGCTGCCTTTATTGCATCTTGTATATCTGCAAACACGCGCTTGCGCAAGCCTAGTCATGCAGGATTGAATTGTAGAAAAAAGTAGTAGGTTGTTGTGTTACTGAAATCTAGTTATTTAAAAAAGATAACGTAGTTGTGAACTCTTCACATGGGACTTGAAAACTTGGCTAATTGTTTGAGATTGTCTATAACGTTTCGCTAGGAGTTGTAAATGTACAACATCAATTAGGCCCGTTTCAGACGACGAACTTTCCATGTGCCGAACCTAATGCAAAATAGCAAAATCCTTTGTTTCGCAGATCATTAATCGAGACTGCAGATAAGCAAACATGATCTCTGAGTAACAACGTGCTCATGCCTTTCGCAGAGCCAGCAGAGGCTAGGTGATATAAAGAACAATTACTTGATGATGCAATTGTGAAATCGGAAGTTGTAAAATATCTATATACCCATAAAATTTTGCAAAAAATTATCTTTTACTGACAGCAACTTACCGTGCTTAACACCAACTTGAGGAGAGTAGAACAGAATGGTATCAAAAACTCTGTTAAAACAAAAATTACATCATGAAGTAATTGTTCTTTATATCGCCTAGCCTCTGCTGGCTCTGCGAAAGGCATGAGATATATTTGCGATCAACGGCACATGATCATGCTTGCTTACCTGCGGTCTCGATTAATGATCTGCGAATGTAATAATCAGCGATGAAATGAGGGTGAAAAAGCTAAGAAACAGGCAATCACAAAATTCTTTAACTGTTCACCAGAATGCCCAATGGAAAAGGAAGCTCATTGAAGCACATGGGAAGAAACAATATAATTATATAAAGTTGATTCACGCATAGCATTGTGGGTCTATCTAATATTCGACCACAATGCAATGCGCTAAAGCAAAATTAAAAAAATTCCCAACTACATCAATTAGGTCTGCTGCATTGCTCGCTCGCCCCAGGCTCGCTCGCTGCGGCAGCATTTATCTCATGCCTCGTGAAGCGGCTTTTCCGATTGGTTCCGAGCAGGGAGCTTTTTTCGAGCTCACCTGCTGACGTCCGAACCACTGAGCTATATTATAATTTATTGAGGGAGTGCTCAAGACCAAAAAGTGAAGCAAGAAACATGGCGGATTTTTTCGTGCTGACGCCAGATATGCATTGGCCCAACTTTGTCATGGTAATGACCACTGCAACCGCAATACAGTGCTTCAGGCGCACTCCTTCGCCCTCCGGCTGTTTTGAATAAACCTTTTTATAGGTATCAGTTTTGATTTTTCGGCATTTTTTAGGCGAATCTTGATTTCTACTTTTTTTTTCGACGTCAAGGGACAACTGTCTCTTTTTTCAGTTTTTGGATGCTGTTAGTCGCTAAAAGGGGGGATATCGACTCGCCCTTGTAAGATTTACATTTGTTTTTGGATCTTCTTTGCACAGCTTGCGCAGAAATAAAATGTGCATGTTCCCGAGCTTGACGCTTATAATAATGGATCAGAGTTTTAGTTTACTTACGTTAATTGTTTTTAATAAGCAATTTATAAGTGCAGTAATTGTTTTATAATCATTTTAATCTTTTGTGCAAAATTATATATTTCAAAAATTAATTGCAAGATCCTTGCACTTTCCTTAGAATTTGTATCATTCTATTAAACCCTGTACATATAATTATATATATATATATATATATATATATATATATATATATATATATATATATATATATATATATATTTATATATACATATATCAAAATTTAGAAAGGTTGTTATAGCAAATCAAGAGTGCACAAGCCGAAGCGTGCTTTATTTAAATTTACCGAGATAGTATGAGGAGCTACAAGCAGGACAACATATCACTATTGCTTACCATGCATGATCAATTCCACTTTAGCTACATATAATATTCTCTCCCCTCACCAATTTCTCATTCCAGGCTTGGGACTGGACAATGGCTGGTTTAAAAGGAGGAAGGAAACCAACACACAAACATAAAAGAGATTTTATTCATGAAATGAAGATGTGATGCCATTGTATTATATTACTAATGTGGGATTATTACTAACACGCATTCACGTGTTATTCACATGAGCGGGACAATCAGTCGCGAGCTGTCATACAAAATTTACTATAACGAGAGTGCACAAGCCTAAGCGTGCTTATAACACGCATTCACGTGTTATTCACATGAGCGGGACAATCAGTCGCGAGCTGTCATACAAAATTTACTATAACGAGAGTGCACAAGCCTAAGCGTGCTTAATATCAAAATTTAGAAAGGTTGTTATAGTACAATGGCAATGGCAATAATACAATGGCATCACATCTTCATTTCATGAATAAAATCTCTTTTATGTTTGTGTGTTGGTTTCCTTCCTCCTTTTAAACCAGCCATTGTCCAGTCCCAAGCCTGGAATGAGAAATTGGTGAGGGGAAGGAATATTATTGTATGTAGCTAAAGTGGAATTGATCATGGTAAGCAATAGTGATATGTTGTCCTGCTTGTAGCTCCTCATACTATATATATATATATCTTTATATATAGTATGTATATCTTGTGATAATTTCGCAATGACATTAAACCTCGTTTCCTCGAAGTTAACTTCCGATTATTGATAATATGAAATAGGAGATAAAAATTGCAAGCCATATATTTTTGACTGCAGCCGAACTTTATTATCATTGAGTCAGATTGTAACGTTAGTCAAAATAAATCACAACAGCAGACTATCAAATTCAAAACATTGGCTCAATAATAGTGCAATTATTGAAACGACATTCTTCTTTTGAAGGATGTAAGCGAGTGAATAAGTTAAGAAAGTCCAGCAGGTAGAGACACGTATACATTAAAGGTACTCGTCCTCATCTGATAAGGTTGCAAAGACTCGCAGCGAAAATCTCATAAATAGTTGAATAAGTTAAGAAATAGTTCAAATAAGATTGAAATATTGTTTTTGCGACAGATATGTCACTGGGACTCATTGTTGTGACTGATTTGTCATTTGTCACAGAGCCGGGCCAGATCTTGTGACTAATATCGCACGGCCGTCTTGTGATTGATATGTAACCGAAATCTGGTAACTGATATGTCACGAGGCGGTCTTGTGACTGATATGAGCAGCATTTTTACATCCAATTCGGGTGCAATATCAATTATGTTCCCGCTATTGTGCAACATTGTTGTGTATATACTGCAAAGTTCACTTTGGGCCAAAGGCTCCCTGTAGCATGTTAACTACAAGTTGCAACTTGGCAATTTCATAGCACGTTTTGTTGATTTCAATATTTCCACGTCATATTCTCGCTGCCAAACTTTGATATACTGTAAATTCTAGGTAGGTATATAGGAACCATTTTTGCAGCGAAAATATGCGCTGAAAATATTGAAATCCATGCAAGATGTCAAGATGGCTACGAAAACAACAAAGTTATCAAGTTGCAACTTGTACAGAAGTACAGACAGAACCTGCTGAGGCATGCAATAAGCGACTGCATTAAGCCAACATTGTTCAGTCCTGGGCATATCGGTCATTTTTAGGAGTGAGAGTAAAGAAGAATCAGCTCCTTCAGCGGTGAGCATCTCATCAATTCGCATTTGCGTGCGGGCAATGAGCAATGAATATTACAATATTCGTAGCAAAATTGGAAAGTTGCAGGAAACAGAACACCTAATTTGACTGTAACAATATACACTTCTCATATTTGCTTAAGTGCACACAAAACAGTAGCTTTAAAACGAGGCAGCCAATATAATCTATTGTTTGTGGGATGGTTTTCATTGCCCCAGAACAAATTCGGGATGCATGGGTCTATTGTATTTATATAAAGCGCTGCTTCCACGTGCGAAATTTCGAGCGAAATGCGAAATATTTCACCTGTTTCTTTTGAATTGTGAGCAATCAAGCAGAAATAATATATTCAAATGGTCACAATTCAAAAGAAATTTTCGCATTTCGCCAAGAAAAAGCGCCCGTGGAATCGGGCCCTTACAACAAATATCAACATCGAAGAATATTGTTACATCCGATGCAGACATGCAGTTTTAATAATAATGTTTAATGTTAATTGTTGTAAATTGCAAGCTCAGGGGTTTTGGCCGTGTCTAAGGCTATAAATAGCTAAAAGATATTGAATACTGTGTTTTAGAATGTGAAATGTCGCGTACCAGCGTGCATGGGTTTCGAAACCTGGAAACTATATATGCATGCGTTTTTTGCTGTGTCATTGTTATTGTATTGGCATGGAGCTGTTGAATGAAGTATAAGATTAGACAAGTGTCTAGAAAGTAGATCATTAGTATAGCATAAATTGATGCGACGTCGTCGACCAAACTAGATTGTAGACTGTGAATCCGAAATATCATACAAATGATACAATATAAATTATTTTAACTCTTAAAGTATGTGGGCGGTGATAAACAATAGCTCAAGTAGTTTCACTTTCAACTTTAAAGTAGTCTTACAGAATTCTAACAGCGTGTCAAAACCAAAGGCAGTCCAATCTGTCGGCGGTGTATCTATCATTATGCACATTTGCATGAACAAATCGGCCATATATTGAAGCCTGCGATAAAGTTCATCGTGCTGTTGGTGGGTAACCTATCTCTTTACTGTCCGGTTCAAGTTGAATTTTATTTTTGCAAATACTTTAATTGTTCTTGTACTTTTTAAGCAAAAAACCCCAACATATTATATGTACAGGGTGTAAAATGTTCATTTCTGTTCGCATCTATTCAATAACGAAAGATCGTAGTCACCTGCGAATTATATGTGGGTTGCAGTTTTTTTGCTACACCCTGTATATAGAACAATAATTGGGAGAACGCGAATATTCATATCAGTTCTGCCCGATGAGTTTCTATTGTAAGCTATTGCACAAAAGAAATCGGTTTGTAAGCAGCAGCCAATAGGAGTCGTGACATTGACTCTTTGTCTACTACGTGGTAGACGCGCATGCGCAAAAAGCAAAGTAAATCTATAAAATGCGTGTGCTAGAGGTGCTCATTACCACAAGACGGGAAAATACCAGTAAAGCAAGACAGAAACGAAGGAAGAAGAAATTTCAGAATTTTCATCTCTTATTGGCAAGTAGCTAAGCTATGTATTTAAAGATAAATCTGACTAATGCCTTCTGACTAATGCCTTCGAATCTTGAATCGTTAAGGTTGTTTTTAGCGGCATCCTTGAATATAGAGCATTAGTGAACGTGATTCACGAACACTTTTTTATTTTTGACCTATAAGTCTATAAGTGAACTAATTTTTGGAATTTGGAAGCAAAACATTCCATGCAACCGACAAATATTCTTTGTCTTCTTCTACTTCAAGAAACGTCACGTTCAGCGCTGAAGAATGACCGAGGCAAGAGCGACATTAAAGAACAGCATTGGCAACAGGTATGACATGCCCCCGAACAGTGGCGACAGTATTCCTGACGTCGGGTTAAACGAAGCCTATGTCAATCAAGGAACGTGGATATTCTACGATTCCAGTTTCACAGGCAACGGCGGAAACTTCATGGTGGTCAGGGAAGGCGATGGTAATGTTGAGTTGGGTTTCAATTGCGTAAGTGCCAGAGAAGTGGATTACCAGTCAGATGCAGTCGCTCTGTTTGAGCACTACAACTTCTATGGTGTAACGAAAGTACGTATGGCCACTAGGATGTTTTAATTCGCCCAATTTATGCAGCTTCATTGCCATTTGCCATATGCAAGTAATCCCAAAGCTACATTGAGAACTTCTTGATTTGACAAGCACAGCTTATTTCGAATAAGGCGATATTTTGTAATCCCTGAATTGCAAATATTTGTTCTCCAGATGTGAATTGACGAGTTCTTAATGCACGCAGTAATATATTAAGATATTTAGTTCCGCTTTACAGAGAGTAATATTTCACTTAATTAAAATGCTGCAAAATTCGCGTGGTTAAATGCTCCAGGGTTTCCATAATGCGAACTGGTCGGCAATGAAAACGGCTGCTCGCTTTTGTCAAAAATCGCTGCGATTGACTTAAGCCAGCAGTCATACACGGCTTTTTTATATGACCAAATATCTACTGTCCGGCCGTTCAAGTCCTGTCCTGTCCTGTTCATGTTTTAGATGGTCAAGTTGTAGGAAGTTAACTTCGAGGAAATGAAGCTTGATGTTATTGCAAAATGTGTTCATGAGATGAATGCAAAATCCTGAAATCTGAATTGCATGACATCGCTTAGCTCTGCCTGTGCTCTCGCCAAAGGCGTAGGGAGGTGATCTATATGAATAGCACTTATCAGAAAAACGAAAAAAATAGGATTGTATATACAATAGGATTGCTGCATATAATATCGGTGATGAAATCTCAAAATTGTTGACGATAACTAGCCATGTACTATTGCATACTCATATAATTTGTGTTTTGACAGGACAGGAAGTTGAAACGTCAGGGGCCGGTTTTATAAAGGCCGTTTAGCATTCATCTCTCTTGAATGAGTGAACTTGAATATTATGCACTGAATATGTAGTTGTAAACAGTATCTTTGTATTAAGGTTAAAAACATTTACTTTGCTTGTTGAATAAAACGATAGACTTGCTTTCTATTTTGAGCTTATCCACCGATTAGGCTAAACGGGCTTGATACAACCGGCCCCTGAAGACGAAAATGCTTAATTAGGTGCGATAATAAATGCATGTGCTTTCGTGCACCGATGTATTATTATTATTGGGTTTTACTTGAAATCGAGACACATGAATCTTAGCGAGTTAGTTGTCCACATGTATCATGTGTTGACATTGTGTTCGCGAAATGGTCGACAAATTAATCCGTATCATTATAGCTTACTGGAGCGCAGAAATTATATGCAATCATTTTGAGCCAGACACCCGGCTCAAATAACCAATTAAAAAGTCAAGCAACTAATTATTTTTATAAAATTATTCTCATATCGAGTTATCCAGCTGGTGAAATCACTGGGTTTCAGTGTGAATTTTTGAAATGCAAAGCATGAACGACTATTTATCAGGCCTCCCTTCGCCAATGACCTTATACAGGAAACGGAAATTAATGGATCAATACCTATTTCTCTTCTCAGACTTACGTCAATTCAGCCAGTGAACTCGAAGGCTTCAACTCAGGCGTCAGCTCTGCACTGATTTTTCCAAGCGCGAAATGGGATTTGTACTCTGAAGCCAATTTTCTTGGATTATCCAGCCAGCGAGGACCTGGGGATTACCCTAGTGCCGAAGACCTCGGTCTTCCCAATGATACCGTCAAAAGCATACGCCGAGCTTAATTACTGGCGACGGATATGAAAAATTTGGACTTTGGATTTGAGTTTGACTTTTACATCAATATACTTCACTAAAAATGCATGCAATTCACATTATAATGCTTGTCAGAGCTCGTAAAATTAATAAAAATCCCGATTTCAACTGAATCCATGGCGTCTTTGTTACAATGTCAATATCGACGATATAGCTTTTTAAGCCCGAGTGAAGTTAATTAGAAACTTTATCTGGCTTTTTATTCAGCCCCTAGTTTAGTTATTGACTTTACCTATAAAGCTTTTTGGCCGTACAAGCTTCTGAAGAAGTGAACAAAATATGTATTATAGTATAACATTTAGAGTAAGCGCAGAGCGTGCTGATTGGTTGAGAACTATATCTGTATAGAAGCACGATTATGATTTTTGGCACTTCACTGGATATAGGTAAATTCTAGAGGTTTAAAGGGTCTAAATTCTAGAGGTTTAAATTATAATAGAGGGTCTTAATAAGCTCAGTGGCAAGAGTATTGCACTGGCAAAGCAAAAGTGTAGGTTCGACTTCTGCCGGAGAAGCAATAGTTAACTCATTTTTTCTTTCATTTTGTAACTGATTTGCATATTTATTAATATCTTAATTCATCTACTTTTCGGGTATAACTTTCAGGAAAATCTGGTTACAAGTTGAGAGGCCAACTTATGACTAACTAGAGAATTACTAATTGCAATCTGCAAACTTGTTTCATTTAACGATAAAACTACGAAAACATACAAAAGGTTTGAAGTCTTGGAATTTACCTGTACTGGTTGTAATTGTAGATACATTAGTAAAAGGAATTGTTGCTTACGCATGAAACTAAAGATAGCTCAAAGTCTGTAATCTCCCAGCACCTCACGACTTGAATCAGTTGCATGTGATCTGTTTTATTAATACCTTGACCTTCAGTTAAAAGTATGTTGAACCACAGTTAATAGAAGATAAATGGTTTAGAGACTACTTAAAAGTGCAATAGAACTCATTATCTATGTCGGGGAACATTTATGCAAAAAATCATTCCTTATTCGTCATGTGTCTATTGTATTGTGAACAAATAAACCAATAGTAAGGTCTGAATTAACATGTTGTTCTAGTCACGGTTGAGGAGCTAAGCCAGGCCATTATACGTATATGTTCCTACCGATCGCCTTGCATGTCTTGAGCGAATTGTTTTAATTTACGTTGTAAAAATGTTTGACAAATATTTAGCTATTTTGCATGAGATCTGAGGTTGTTAAACGAAAACTGCAAAACAGATGTTTTTTAAAGTGTCTATATATATCTTAAACATTTTGTGTTCTCAAACTTTGCGATATTTAATCAAACTATTACATCTCTATCACAACGTGAAATTGAAAAGGCAGTGAATGGAGTATAGAAATGAGAATGCATGTCTTCGAACACTGAGAAGGGGCATTGTCTTGGAGAAATACGGATTAACTTGATTTTTAGTAAAAAAATTGAGCTTTGCACTTAGGTGGCCTAGCTGCTTCTCTATATAGCTGGTCAATTTTCGCGGTATTCCAGGGTGCTGAATGCTGATGCAGTTCTATATGTTGGAAAGTTAATTGTTAAAAAATGTTTGAATGAAAACATCTCTCAAATGTAGTAATTTTCAAAATTACTCGATTGTCTTCTTTTCTTTGTACGATTTACGAAACATAGCAAATTGTAACATAATTTAACCCTAAATTATGCACCAATTAACACGGTTGTATACAGGGTGTCCCAAAAAAATGTCCCCTCTATTGAAATCAAGCCTTTGTTCGAATCTGATTGCCTTAATATTATGATAAACCCAATTGAAAGCAAGACGCTTTATTTGAATGCCTCAACCTAATAAATATGCTATTTACACACTACTGCGTTGATCATGCATTCAAATTCCAACAAAAGCTTCATTTCAATAGCGGGGACTTTTTTTGGGACACCCTGTATACTGTACAGTCCAGAAATAACCTAGCACTACGGTTGCGGTTCGGTTGCCGTCGACCAATAGAAACCGTAGACGACCGTGAGGCGGGATAAAATACGACCGCGGTTGCCGTTCGCTTCCGAACAGAATGTTATGAACAGCTGAGAACGACAACACAATAATCACATCGCAAACATCTTAAAAAATGTCTGTCAGACCGAGGTTAAATCTCCGTCTCACTCACCGTAGTTCGACCTCGATCTGACCTCGGGTTAACCGCGGTTTTTGTTAGGTTATTTCTGGACAATACTGTATAAGGAGTAATATACAGGGTGTATAAAAAAAATTCGAATCGAAATTTTGCGTGTAATAATGCAAAATATATTTGACAAATTTGGTTGATTTTTACACCATTGTTAATTCCATTTATTTCTCTTTCAAATGACACGTTGTACGTGTAATTTAGTTGAAAAATGAAGAAGTAATGGTTCGACAAAAAAGTTCATAAACAGGGGCGGATCTAGGATTTTTCAAACATAAGTCCAAATTGGGAAATTTTGAGAAAATTTTTCAAATCGGCAGATCGGAATTTTGATTATTTCGGCTCATTTTAGGGTTCATCACAATGCCCAGGAAAGACATACTAGATTCCGCTTATTAACAGAGCTGGCGAGGGTCATATTTCAAAACACACAACTTTCCCATATATTATCCCCTTATGATAGCAATAGTTGATTTAACACAAATTAAACAATATCCTCAAATAATATAAAGAGAAATATTCCATTGCTTCGCGTAAGATGCATTAGGCGTACAAGAACTTTACAAAACCATGCTAATCATAACAAACATAATATGCTATAAATAGACGCGAGTATTATAATATGCATCGCAAACTTCAGTATAATGCAAATTCTCAAACACTCTAGCGAGTGTTGAGTAAGTAGGCTTATCCATTCTAGTGCATTTTACGACAGGATAAGTTTTATAACCATAATATTATGAGCATAGGAACTACTAGGAAGATTATGATATATAAACTATATATTGATAATTGATCAAGTTACACAACAAAGCGGCATGAAATCAATAACTGTGAACGAACTTGTCGCATGCATGGAACACTCCTAAATCATTATATTTTTTGGTATATTGCTATATTAGGTATATTGCCACAAATCAGTCGAGATAAGTCCAAATGGCTTATCGACCAATAAAATGAGCCGGCTGACCCACCCGATTCTGCGAGTTTTTTGCGTTTTACCGCTGCTCTGGATGAAAGAATATTGCTTTTTTGAAACTGAACCCTTTAACTGGACTATGATTTTAATTCTTATTACAATCTTGAAGGGGTTAATTATTCAGATTTCAAGATAAATTTGAATATTTAATTATCATTTTTACTGCCAAAAATACGCAAGTCGCGCGACTGACTGGACTTACCCTAGATCCGCCCCTGTTCATAAAAATCACAATTTTCCGCCGATGGGAACTGGACGTTTGTTTTATTGAAAATTAGTCCTAAAGGGCTTTAAAATCTAATCATTACTGAAAACTAAAATGCAAATTTATCGCAAAAATTCTGCTTATTCAATTTTCAACGATAGAAGTTTGAAGAACACAATGCCTCATTAATTAAATTTGCATTTTCTTTTGTCTGGAGGTCTCATTTCGAATTTGGGGGGGGGGTTGTCTATTCATGCCCAACAGATTTCTTCGGTATATAGGTGCAATAGCTACCCACCAATTTTAGTTTCGGTCCTGCAAAGGTATTCCAGGGTGTTGATGCTATACGTGCCTTCAGTTTTGCCAAATCTCGCAGGCTATCTTTATTCTGCCGAGAACCTGAGATCAAATTACAACACATTGAGGTAACGTTGAATGATCATTCCTAAGTTATTCTCATCACGCAAAACCAGCTCACAGAATTCCTTTTACCGATATTTATTCACGTCCTCGCAGTACGCTGACAAGACTGTATTTTTGCAATGAATGGAAAAATTCTTCATGGACCTATTGTATTTGGCATTTGAAAAGTGCTGCGTTTTTGAAAACAAGTATGTGCGCAACTTCCCGATTGACCAAACGAAGGCGTTTATGAAATTTGCATTTGATTGACAAATATTGATTTTGAGTCGCGCGTCCCTCTTAGGATAACTTAATGTTGTCGAATACTGTAAATAAATAAAATAAAACTCACCAACCTTTTTTACGTGTTCTTCGACTTTGCACATTGTATAATTGCAATTTTACGAGTTACCATGGATATAACACTCACTCGGTACATATATACATACAGAAATCAATCATGTTCTCAGTTTATATATGAGCATGCACATGTATAGTTGTTGACGCTGATGGTGTGGTTGTGACGCTAATGTTCTCGTAACTTGAGAAACTACGGTTCAAATCCTTTGAAAACTTTCTTTTGTTATGCTAATCGACGTTTGCAGACATGCGAAGCAAATGTATGCGCACTGTCTTTAATAATCTACGCATATGATGTGTTAACGCGTGGTCATTCGTCCACTCTGCCCATGCTGTGTTTATTAAACATAGTTAGGATAAAAAATATCTATAAGTATTAAAAATCCCTGCGCAGTCGCAGTGGACGAATAACAATCGAACAATCGTCACATAGAGCAATGTGATTTACTGAGCTCTTACTTCTACTCTTGCATGGACACCGATTTTATATCAAGATCTCCGGATTTTTTAATGTAAATCTCGGTAAAACGGTCTCAAAATGACGAAATGCAACATTAACAATAACATTCCAAAAGATTTTTAGGGTAGTTTTTGATCTTTGATAGCGAGTTTTCAACATTTCAAAATTACTGGATGCTGATTATGATTTTTGGCACTCGACCCGATATAGGTAAATTCTAGAGGTTGAAAATTTAAGACCCTTTCAACCTCTGGATGCTGAAGAAACATTCTAATGAAACTACCAAATTTAATCACCACTTTCCCTAAATTTTAATTTGTGACCTGTGAAATTAGACTTTATTGAAAGAAAATATGGAACAATTGCACCGTAACCAACTATATGTTACTAACCCGATATATAACTAGCTTATGATAAGGTAGAACTTTTTCGTTCAAAGGACAGCATACCGGTATGTGATATTTCAGCATCAACTTATTCAAAATATGATTTTGCATAAAATGCATCGAAAAAAGAATGAAGTAAAATTGAAAACTATACTTCTGTTGGTCTTGTGGTTAAGGCAATACCCCCCGGGTTCAAAGTTGGAGGTTCGCGTCTCTGACATGAACTTTTTCTCTTGTTGAAGTTGTTATTTCATTTAAGATTTAAGACCCTTCTAAGAAAAGATTTAGATAAAAAAATTAATAGAAAATAATTAATAAAAACTATGAAGGTTCAAAGCCATGCATCTCTGTTTTTCATTAATGGACTGCGAGAAAAGGATAAAGTAAATTAGATAACCGTAGCCGTTCAGCACAAGATCTCGTAGTCTAGTGGAGAAGACAATGCTATCCCAAGTGGTGAATCGATGGTTCGAATCCTGCCATAACCGTTTTTAATGAACTTCGTGAAAAAGAGAAAGTAAATTAAATAACAATAGCCGTCCAGCACAAGACCTTGTAGTCGAGTGGCGAAGACAATGGTCTCCCAAGTGGTAGATGGATAGTTCGAATCCTACCATAACCGTTTTTCATTATGAACTTCGCGAAAAGGATGAAGTAAATTAAATAACAATAGCTGTCCAGCACAAGATCTTGTAGTCTAGTGGTGAAGACAATGGTGTCCCAAGTGGTAGATCGATGGTTCGAATCCACGTAAACCTGTTTTTTATTAGGAACTCTTGAAAAGGATAAAGTAAATTAAATAACCATGGTAGTTCAGCACAAGATCTTGTAGTATAGTGGCGAGGACAATGGTCTTCAAAGTGATGAATCGAAGGTTCGAGTCTTATTACCATAACGTTTTTTCATTATGAACTTCATGAAAAGGATTAAGTACATTAAATAACCACAGCAGCTCAGCACAGGATCTTGTAGTCTAGTGACGATGACAATCGTCTCTCAAGTCGTAAGTGGTTGGTTCGAATCCCAGCATGGCTGTTTTTCATTATGGGCCTCAAGAAAAGGATAAAGTAAATTAAATAACCAATGCCGTTCAGCACAAGATCTCGTGGTCTAGCGGCGAAGACAATGGTTTCCCAAGTGGTAGATCGATGGTTCAATCCTACCATAACTGTTTTTCATTGTGAACTTCGTGAAAAGAATGAAGTAAATTAAATAACCACAGCACTTCAGCACAAGATCTTATAGTGTTGTGGTCAAGAAGTTAGTCTCATGTGTTGACAGTCAATAGTTCGAATCTCGTTTTGGATTAAAATTTTCGTTATTAATAAAACGTGGTAAGGTTATGGTGAATAAATTGGTGTAGGCTTCCAACAATCACCAGTTAGCCTTGTGGTAAAGTCGTGTAGTATCAAGTACAAGATCGTGGTATCAAGAACAGCATGGTACGTTTCTCATGGAGGTGAAAAGACAAAGAAAAAAAAATGGGAGGAACGTTGCTCGGAGGAGGTTTGTACTCGATTAATCTTTGGAATTCAAAGTTAATCTTTAGGGAAATCATGGGATAGGTAGGGTGAATGAGGGGTATATGAGTACAAAAAGACTTAGTAATTGGGCGGGCGGCCTCGGCTCCCGGGGCAAGGGGGAGGGTATAGGTGAGAAAACAGTATATAAAATGTTTAAGTCTTTTTGTACTCATTTAAACCTCTTTACCCCTATTTATCCTCCTATTTACTCCTATCTATCCTTACTTTTTCCTATCCTCACATACCCCTAACTATCCCCTAACACAATTAAATGTTTGAAGAAAGCTTGCTTTGAAAGTCAGGAAAGCCGGGGGAAAGAGAACCCCCCTCAGTCTACTCCTCGCCCAAGGCGAGGGCATATTCGCCCTCTCGCACTACTCTTCTGACACTCACAAATTCTCACTTTATTACCTTGTTCTTTTTCGGTTTGTCCAGGGCTTGAACCATCGACTGTATACTTGGCAGATCATCGACTTCACCACTACACCACCAGTTCTTGTGGTGAAAGCCTACAGTTTTTTATTTTACTTAATCCTTCTTTGGAAGGATCTTTGACGAAACTTAATACCTTTTGGCAGGATCTCAAATCAAATAACAATTTAAATGAGTTCACTTTAATGTTAATGATTTATTTCTCAAATCTCACACGCTGTATCTTATTCGTAGCTTGTAACTTAATATTTGCCATTTGTGTTATCGCCTTAAAGCACCATCTTTCCATAAGTTAGTTATATGCGGCGCAAGTGAAGCTAATGTTACGGTGCGATTGTTTTGTATTTTTAATGAAGTGAAGTCAAAGTAAAGCGGTATAAGAATTAACAATGTGATTTCAAAATAGGTTTAAAAGGAAAAAAGCACAATAATTAAGAATAGTCGAATACTCATCTTACTGACGGGAAAGTTGATAGCCGTAGAAACCCGTCTAAACTCTAAATGTGACTAATTGGGATATGGAAAAATTTATACGTATAAATGATGTGTCGGGTAACGCGTAATCATTACGATAATAACTTTCAGTGTTGTATAAAAAGTCGAAATACTAGCTGGTCTAGCCGTTTCGTCGAATATAAAATACGCTAAGAAAAAAGAAGTTCAGTTCAAAAGCGTCATGTCCGCAGTTAACCGCGGTAACAAACAAACAAACAAACCGGCAGCAGCTCAACAATATTACGGCAACGATTCATAATTTAATGTTCTTCGAAGAAACGATTAAGTCAAATAATAACAATGACCTTATCGACAAACGATGTGGTCGTCAAGTAGTTGTTAAGACGTAGGTCTCTTCAGTCCAAAGGTTTAAGTATTAGATTAGCGTATTTTATATTCGACGAACCGGCTAGACCAGCTAGTATTTCGACTTTTTGTGCAACACTGACTGAAGTCTTGAAATAAATAGTCAATGTTTGTTTCACTGGATATTTGCTTCATTTGTGATTTCAGATGTAATGCCTGTTGCCTCAAGACTATACAAGTTATATACATTTGGTCGAATTCATATTAGAGATGGTGATTCACAGACAGGTTTATCGTCCGAATTTTCCCGTCTAACTTTCCCCTCTTAATTAAGATACGGCTAACTTGGACGGGAATCACGTCTGGAAAAGAAACTAGTCTTAATTTGGCATTTAGACGGATAAATCTGACGAGTTTCAGAAATATCAGCACGAACAAGGAAGGAACAAGGCCCAGGAGAATAAACACAATTATTATCGTAATGATTACGCGTTAATTACCCGACCCATCATTTATACGTATAAATTTTTCCATATCCCAATTAGTCACATTTAGAGTTTAGACGGGTTTCTACGGCTATCAACTTTCCCGTCAGTAAGATGAGCATTCGGCTATTCTTAATTATCGTACTTTTTTCCTTTTAAACCTATTTTGAAATGCATTGTTAATTCTTATACCGCTTTACTTTGACTTCACTTCATTAAAAATACAAAACAATCGCACCGTAACCATTACCTTCACTTGGGCCGCATATAAGCAACTTATGGATGTTGTTGCCTTAAGGTGCCGTTTACCTGTATGTGATATTTTAGCGATAACACAAATGGCAAATATTAAGTGACAAGCTTACGAATAAGATAAAGCGTGTGAGATTTGAGAAATAAATCATGAACATTAAAGTGAACTCATTTAAATTGTTATTTGATTTGAGATCCTACCAAAAGGTATTAAGTTTCGTCAAAGATCCTTCCAAAAAAAGGATGAAGTAAAATAAAAAACTGTAGGCTTTCACCACAAGAACTGGTGGTGTAGTGGTGAAGTCGATGATCTGTCAAGTATACAGTCGATGGTTCAAGCCCTGGACAAACCGAAAAAGAACAAGGTAATAAAGTGAGAATTTGTGAGTGTGAGAGGAGTAGTGCGAGAGGGCGAATATGCCCTCGCCTTGGGCGAGGAGTAGACTGAGGGGGGTTCTCTTTCCCCCGGCTTTCCTGACTTTCAAAGCAAGCTTTCTTCAAACATTTAATTGTGTTAGGGGATAGTTAGGGGTATGTGAGGATAGGAAAAAGTAGGGATAGATAGGAGTAAATAGGAGGATAAGTAGGGGTAAAGAGGTTTAAATGAGTACAAAAAGACTTAAACATTTTATATACTGTTTTCTCACCTATACCCTCCCCCTTGCCCCGGGAGCCGAGGCCTCCCCCTTGCCCCGGGAGCCGAGGCCGCCCAATTACTAAGTCTTTTTGTACTCATATACCCCTCATTCACCCTATCTATCTCCTGATTTCCCTAAAGATTAACTTCGATTTTCAAAGATTAACCGAGTATAAACCACCCCCGAGCAACATACCTACCATCTTTCCTTTTTTTACCGCCACGAGAAGCGTACCATCTTGTTCTTAATACCCCGATCTTGTACTTGATAGTCCACGACTTTACCACAAAGCTAACTGGTGATTTTTGGAAGCCTTCACTAACTTATTCTCCATAACCTTACCATGTAATATTAATAACGAAAATTTCCAGCTAAAACGAGATTCGAACCTTCGACGGTTGACACATAAGACCAACAATTTTACCACTAGGCTACAAGATATTCTGCTGAACGGTTATCGTTATTTAATTTACTTTATCCTTTTCACGAAGTTCATAATGAAAAACGGTTATGGTAGGATTCGAACCATCCATCTACCACTTGGGAAACCACTGTCTTCGCCACTAGACTACAAGATCGTGTGCTGAACGGCTATGGTTATTTAATGTACTTTATCGTTTTCACGAAGTTCATAATGAAAAACGTTATGGTAGGATTCAAACCTTCGATTTAACACTTGGGAGAACATTTTCCTCGCCACTAGACTACAAGATCTTGTGCTGAACGGCTTTGGTTAATTAATTTACTTTATCCTTTTCACGAAGTTCATAATGAAAAACGGCAATGGTAGGATTCGAACCATCGATTTACCACTTGGGAGACCATTGTCTTCGCCACTAGACTACGAGATCATGTGCTGAATGGCTATGGTTATTTATTTTACTTTATCCTTTTCACGAAGTTCATAATGAAAAACGGTTATGGTAGGATTCGAACTATCGATTTACCACTTAGGAGACCATTGTCTTCGCCACTAGACTACGAGATCATGTGCTGAATGGCTATGGTTGTTTATTTTACTTTATCCTTTTCACGAAGTTCATAATGAAAAACGGTTATGGTAGGATTCGAACCATCGATTTACCACTTAGGAGACCATTGTCTTCGCCACTAGACTACGAGATCATGTACTGAATGGCTATGGTTATTTATTTTACTTTATCCTTTTCACGAAGTTCATAATGAAAAACGGTTATGGTAGGATTCGAACCATCGATTTACCACTTGGGAGACCATTGTCTTTGCCACTAGACTACGAGATCATGTTCTAAATGGCTATGTTTATTCAATTTACTTTATCTTTTTCAACGAAGTTCAACTGAATACAAATGAGTTTCACTGATTTCACTTTGATGTTTATTATTATTTATTTTCTCGTCTAAAACGCACACAACTGTATCTTTCCCGTTGCTTGTAACTTAATATCAACCATTTGTGTTGCCGCTAAAATATCACATACAGGTACGGAGTCCCTTGAGCGACGGAGTACTACCTTACTTATGCTGGTTATACTCGGCCCTGCTGAAGCTTATGGTTACGGTGCAATTGTTTTGTATTTTCAATGAAGTCAAGTCTAATTTCACCAGTCACAAATTAAAATTTAAGGAAAATGGAATCAGTTAAGAAATAAAGTAAATAAAGAACATTGAATATTTCGTTGTTTTCATTGAATACTGCACAGAATGCAGGAAGAGCACTTGCAAGCATCATATATATGTGTAGATTAAGACAATACACGTACATGCACGTCACATAATATGTATATCTGCCAATTTCTATTGGTTAAGAAATCAGAAACCCAGTTGATGATCAAGCGTGTAGAGTTTTGAAACTAAAATATGGTGATCGATAAGATCGAAAGCTTTTTTAAACTCGAGCAAAACAATTCTAACAAGAGAGCCACTGTCAACAGTTGCTTTTGCGAGATTATGAACAATACTTATAAGGCGTTTGTTTTATTTTGTTTTATTTCATCTTTTTTTATTTTAACTGTATATTTGCTATGGCAAAAAAACTACATTTTGAAAACTACATTAGATGTTACCTCATGGCCGAATCGTATAGTTTTGGGCTACAATAATGTATATCCATACAACAACTCGAGAAAAATGTTTGAAGCATATATAATTTTTCAATCATGTAGTCCTTAACATCCTTTTTGAATCATGTAGTCCTTAACATCAACCAAAATATTTTTTTAAATCATGTAATCCTTAACATCAACCACTGATGGTCTAGTGGTGAAGACAATTATCTTGCAACCAGAGAGACTACGGTTCAAATATTCTGTTAAATAGTCTAAATAGACAACAGAATCAAGTTGGCTTCTGATTGCTATTCTGAAATCTGAGTAGGCAGTGTCCAAGCTAGTTTTTACGCAAGGCACTAAACTCGGTCCATAGCTTTACATTCTCATGATTAACAACCTTCATACCGATGGATTCGATCTTTGGAAATTTGTAGATGACACCATGCACCATTCCTGAAGAAGTTCCAAAACAATTTTTCTTCGAAAATTTTAACATGCAACTTTTGTTTCTAAAAACACAATATAATTCTTGAGTTAATACTCATGCAGTACAATCTTGATAACTCAGTACAACATAAAGCTTTCAGTCCATTATTTTGCACACTGCAGACCCGAAGAAACTGCGTTTTTCATGAACAGGAAGACATTAGGACCGGAGAATAGAAAGAGACGAACAAATTCTTACCTTTTTTCTTGAAAGAATTTCTTCCACATCTAATTCAACCCTTTTAATGTCTTTTATCGTACAGCGTAGGGCCATTGTTGAAGCCATCATTCCTAGCAAAATGAAATAAAATTGATCTCAGCAAAAAATCTAGCTTCGGAAACCACAATAGAGCTCGTGGTTCCATTTCTGGTGGTGAACAATTTAGTGGTGGTGCTACTCTGGGTTACCAACCGGAAAAGCTGAAAAATTAGCTTTGGTAACATGAACCAACACAACAGCATGAAGCGATAGATGAGGGTATTGCTCTCTCTCTCTCTGATTCACTCAATTGGTCACCCTTCGCAGTCCTATAATCTAAAAAGACAACCAAAGGTAACAAAAAGACCCAGTCTACACTATTGCGCGTTACTACAACCTATATGCAATTTCCAATAGTCATGCAGTTAGAATTTCAAATCGTTTTCTTTAAAACTACTGTATTAATTATTGTGGGGGAGGGAGGGCTAGAAAGCAACTCGATATATAAACAGCTTGTAGTTCATGAAGTACGTCGGAAGAGCGAAAATAATAAAAAATATACTGCTGCGATTTGGCAGAAAACTAAATTCAATGAGGAAGCCAGTCCGCCAACTGTAGCAAGTAGAGTTAAGTGCTTTTTCATCGTTACAAGGGTTCGATGCATGGAAGATGAGATGATAAGTGGCTAAATATCGATCAAAATTCATCACTGAAAGAGCGACCATGGAAAGACCTTGGAATGCAGATGATAATTTAGCAGAAACGCGTACCCATGTAACCCTGTTGGCGTTTTCATGCAGATCAGCCATGCATGTCATCAGAAGATATGATCACTGGATGATTAGTTACGACCGCAAGCAAATCGCAACAGGACAAAACTATGATCATGAAATAACATAATTTCTTTCGAAGCTGCGCTGATCTCCAGAAACTGATTATGACCAAGGAATTTAAACATATTCCCGAGAGAAACAACAGAAATATCAAGTTGAGAAAATAGATGAACTC
Source organism: Dendronephthya gigantea (assembly GCF_004324835.1). NCBI lineage: Eukaryota > Metazoa > Cnidaria > Anthozoa > Malacalcyonacea > Nephtheidae > Dendronephthya > Dendronephthya gigantea. The sequence goes on along the minus strand of NW_021163026.1, from coordinate 392,111 downwards.
CACCATTATAAGCGACCTGAGCTCTTTGGCAATTAAACACGCACATTTGCGCTCAGAATAATTAACTCATTTTTTATTAAATACCGAAATAATTATGTTGTAGCTCGGATCAATTAAAGGTCTGAGTGGCGCATTGATAGACAAACTTCTAAAGATCACAGTCAGTTAATATTTCATCATTTTCATTTCAATTAATTCCATCTATTTTTGGCTAGGTATATACAGCTAAACAAACTATAAGAATAAATTTAGAAATATTTCAGAAATTATAATAGCAGCTTTATCTGGAACAAATTTTAAGGCGAGAAGCCTGGATACTGCATGCAGCTTATACTTCGACTCCCAAGTGAGGGGGGGGGAGTCAAGGGGGGCAGTATCACCTCATCCTTGAAAATATGTCAAAGTGTAGTATGTACTTTATATCGAAATAATAGTATATTAAAATGTATGAAATAACACATGCTTCACGCGAGAGCACTGGAAAGGGAACTGGTCAACCTAATCAGTTTTAATTTAATTCAAATAAAAGCATTTCGCTGAGGAACACTGACTGCTCGTTAACAATTGTCATCGTCGACGGCATTTTACAGCTTTGATAACTTTCATTCCTTCGGTGCGTAAAACCGGGTTTTTCCAGTAAAAGATCAAGCAGTTAAATGTACCGTTCATCGAGCCAGCGGTTTGAGCCCAGAATCCAACAAGGTGTTTATCATACAAGGAATACTCGTTTCTTTCCGGGTTCATCTTCAGACCAATGTAGATGAATAATGGAGTGGATAGCGCTACAAAGCAAAAGACTGCGAACAAGCAACTCGATACATTTTTGAAAGAGAACGTCTTTCTCACATCGGGTGCCCATCCTCTGTTTCCACGATTTGCCTTTGCGACTATAAACAGCTTGTAGTTCATGAATAACATCGCTGGAGTCACGAAAATGAAGAAAACTAAAGCAGCAAATTGAAATGAAATTATAAAGCTTAAAAATATCAGAGACAAAAATACTCCGACCAGTATCGCAAAAAAGAATAAGAGCTTTCTCTTCGTTACAGACGTTTGATGATAGATAGGATAATATGTCGCTAAATATCGATCAAAATTCATCACCAAAAGTGCGAGTAAGGAAAGGCCAAGGAACGCTGACGATGACTTGAGAGAATTACGCACCCAGCTATAACTACCAGCACTTTCGCTTGCAGTCAGCAATAGTACCATCACCGTATACATCAGAAAGGAATGATTGATAAAAACCGCAGACAAATCGCAACAGGACAAAACCATGATCATGAAATAACACAATTTCTTTCGAAGCTGCGTTGATCTCCAGAAACTGATTATGACCAAGGAATTTAAACATATTCCAGAAAAAAGGAAACATATATTGAAAGCAAGCAAAAATGACAAGTTAAGAAAATAACTTAACTCCATCATTATGAGTGATTTGGGCTTTCTGATCATAAGGGATGTGGGATGTCTTTATTTAAAGCTGTAATTACAAATGCAAATTTGGCCAGTGTAATTATTATCATTTAATTGAATAACATAATTAATTATTATTGCGGCTATATATCAATTTTGTATTGCATTATTTCCAAGCTATAATTCCCGTTGTTTTCGGTAGAAAACAACTAAACAAGCTATTTAGTTCATTATTCAGAAAGATCTTCTAATAAGGCAGCCTGATTTAGAAATTTAATCGATTTTTAAACACAACCTAACACTCTAATTAAAGCTTCAGAAGAGAAAACATATAGCTACGGCATTAAGCCCAATTAACTCTTAAAATGCAATAATCACAATCCTACAAAATTCGTTTATTGCAAGTATATATACAGCATTTGCATTTCAGCTGGTATATAACAAATAAAACCCAAAGAATTTGACGGATTTGGACATAAAATTTGGACGAAAAGAGACATAAATGTTATTGGTAAAAAACAAACAAGAATGCCAGTTAAAAAAAGGTAAAAGAAATTACCGCAGAAGTCGAGTAATTTCTTATAACATGTCGTCTAAAGTTAATATATGTTCATCACTTTTTTTTTATAATTAATGATTAAAAGTTTATCTTAAGAGATGATATTGAAAATCGTCGTGTTTAATTAATAAGTATGATTTGAAAAATGAATAGAAGCTAAGTGAAAACATCTGTCTCAGCGGTTATTAGTGTTCAATTTTAGTCAGCACTTGAATTAAAATGGGGCAATCAATTTTCAAACATCATCAAACGCATTTAGCTGCAAAAGAACCAGTAAACCTGCATGCAGCTGACCATAGTACATAGTCGTATTATAATTCCTGAATAAGTTGAATAATCAGTGACTATAAATTGACTATCCGCCAAAAAATATTAATCGTTTTGTGAGAACTGTTGTCTTCGGCAGATTTGTATACTTTTAATAACTTTCATTCCCTCGGTGCGTAAAATTGCGTTTTTCCAGTAAAAGATCAAGCAGTTAAATGTAGCATTCATGGATCCAATAGTAGTCGCCCACATACCAACAAGGTATGAATCATCCAAAGTGAATGCCTTCCCGCCTGAGTGCATCCTCAGTCCAGTGTAGACAAACATTGGAATGGACAGCGCCACCAAACAAGCGACTGCTAGCAAGCAACTCGATATATTCTTCCAAGAGATCGTCTTTTTTGCATCAGGTGATATTCGTCTGTTTCCACGACCTTTCCTCGAGATTGTAAACAGCTTGTAGTTAATGAACAATATCGAAGGAGCGAAAATAAAGAAAGTAATGATACCAGCGATTTGGTAGAATACCACAAGATGCAGAGAATTAAGCGATAGAAAAACCCCAAAAAATATTGCAAAAAGAGTTAAGAGCTTTTTCTTTGTTACAGATGTTCGATGATAAACGGGATAAAATGTCGCTAAATATCGGTCAAAATTCATCACCAAAAGAGCCAGCAAATATAGAGCAAGCAAAGAAGACGATAGCTTAAGGAAAATTCGTATCCAGGTGACCTTAGTCGAATTCCCATTTCCAATCAACCATGACAGCGCAATATAAGCCATCAAGGAATGATTAGTTAAGAGTGCAAGAAAGTCGCAACAGGACAAAATCATGATCATGAAATAACACAATTTCCTTCGAAGCTGCGCTGATCTCCAGAAACTGATTATGACCAAGGAATTTAAACATATTCCCGAGAAAAAGAAACACACGTTCACAATAAACAAAATTATCAAGTTGAGAGAATATCGGAACTCCATCATTATAAGCGATCCGAGCTCTCTGAGCATCTGTGAGATGTCTTTAAAAACTAATTACACATGCAAATTTGCGTGGCATGACTAATATCATTAATTAAAAATCATAAGTTATCATTATTGCGTGTATTAATTAAAAGCTTTAATTTCGAACCGACATGCAAACCTTTGAAAGTCATGACATAACACAATTTCCTTCGATGCTGCGCTGATCTCCAGAAACTGATTATGACCAAGAAATTTAAACATATTCCCGAGAAAAAGAAACATACGTTCACAACAAACAAAAATATCAAGTTGAAAGAATATTTGAACTCCATCATTATTAGCGATATGAGCTTTTTTAGCGTCTGTGAGATGTCTTCAAACAGAATTACCTACAGTACTATCCAGAAATAACCTACGGTAACCTGCGGTTCAGTTGCGGTCGACCAATAGAAACGGCAATTGCCGTTCGCTTCCGAAAGGAATGTTATGAACAGCTGAGAACGACAACACAATAATCATGTCGAAAACATCTTAAAAAATGTCTGTCAGACCGAGTTAGGGCGCACCCCTCTTTCACCTATTTTTTTTTGACAATGAATCGATCATCTAATAAACGTAAAATCTAAGCACTGATGCATAGCATTAATTTTGCCGCAGAAATATACTTAATTGCACGTTCAGGATTGTCATCTTCTACAGATTTTCATGCTTTTAATAACTTTCATTCCCTCGGTGCGTAAAATTGCATTTTTCCAGTAGAAGATCAAGCAGTTAAATGTAGCATTCATTGAACCAATGGTTCTAACCCACATTCCAACAAGATATGCGTCATCAAGCGAATGCGTGCTTTCTTTGGAGTTCATGCTTAGTCCAACGAAGAAAAGTGTTGGAATTGACAGCGCCAAAAGACAAGCTACTGCTAGCAAGCAACTCGATATATTCTTCAAAGAGAACGGCTTTCTTGTATCGGGCGATATTCTTTTGTTTCCACGAACTGTCCACGCGATTGTAAACAGCTTGTAGTTCATGAACAACATCGGAGGACATAGAATAATAGAAAACACGAGAAGGAAAACTTGTAATGAAATTAGAAGACCGATGTACATCAGAAGTAAAGCTAATTTGATAAAATGTAGCATTGCAAAAAGAGTTAAAAGTTTTCTCCTCGTTAAATATATTCGATGATAGATGGGATAATGTGTCGCTAAATATCGTTCAAAGTTAATGACCAGTAAAGCCAGCAATGAAGAAACGATAAAACCAAGCGATGGAACATAGAAAATGCGTACCCAGTTAACCATTAGAGCATTTACATTTGTTAGCCAAAACATCGCAACGTAAGCAACGACGAAATGATTAGTTACGACGGCAAGCAAATCGCAACAGGATAAGATCATGATCATGAAATAACACAATTTCCTTCTAAGCTGCGTTGATCTCCAGAAACTGATTATGACCAAGGAATTTAAAAATATTCCCGAGAAAAAGAAACATACGTTCACAATGAACAAAAATATCAAGTTGAAAGAATATCTGAACTCCATCATTATTAGCGATCCGAGCTTTCTAGACATCTGTGAGATATCTTTAAAAAGTAATTACCCAGGCAAATTTGCGTGGCATGAATAATAAATACCATTAATTAAAATTCATAAGTTATCATTATTGCGTGTATCAATTAAAAACTTTAATTTCGAACTGACCGCAAACCCTTGAATGTCAAAAAAATATGTTCTTGCATGGCGCCAATCATAATGGCGATTCGAAAACGTTATCCCCTTAATTTAACTTAACTCTTTATATGCTCTTAATAAGTCGGTCCCTTTTGAACAATAGTCAGTGTTTTGGACACTAAATCTTCCTCCTAAATTTTTGCATGAATTGACGCCCCTGCATATAGAACTAAATATTTCTAATCTATCTAGATGCTGTATGATGTATGTTATAACTTACCAAGAACGTGTAATTTTGTAACATATATGGAAGATAGTTCAACATATGCATGGCAGAAACAACTTGAGGTTTTGCAAGAGGCAGCGAGGCTAGGAAATTAGAACTGTTATTCAATTTATAAATAAAGAAGCACTTAACGTTGAGCAAGCACGTTAGAGCTAGAGAAATATTGAGCCGTTCATGTAAATATTAGGCCCAAGGCCTTTCGTCAGATGTATTTATCTCTGGGCCTGAGAGCATAGGATAAGGTTTATTGACACCGTTCAGAAATTTAACAGTCAATATAAACAATACGTGTTTTGCAGTGAAAATAAGGTGTTTTTTAGTAATTTCAGCCTGCAAGAATTCGCCTTTGGATACTAATTACTCCAGCGAAACCAGCTTCCTTAGTTTTTTTAGTGGTATTTTAGATTTTTCGCAGACACTGTTATTTAAGGTATGTCAGCGAACATAATACGTCCTGTCAAATATTTTCGTCAAGTAAAAAAATTCAAAAATTCATTTTTGAAATACTAGTGTAATCATACATGCACGTTGCAACGCGAAGTAAAAAGTTGAAAACATCTTAAATAATTATTATATTTGTTTTTATAATGACGAAGGACAGAGTGGTCGTGAACTGTACGCCTCAATTAGAACAAAATAGCACCTCGAAGGCAAGCGGTTATTTGCATTATAATTCTGAATATTCCTTGTTTCAATTGAATATACATAGTCCATAATATATTCATAGCTTATATTCTTAATTAGCTGTTTAATGCTTAAAATACTATTTAAAAACTCATTCTATATAAATTATATTAGAAGTGATTGTACATTTTTTACAAGGAATATAGCTAATTAACTCTAGACAAAAACGGAGTCAAAACGTCTCGTGCAGTTATCAGTTTTCAACTATACCACCTGATATCTCATTCATATTAGCCATTTCCCAATCGAGCAGGATACTGGGTCTAGTTGCGAACCGCAAAGCATCTATGGATTGTTTGGCGGGACAAATGATTTCAGACTTATATTTCCTGTTCCTCCAAACAGTCCATAGGTGCTCTGCGGTACGCGAGTAGACCGAGTACCCTGCTCGATTGGGAAATGGCTTATTACATAATGGCTCGCCATAAGGATTGTAATTACACTCATTATAAAAAGCTATAATCTCAAGATAACTGCAAGTGCTCTCATGCATGCATTTAAATGATCCGTAGAAAAGTGTTTAGATCATATAATATGATAATGTTTTATGATAATGTTAGGCATTGTCAAGTGTCCGTAATTAATTTTGTATTTTGTGAAGCGAAATAAATATTTCAACTGCAGAATACTTGCATGAAAGCATACGTTTAAGATTGTAATTTTCCACGGAATTTAATGCATTTAATAATTTTCCTTCCCTCGGTGCGTAAAATCTTGTTTTTCTAGTAAAAGATCAAGCAGTTAAATGTACTATTCGTTGAGAAAATGCTTTGAGCCCACATGCCAGCAAGGTGTTCTTTTTCCTTCGAGTTTATCCTCAGTCCAATGTAGAAAAATAATGGAATGGAAAGTACCACAAAACAAGTGACTGCAAGCAAGCAACTTGATATATTCTTCGAAGAAAACCCCGTCTTTCTGATATCTGGTGATATTCCTCTGTTTCCACGAGTATTCCTCGCGATTGTAAGCAGCTTGTAGTTCATGAACAATATCGAAGGAGGGAAGGTTATGAAAAATATGAGAAGGGAAACATGGAAGGAAATTACGATGTCTAAAACCAATTCGACAGAAATCAGTATTCCAAGAAGAATTAGCAGTCTTCCCTTCGTTACAGACGCTCGATGGTTGATTGGGTGATTAGTCGCTAGATATCGATCAATATATTCATGACAAAAAGAGTCTTTATAAAGAGTCTTGATAAAGTCTTTAGCGCGGACAATAGCCGAAATATAAGACGAGGTATCTCCAACCAAGTCATATAGAATTAGATAGAGAAAATCTAAACCAGCCTTATGTTCATAAATAATCTATTACTGTTCCTGTTTCCCCAGAGTTCACAGATCTGAAACTCAAAACAAATTCGTTAGCCAGAGTACCAACATAAATAAAGCCTCCATCCAACCCCCGCCGCAATTCGGGAAATGGGGTGTGAGAGGCTACAATTTGCAGGAGAAATATTGAGAAAAATAGTTCAGACTATCTATAATAACATCAAGGAAACGAATTTTACGTCTGCATTACAAAGCCGGTTGTTCAAAGCTGGGTTAGCGCTAACCGGCTTTTGAACAACCGGCCGCAGGTGTCTATTTCACAGATGTATTTCCGACATTTTTTAGATCGGGAAACGAATTTGTTCATTGAACTCGTAAACATTTAAATTTCTCAACACATTCGAGCCCCCATCCCTCTTTTAGCTATTATTTTTGGACAATGAATCGATCATCTAAAAAAAGTAAAATCTAAGCAATAATGGCAATAATTTCGCTGCAGAAATATACTTAATTGCACGTTCAGGATTGTCATCTTCTACAGATTTTCATGCTTTTAATAACTTTTATTCCCTCGGTGCGTAAAATTGCGTTTTTCCAGTAAAAGATCAAGCAGTTAAATGTACCATTCATTGAGCCGATGGTTCTGACCCACATTCCAAGAAGATATGCGTCATCAAGCGAACGCGTTTTGGAGTTCATGCTTAGTCCAACGAAGAAAAGTGTTGGAATGGTAAGTGCCACAAGACAAGCGACCGCTAGCAAGCAACTCGATATATTCTTCAAAGAGAACGGCTTTCTTGCATCGGGCGATGTTCCTTTGTTCCCACGAACTCTTCTCGCGATTGTAAACAGCTTGTAGTTCATGAACAACATCGGAGGAGATAAAATAATAGAAAACACGAGAAGGAAAACTTGTAATGAAATTAGAAGACCGATGTACATCAGAAGTAAAGCTAATTCGATAAAATGTAGCATTGCAAAAAGAGTTAAAAGTTTTCTCCTTGTTAAATATATTCGATGATAGATGGGATGATATGTCGCTAAATATCGTTCAAAGTTGATGACCAGTAAAGCCAGCAATGAAGAAACGATAAAACCAAGCGATGGAACATAGAAAGTGTGTACCCAGTTAACCATTAGAGCATTTGCATTTGTTAGCCAAAACATCGTAACGTAAGCCATGACGAAATGATTTGTTACGACAGCAAGCAAATCGCAACAGGACAAAATCATGATCATGAAATAACACAATTTCTTTCGAAGCTGCACTGATCTCCAGAAACTGATTATGACCAAGGAATTTAAACATATTCCCGAGAAAAAGAAACATACGTTCACAATAAATAAAATTATCAAGTTGAGAGAATATCTGAACTCCATCATTATTAGCGATCCGCGCTTTCTGGACATCTGTGACTACTGTGAGATATCTTTAAAAAGTAATTTACCTATGCAAATTTGTTTTAAAAGAAAAATAAACATCCAAATTTGCACGATATACGCGCATGCTATACGTATTTCAATGACTGTTTATATGTCTAGTAAGTGGATTTTATAAAGTAATGTGTATAACGCGTGTTCTGATTGGTCGAAGCCCGTGTTTGGATCAGGCCATCCATTTGCAAACACGGAATTTTAAATCAAAATTTAAATTCAGGCCTTCTCGTTGTTATTTTATAAAACAAGTTGCGAGAGTTAAGAAAAGCTCGCAAAAGGGCGCTGGATCAGGTCATCCAAACACGGAAACCATTAAGTAATTGTATGTTATTTCACTCTCAAAATAAAATTACATAGCGCATATGATCAACACTAGCGGCGAGGCTATAAGTTGTTTTATTTAACAACTGGTACCTGAGATATCTCAAGAGGGCGGCAAGGCTAAGCAATTAAAAAAAAGTCTTTTAATTTCAAATTGAACCATGTTTACATAAACGCACTTATACTGTCAATGCTGTAGCCAGTCTGACGCTTTAATGATTCCAACCTTATTCATTTCTCTAAATATTATTTGTTTTCACAGTCAACGAGCAGCAAAATATTAGCACAGCAGGAATAAATTGACAGGCAGGCCACGCCTCTGCTTACTATAACTTGTAGCACGCAAGTATTTAGGTGTTCATTGACGGCATATGGTAAATTGCGGTTTGGACTGGACTTGTAAAACACGGACTGGACTAAATTAGTAAAACACGGACTGGACTAAATTAGTAAAACACGGACTGGACTAAATTAGTAAACACGGACTGGACTAAATTAGTAAAACACGGACTGGACTAAATTAGTAAAACACGGACTGGACTAAATTAGTAAAACACGGACTGGACTAAATTAGTAAAACACGGACTGGACCAAATTAGTAAAACGCGGACTGGACTAAATTAGTAAAACACGGACTGGACTATATCAGTAAAACGCGGACTGGAATCGATAAAATTTCTTTAATTTTATAATTATCAACTATCAACAATAATTATCAAAAGAGATTTAAAAAGTCGTATATACTTTCCCAAAGTTTTGGAAAGGAAGCGTAGAGCCTTGAACATTATTCACGATGTAAAGAAACGAGGAGCGACGAGCATTGCTTCAAAACATTCCGGTCGTAAAAATCGAGCAATTCTTTCAGAATCTACGCAATTTATCAACTTATGTTATGAATTACGAGCATTCAATTCAACACAAATATAATTTGGAAGGTTTATTCCATTAATAGAGCTCAGAGGTTAGGAAGAAACGACGGTGTGTTCCTTATGTATATTGATAGATTTCTTACACGAATATATATTATGTCGATAGCAGATCGATACCTGGTATTCTGCATACAGTACATAAATGATATTATACAAAACGGACATTTGTGCAGTAATCAAATCATTTTGGCGGTATACAGTATTGATTATAAGTATATTGTTTTGTATCGATTTACGCGTCGAAGTATCCACATCATAGACATGCATAATAGTATTAACTATTATGTCTATGATGTGGATATTAATAATAGTATTAACTATTATGTCTATGATGTGGATATTAACTATTATGTCTATGTGGATACTTCGACGCGTAAATCGATACAAAACAATATACTTATAATCAATACTGTATACCGCCAAAATGATTTGATTACTGCACATATGTCCGTTTTGTATAATATCATTTATGTACTGTATGCATGCAGAATACCAGGTATCGATCTGCTATCGACATAATATATATTCGTGTAAGAAATCTATCAATACATAAAGAACACACCGTCGTTTCTTCCTAACCTCTTAGCTCTATTAATGGAATAAATTAACCTTCCAAATTATATTTGTGTTGAATTGAATGCTCGTAATTCATAACATAAGATGATAAATTGCGTAGATTCTGAAAGAATTGCTCGAATTTTACAACCGGAATGTTTTGAAGCAATGCTCGTCGCTCCTCGTTTCTTTACATCGTGAATAATGTTCAAGGCTCTACGCTTCCTTCCCAAAACTTTGGGAAAGTATATACGACTTTTTAAATCTCTTGTTGTGTTGATAATTATAAAATTAAAGAAATTTTATCGATTCCAGTCCGCGTTTTACTAATTTAGTCCAGTCCGTGTTTTACTAATTTTGTCCAGTCCGTGTTTTACTAATTTAGTCCAGTCCGTGTTTTACTAATTTAGTCCAGTCCGCATTTTACCATATGCCAAGGAATTTAAACATATTCCCGAGAAAAAGAAACATACGTTCACAATAAATGAAATTATCAAGTTGAGAATATCTGAACTCCATCATTATAAGCGATCCGAGCTTTCTGAGCATATATGAGATGTCTTTAAAAAGTAATTACCTATGCAAATTTGCGTGGCATGACTAATATCATTAATTAAAAATCATAATTTATCACAACCCTGGGTTAAATCTTAATCCACTGTTTTGGTTAAGTGCCTTAAAACCCTTTTTGTTTTAAAACCTTTACGAAATATGCCTTTTGTCGGTCCAGAAATATTTATGGAAAAAGATATTCAACTTTGTGAACATGCAATAAAAAAAATTGATGTAAAGATTTGCTTTAACCCAGGGTTAAGCTAACCGGGTTTTGAGCAACCGGCCCCAGAGGTCTATTTCACAGATGCAATTTCGGCATTTTTTACATCGGGAAACGAGTTTTTTCATTGAACTCGCAAACATTTAAATTTCCCGACACATTCGAGCCCCCATCCCTCTTTTAGCTATTATTTTTGGACAATGAATCATCAAATAAACGTGAAATCTAAGCAATGATGACAATAATTTCGCTGCAGAAAATACTTAATTGCACGTTCAGGATTGTCATCTTCTACAGATTTTTATGCTTTTAATAACTTTCATTCCCTCGGTGCGTAAAATTGCGTTTTTCCAAAAAAGATCAAACAGTTAAATGTACCATTCATTGAGCCAATGGTTCTGACCCACATTCCAACAAGATATGCGTCATTAAGAGAATGCGTGTTTTCTTTGGAGTTCATGCTTAGTCCAACGAAGAAAAGTGTTGGAATGGACAATGCCACAAGACAAGCGACCGCTAGCAAGCAACTCGATATATTCTTCAAAGAGAACGGCTTTCTTGCATCGGGCGATATTCCTTTGTTTCTACGAACTCTCCTCGTGATTGTAAACAGCTTGTAGTTCATGAACAACATCGGAGGACATAAAATAATAGAAAACACGAGAAGGAAAACTTGTAAAGAAATTAGAAGACCGATGTACATCAGAAGTAAAGCTAATTCGATAAAATGTAGCATTGCAAAAAGAGTTAAAAGTTTTCTCCTCGTTAAATATATTCGATGATAGATGGGATAATATGTCGCAAAATATCGTTCAAAGTTGATGACCAGTAAAGCCAGCAATGAAGAAACGATAAAACCAAGCGATGGAACATAGAAAATGTGTACCCAGTCAACCATTAGAGCATTTACATTTGTTAGCCAAAACATCGCAACGTAAGCCATGACGAAATGATTAGTTACGACCAGAAGCAAATCGCAACAGGATAAAATCATGATCATGAAATAACACAATTTCTTTCGAAGCTGCACTGATCTCCAGAAACTGATTATGACCAAGGAATTTAAACATATTCCCGAGAAAAAGAAACATACATTCACAGCAAACAAAAATATCAAGTTGAAAGAATATTTGAACTCCATCATTATTAGCGATCCGTGCTTTCTGGGCATATGTGAGATATCTTTAAAAAGTAATTACCTATGCAAATTTGTTCTGAAATTAAAATAAACATGTAAAATTGCACGATATACGTGCATGCTATGCGCATTTTAATGACTGTTTATATGTCTAGTAAGTGGACTTTATTTGCGGCGAGGCTGTAAGTTGTTTTATTTAACAACTGGTACCTGATATATCTAACCCTAAAAAACGTCTTTTAAGTTCAAAATCATGTTTACATAAACGCACTTATACTATCAATGCTGTCGCCGGTCTGACGCTTTATTCATTTCAACTTTATTCATTTCTCAAAAAATTATTTGTTTTCACAGTCAATGAACAGCAAAGTATTAGCACAGCAGGAATAAATTGAAAGGCATGCAGGTCACACCACTGCTCACTATAACTTGTAGCAAGTATTTCAGTAGGTGTTCATTGACTGTGAAAACAATGAATTTCTAAGAATTTAATAATTCTTGAAATTTGATTAACAGGAAAAAGTCGGCAGGCTGGCTACGCCACTTCCACACCATTTTCACGACATCCTAGGCGTCACGTCGTGTTTGCTAAATTTTTCTATTTACGTGCGTGTACACGTGCAGGTGAAAAAAGTGAATTCCAATATTTTGAAACTTTATATTTCACAAAAATATCGTCATCAAAAACACATTAAATGATACGGAGAACTGAGATCTACTGTAAATATAAATGTAACTTTTTCCAATAAATACGCGCAATTTTTGATAATAGAGAGTTAAACGCCAGGGTGACGGTTGTATGAAAGCCGGATAGCGCTATCCACCGGATAGTGATTTTTTCAACCGTTCTAAAAATGCTCGAAAAGCGATAAAATTTCATTTTTGGAACTAGCAATTATTAAAGAGGACACTCGATTTAAGAATACGGAGATTTAATCAAAGTTATAGCAAACAACGGACGATTTTAAAGCGATTGAAAAAACCACTATCCGGTAGATAGCGCTATCCGGCTTTCATACAACCAACCCCAGGGGACGATTGGATGAAAGCCGGATAGCGCTATCCACCGGATAGGGGTTTTTTCAATCGCTTTAAAATCAAGAAGTGAATTAGTTTGTAGTAGGTCATCGCTTTAAAATCGCCCGTTGTTTGTTATAACTCTTATTAAATCTTAGTATTCCTAAATCGAGGATCCTCTTTAATTTATTGGTTCCAAAGCCCGAATCTCAGTGCTTTTCAACCATTTTTGAACGGTTGAGAAAAGACTATCCGGTGGATAGCGCTATACCCGGCTTTCATACAACCGCCCCCATGCAAGCGAAGAAAAATTTTAGGCAAAGAAGCAATAAATAGCAGACAGACTCCATTTTTTTTAACTTCAGGCACAATACATTTTTCACGTAAGAAAGAGAATGTTAAACAAATAAAATGAACGAGACTTGTGCAAAGAAAGTGCGGTTTCGCCGTTTCTCAGGAAACGCGAAGCTTCCCCTAATTACAATTTCAGTTTACGTACAGCACGTAGGAAGAACGCGCAGGTGAAGCGAAGCCTTTAATAACAAATATCGCAATCTCATTGATTGCTTATGTAAAAAGTGGTATATATCGTTCAAACACGGAATACATGGTTATTTGTAAAACTTGAAATCATATAAACATTCGTTTCCGCAGTCATTGGTACGCAGTTTAGGATTACACTCCCAATATATCCAAAATGGGTAGAAAAGAACATTTATCGTTCAATTTAGAAATATATTTAAAAACACTTTGAACAGGGCACGTCTGGGGTCGGTTGTATGAAAGCCGGATAGTGGTTTTTTCAATCGCTTTAAAATCGCCCGTTGTTTAATTGCTATAACTTTGATTAAATCTCAGCATTCTTAAATCGACTATCCTCTTTAATAATTGCTGGTTCCAAAAATGAAATTTTATCGCTTTTCGAGCATTTTTAGAACGGTTGAAAAATCACTATCCGGTGGATAGCGCTATCCAGCTTTTATACAACCGGCCCCTGATGTGTTTGTCACTCTGTGAGCTTGTCACTCTCATGCATTCACTTTGTCAAATGCTGTGGCTTTGTCATATGCTGTGGGTTTAACTTTGTGGGTTTAATTTTGTCATATGCTGTGGCTTTGTTATATGCTGTGGGTGTGATTCACTTTGTCATATGCTGTGGGTTTAAATGCTTCTAGAAGAGATCTATATAGAATTTAAACGATAACGATTAACTAACTTTAATATTTCGATCAATTTCATATAAATTTCGCATACTTCGAGTTTACTTGGACGTAAAATTTAATTTATTTCTATTTAGAAGCGAAATGCGAAACTAAATGACGTTAGAATTTTCAGACAGCATATCGTAACATGGAGGAAATTTGTTTAAAACTGACGGGAGGGAAAGACTAAGTCAATCAGACTAAGTCAATGCCTCAATTTTTAATAGTTCATACGATAAATAATGAACCTTTTTACCATAAATAGTAAAATTTATGCTGAAAATGTGACTTTTGACTGAAAATACAAACAATGTCTCTTTATAATTCGTCTAATAATTATGTTGTATAATTCTTTTATCAGATATGTAAGTAATTACAAAATTCAGCCCTTTGGCTGAGAGGTAATTTATTAAATCTATCTTTCTATCTATCTAAAACAAAATTGTTCCAAAAGCTTCAAGCAATTTTATGATGTTTTTAACAATTTTTCAAGCTGCCTTTTTATCGTTAAATTGTTTTACCGCGGTCTGTTTCATGTATATTCGACTTCTTTGTAGTTTTCTACACATAAATTAAGTTGTTATGCATCTGGTTATCAGGGCCAATATCATGAACATATAGTGAGTATATATGATGCGCCAAATCAACGACGTGGACTTGAAGTCATGCTGCGGTTATTTCCAGTTTCAAAACAGGGTAAATTATAGACTGTTTTTTGATAAACAAGCCGCATATGACAATAGTTATGAATGTGAACCGCATGTGGCAATATACGCGGCACTTTCATAGTTATGACGTCCGCGTCGTATAGATTTGGTTTTTCTTTTCTTTTCTTATCAGAGATCTGTCATCTAAGCAATATTCTACATCTTAGGATAATGTGCAATATAACGCCTATTAAATTCATGCCAAAACAAATATAGCCATAGAATCGTTTCTTTTTCCGGTCAAAGCTAAGGACTAATGACTTATCCAAGGATCATCATGGCAAGATCGGCAGCACTCTTTGGATGTAAATGATTTGCGCTGCAGAGTACTTAATCAAACGTTTAGAATTGTAATCTTAAACAGATTTTTATACTTTTGACAACCTTCATTCCCTCAGTGCGCAAAATTGTGTTTTTCCAGTAAAATATTAAGCAGTTAAATGTACCATTCATTGAGCCAATGGTTGTTGCCCAGATGCCAACAAGATACGCGTCATCAAAAGAATTTCCAGTTTTTTCGAATTAATCCTCAGTCCAATATACACAAACGTTGGAATGGACAGCGCGACAAAACAAGCGACTGCTAGCAGGCAACTCGATATATTTTTTGAAAATAACGTCTTTCTAGGGCTTCTTTCGTTACATTCTTCATCGTTTCTCAGACTTGTGTTTTTAGTATCTCTATCGTTACATTCTTCATCGTTTGCCAGACTTGTGTTTCTAGTATTTCTATCGTTACATTCTTCGTCGTTTCTCAGACTTGTGTTTTCAGTATTTCTATCGTTACATTCTTCGTCGTTTCTCAGACTTGCGTTTCTAGTATTTCTATCGTTACATTCTTCAACATTTCCCCAACGTTTCTTTGAGATTGTAAACAGTTTGTAGTTCATGAACAACATCGTGGGCGCGACAGTGATGAATAAAAAGAAGATACTCTTGGAACGAAATGACCAAGTTTAGAAGCATCAGCAGTAAAACTAATTCGATGAACACCAGTATCGCAAAAAGAGTTAAAAGTTTTCCCTTCGTTACAGATGTTCGATGAAATATTGGATGATATGTCGCCAAGTATCGATCGAAATTCATCACCAAAAGAGCGAGCAAAGAAAAAACAATGAAAGCAGATGAGAATCCAGGGAAAATTTTTATCCAGCCACCACTAATAGCTTTTCCGGCCAACCATAACATCACAAAATATGCCATACACGAATGATTAATTAAAACCGTACACAAATCGCAACAGGACAAAATCATGATCATGAAATAACACAATTTCTTTCGAAGCTGCGCTGATCTCCAGAAAGTCAGTATAACCATAAAATTTAAAATATTCCTGAGACGAAGAAGCATAGATTGACAATGAACAGGACAATTAAGTTGAAAAGATATTTGAACTCCATATCGTAAAGCGAATTTAATTTGGGTTGCCATGAACTGTATATGTGCATCTGTTTATAGTCTTGCAACAATAAACTCGTATGCAAATTCGCGCGATTATATAACTGTCAAATATATTATTTATCAGTTCAACTGCCTAGGTAATTATCGAAAATTCTCGCCTCTGATTGGTCAAGCGACCTCAGATAGCCAAGCACGTAAGCGGAACTTTCAAAATATCGGCGAGTTACTTGCGTCAGACAAAGAGACAAATGATGAAGTTAGTATTTCTATACAGAAGCTGTCCCTAAGCGAAGAAATAAGCGAAAAATAGCTTTGAATTATTTCGAAACGAGAAACTGCGTTGTATAACGGTGTTATTTCACAAAAACAGTTTATTATAATAAATATATATCTCATATATATATATATATATCTCCGTGAAATTGTCGAGATACTTGTTCACTTTTGCAGATTGGTTTCTCGAAGAATAACCTTTGTATTTATACCGTAAAACAATTATTCACCTCAGGTTCACCGAATATTATACACTATAATGTATGCTCCCGAGAGAAAAAGTAAGTTTTGTGTTCCCAAAGAGTCTGAATGTTTGTCGAAGAAAATATTGAGACTCGAGGGAAAACAAAACTCACTATTTCCCAAAGTAGTGTACATTAAGTGCTTTGTTATATAGGAACAAAAACATACATGTTACACAGCAATTTCATTTCAAAAAACATTTTACTTTATCTTTGTTATGACAATATGTGGGCAGCAATTTTTCACTTGTTTCCTTCGCGGGAAACATTGCAATTATTTAAAGTCATGTGACTACGAATGAACCAATCACATTTAAATTACACAGCACCTATATAACAACACTGAAGACAAACCGGTTCATTATTCAGTGATATTCACATCACCTTGGCCCTTTGGCGAAAATAATGGTTAATTATAGCATCATTATCCCACGTAACTGCATATTTATGTAAACAATCCGGTTCAAATTGCGGAAGAGAGAAAGGGCTGCTTTCCACTGTCGCGTTTTCTGCACGTACATAAGTTTAAAATCATTTAAATGATGCGCATATAAAATCTACAAAATAATAGATGCATAGGGTTGGAGTCTGTTGAAGATTTAGTATGTTTTTTTCTCGCATAAAATTAAACACACAACAACTTCGAAGTTTTTACTTTTACGTGGGCGAAGATTCGCCGTTAAGCCGGTTTTCCACTAGGCGAAATTTTTCGATCGAACGAAATTTTTCGCTCGATTTCATTTTCAACTGTGAAAAATCGACCGTGGCGGAAAATTTCGTTCGATCTAAAAATATCGCCAAGTGAAAACTAACTTAACATGCGTAAATTCACCGCAACAATTGTTTATTGTCACGGTCTAATGTCAGGAGACACGATTCATCCATGTGATCGCATTCTCTCCTGAAGTGAATAGTTCCTGCTGCAGATTGATACTTGATACTGAATGTTTAGAATTGCAGTCTTATATAGAGTTTTACGCTTTTGACAACTTTCATTCCTTCTGTGTGCAAAATCTTGTTTTCCAGAAAAATATCAAGCAGTTAAATGTTGCATTCATCGAGCCAATGGTTTGAGCCCACATTCCAAAAAGGTGTGCAACATCTAAAGTCATTGTTTTCTCTTTCGAGCTAATCCTTAGTCCAATGTAGACAAACGTTGGAATGGACAGCGCCACAAAGCAAACGACTGCTAGCAAGCAATTTGATATATTTTTGGGAATAAATGCCTTTCTAGTATTTCTTTCGTTTGATTCCTCAATTTTTCCACGACTTTTCCTTGCGATTTTTAACAGCTTGTAGTTCATGAATAACATCGGAGAAGCGAAAATAAGGAAGAAAATTAGAAGATACTCTTGGATAGATATGAACCCGTTTAGAATCATCAGCGATCAAACTATTTGAACAGATATCAGCGTTACAAGAAGCGTCAAAAGTTTACCCTTCGTTACAGATGTTCGATGAATGAACGGGTAATATGTCGCCAAATATCGATCAAATGTCATGACCAACAGAGCGAGCATGGAAAAAATGATAAAGACAGACGACAGAATGCGCGCCAACCTACCACCAATATAATTTCCAGTCAACCATAACATCACCTTATAAGCTATAATGGAGTGATTGGTTACGACCGCAAGCAAATCGCAACAGGACAAAACCATGATCATGAAATAACATAATTTCTTTCCAAGTTGCGCTGATCTCCAGAAACTGATTATCACCAAGCAATTTAAACATATTCCTGAGAGAAAGAAACATATGTTGACAAAGAACAGGAATATCAGGTGAAAAAAATATCTGAACTCCATCAGTTGCAAAAGGTTCAAGCAGTTTTATGATCTTTTTTTTAACCAATTTTTGAAGCTGCCTTGAAAACTGTTTTACCGCTGTCTGTTCAGGCGTATTCGACTTCTTTGTAGTTTTCTATACATAAATTAAGTTGTCATGTGAATATCAGGGCCAATATCATGCACATTATGGT
The DNA here is from genome assembly GCF_004324835.1 of Dendronephthya gigantea. Taxonomy (NCBI): domain Eukaryota; kingdom Metazoa; phylum Cnidaria; class Anthozoa; order Malacalcyonacea; family Nephtheidae; genus Dendronephthya; species Dendronephthya gigantea. The sequence goes on along the minus strand of NW_021163026.1, from coordinate 373,011 downwards.
GAGTACATGATGTCCCAAATCTACGACGCGGACGTGAGCTCATACTGTCGTTATTTGCACAATTTCACAATATATGCAGAGGTAAAATTATAGACTGGTTGTGGTAAACAAAGTGTGAGCCGCATGTGAAAACGCAGGTATGCGTGCGCGCAGAAAAGTGAATTCCGATATTCTTTATATTTCAGAAAGCTCGTCGTCGAGTACACATTAAATGATACAGAAAACTAACCACAAACGCCAACGAACAAAAATTTTCGGCTTAGAGGCGATATGTGTTTGAAACTCCATGCACAATTAATGCTTTTACGCAAGAAAGAGAATATATTTAACAAAAAAGATGAACGAAAATTCTGCCAAGAAAGTTCGGCCAAAACGTGCACGTACGAAAAACGCGCTGGTGGAATTAATCCAAAAAACAATTATGTTATAATATTTGCTTAAGTACATATTTGAAATTTTATATCGTTCAGACACGGAATATAAATAAATGTAAACATGAAAGTAGTTCAATATATAAATATCCGTTTCCGCATTTATTAGTATACGCAGTTTAGGATTACAACCCAAGATATCCAAAGTGGCAGGAAAGGAAAATTTATCAATTAATTTAAAAATATAATTTTATTTAAGAACACTTTGAGCAGGGCTCGCCTGATGTGTTTGTCCCTCTCGATATGTTGTGGCTTAAATGTTTCTCGAAGTGCCCTATATAGAAATTAAACGATTAACGATTAACTAACTTTAATATTTCGATTATCACAGAAACACAAGAAGTAGAAATATTTAAAGCGGAAGTCAACTTCTGTGGGTTTGTTTAGCTCATGACAATGTGAAGGCCTTGCATGTAATAATGCTCAAATTTCTCTACTACAAAAATTTACTTGAATGTTTATAATAATCCACGTTTATTTATAAGCGAGAAGGCGAGATGGCGCACGAAATTTGGACAGCATGTCGTAACATGGAGGAAATTCGTTTTCACTGACCGGAAATTTGACCAAGCAAATCAGAATGCCTAAATTTTTACTACTTCATGCAGTGGCATGGCTAAATCGTGAATAGCATGGGGGTGTTTATTCATATATCTATTTTCTCGACAGATTCCTATTGTGAACAATTGCGCTTACCAAAGAGATCTGCTCGGCAGAACTGAATAGATGAATAAACACCCCCAATTATCGTTCTAGCCACGCCACTGAGTTCATGCATGGAAAATGGTAAATAATGTGACTTTTAACCATAGATAATATAAATTTATGCAATCTGATTGGGTTACTGAAAATGCAAACAACGAATGGCTTAATTCTAATTGGGTCTAATAATGTTCTATAATTATTTTATCAAACAATTACGTAATTCATCCTTTTGGCTGCATTGTGGCTAATTAAATAAATCTAAATCTATTTATCTTAAACGAAATTCCTCTTCGTTGTACATCTTGAAAAAAAGAGGTTGTTCCAAAGGCTTCAAGCAATTTTATGATGGTTTTTTCGAACAATTTTTGAAGCTGCCGTAAAAAGTGTTACCGTTAAACTGTTTTACCCGCTTCGTTTCATGTATATTCGCACTTATTTGTAGTTTTCTACACATAAACTAACGTCGATCATGTGAATATCAGGGCCAATATCAAGAACGTAAGTGAGTATATATGATGGGCCAAATCTACGACGCGCACGTGAAGTCATACTGCCGTTATTTCCAGTTTCACAACAGGGGCCGGTTGTACGAAGGCTGGATAGCGCTATCCACCGGTTAGTGATTTTTTCAACCGTTCTAAAATGCTTGAAAAGCAACAAAATTTTAGCTTTGGAAGCAACAATTATTATAGAGGATCCTCAATTTAGGAACACTAAGGTTTAATCAAAGTTTCAGCTAACAACAGGCGATTTTAGAGCGATGGGAAAATCTACTATCCGGTGGATAGCGCTATCCGGCTTTCATACCACCTGCCCCAGAAGTAAATTACATGGGACAAAACCATGATAATGAAATTCCCCAATTTCTTTCGAAGCCGCGCGGATCTTCAGAATGTTAGTATAACCATAAAATTTAAACATATTCCTGAGACAAAGAAACATAGGTTGACAATGAACACGACAATTAAGTTGAGAAAATAAATTACTCCGTAAATTAAGCGAGTGAACAACATAATAAATTATACAGTTGCTATGAACGAACTGTATATGTGCATCTGTTTAAAGTCTTGCAACAATAAACTCGTATGCAAATTCGCGCAATTATATAACTGTCAAATATATTGAAAATTGAATAGGTTTACTGCATATAGGTATTTCTCGCAGACAGTCGGACGATATATATTTGAAGATATATCCCCATTTAATTGGAGATTGAAGGGACCACCGTTGTTTCTGAATTAAGCTATATACAGTATGTTAAGAGACAAATGTACAACTGCACTTACTGATACTGTTAAAATGTTGTACTTAAAGAGTAAAAAACGACGTGCTTTAAACAAATATTCGTTCAGTTCTGTGATGAAATAATGATACCATAAAATACACTACCAGCTTTAGTGCAAATGGCACACGCACATTTCAGCTGTAAGCGTTAATTGCATAGCAACGGTAACAACGTTTAGACTGTCATTTTCAACAGATTTTTATGCTCTTAATAACTTTCATTCCCTCGGTGCGTAAAATCTTGTCTTTCCAGTAAAAGATCAAGCAGTTAAATGTAGCATTCATTGAGCCAATGGTCCTTGCCCACTTCCCAGGCAGCTGTGCTCCATCAAAAGTATTCATCTTCATCTTCGAATTCATACTTAATCCACAGTAGACAAATACTGGAGTGGACAGCGCTACGAAACAAGCGACTGCTAGCAAGCAACTCGATATGTCTTTTAAAGACGACGTGTTTCTTCTATCGGGCGATATTCGTCTATGTGCACGACTTTTCTTCGCGATTATAAACAGCTTGTAGTTCATGAACAACATCGGCGGAGCGAAAGTAATGAAAAAGGTGAGGACAGCAACATGGAGGGGGATAACAGAGTTTAAAGTCACCAGTATCAAAACGAGTAGGAGAAAAAGCAGTATCGCAAAAGAGTTAAAAGTTTTCCCTTCGTTACAGATGTTCGATGAAAGATTGGATGATATGTCGCTAAATATCGATCAAAATTCATCACCAGAAGAGCGAGTATGGAAGGACCTAAGAAAACAGCTGTTAGCGCTTCAACATTGTTGGTCCAGCTAACCCCAATATCATTTCTATTTCCGGTCAACCAAAATATCACAATATAAGCCACAAACGAATGATTTGTGAACGCCGAAAACAAATCGCAACAGGACAAAACCATGATCATGAAATAACACAATTTCTTTCGAAGCTGCGCTGATCTCCAGAAACTGATTATGACCAAGGAATTTAAACATATTCCTGACAAGAAGAAACATATATTCACAACAAACAGGAATATCAAGTTGAGGTATTTCATATCCGTCATATTAAAAATTCAACCCGCGTTCATATACTGGATTGCGTTTTAGTATTCCAGCTGTATCGTTATCTCAAGGATGCCGTATAGCTGAGCGAACTACTGCTTTGTACCCAGATTGCGAATATGAAGGACCTGCAGGGAATACAGAACGTTAGCCGTAACACTTATAAATAAAGTTTGACTTTGATATATACTGTAGATTAATTTTGTGCGAAGCATGAGATTCGGTATTCATCATAAATTTGATGTATATTTTAAGAAAGCCGGAATCTATCAGCATACAGTCACGCGCTATGCTACATGTATTTCTCTGGATATCTCCCTCCAAACTCTCTAATCTGATTCAAAGTTGTATACCAGATCTCCTTTTTAAGGAAGTTATTTACGGGATCGACGAATTTCGTTTTACTTTAATGCGAAATAGGCGGATGGAGTGCATATAGCTATGGTAAACATATAGTAGCCCTCTTAACTCAGTCCGAATGAAATTTAACAACTTAACTTACCGGTAAACTATGTTTTGTGAGTTTTTTCACACCAGATCGCTCTGTACCTTCTTTCGATGTCCTGTTGTGGCCTGATGTAACATTTTGAAATTATAAAGAAAGCATTCATTCGGCAACATCTGTCAGCATAGAGTGTGCATGGATCATCTGTTCAGCAGTTATAAGTTTGCAGTTTTGGAAAACAACCTGACATGTCTCAAGAGGGTTGAGGGGCTAAAAAATGAAAAATGTCATATATTAACACAATCAAATGTATCCCAGTTGGAGCTCGCACTTTGCAATCACATGAGATGGCTATATTTTGAGCATTGGGCTTCTAATGTACCAAAAATAACAAACAGGAAAATCAAGTTGAGAAAATATCTGAATACAATCATTTGTCATATACAAACTCTTCAAAGTAATAAATATATATGCAAATTTGAGTGTTAAATTTATTATTCATTGTGAAATTAATAAAAAATTATCATTAATCTAACTTCCAATCATTGAGCAGTATTTTGGTCACATGTATACATCTGTAATTCTCCACGACGGTCTTATGAATTAGTGATTCATATATTATGAATAAGTGATCATATATTATGAATAAGTGATCATATATTATGAATTAGTGATTCATATATTATGAATTAGTGATTCATATATTATGAATTAGTAGTTCATATATCATGAATAAGTGATCATATATTATGAATTAGTGATTCACATATTATGAATTAGTGATTCTTATATTATGAATTAGTGATTCATATATTATGAATTAGTGATTCATATATTAAATTTGATACAACTATTTAATTAGTATTATTATGCATTACTAATGCAATCTCGATTGTGATTGGCTAAAAACCTACAGATAATTCTCAATGTCTTGCCACCTACACGACATTGAAAATTATCCGTAGGTGACGTAATTTTTTGCCGCTATAGTTTATTGTCAATAATGGCGTAGGCTTCCTCTCTAAAAAGGAAATACATAATGAAACAATAACGCAAACTTCGGCTTGATAATTCTAGATATCAGACTCAACCTCATCCAATAATTGTTAATTCATAACTTTGTTACACACATGCCTAATATGCATAATATGCATTAAGCTTAATTTATTCATTTCACAAGCACGTTAAAATACTCGCGGCTGATCTGTATGGGATTTACAATTGTAAATACGAATAAAGCTGCCGCTCGTTTTTTGACTAGTACTAAAACGTGCAGCAAAAGCAATATTCTTAACTTAGTGAATAGACTCCACAGATAATAAACTCTATACTATGTCTAAAACAGTTCCTATACTATGTTAATCGCAGAATAACATACAATCTGTAAGCAGTTTATAGACATTTCGACCTCCGTCTAAGAATTGTTTATTGTCACGGTCTAATATCTAGAGACACAATTAATCTATGGGATCACATTCTCCTCCAAAGTGAAAGGTTCCCGCTGCAGACTAATACTTAATTGAACGTTTTGAGGGTTTCTAAAGAGTTTTATGCCTTTTACAACTTTTTTCCTTCTGTACGTAAAATCGGGTTTTTCCAGTAAAGATCAAGCAATTGAATGTTGCATTCATTGAGCCAATGGTTTGTGCCCACATTCCAAAAAGGTGTGCCACATCTAAATTCATTGTTTCCTCTTTCGAGCTCCTTAGTCCAATGTAGACAAACGTTGGAATGGACAGCGCCACAAAGCAAACGACTGCTAGCAAGCAACTCGATATATTTTGGGAATAAATGCCTTTCTAGTATTTCTTTCGTTTGATTCCTTAACTTTTGCACGACCTTTCCTTGCGATTTTTAACAGCTTGTAGTTCATGAACAACATCGGAGAAGCGAAAATACAGAAGAAAATTAGAAGATACTCTTGGAAGAAAATGACGCCGTTTAGAATCATCAGGGATAAAACTATTTGGACAGACATCAGCGTTACAAGAAGCGTCAAAAGTTTTCCCTTCGTTACAGATGTTCGATGAATGAACGGGTAATATGTCGCCAAATATCGATCAAATGTCATGACCAAAAGAGCAAGCATAGAAAAAATGATAAAAACAGACGACAGAATGCGTGCCAATTAACCTACCACCAATATAATTTCCAGTCAACCATAACATCACCTTATAAGCTATATGGAGTGATTGGTTACGACCGCAAGCAAATCGCAACAGGACAAACCATGATCATGAAATAACATAATTTCTTTCGAAGCTGCGCTGATCTCCAGAAACTGATTATGACCAAGGAGTTTAAACATATCCCTGAGAGAAAGAAACATATGTTGACAAAGAACAAGAATATCAGGTGAAAAATATCTGAGCTCCATCATCAGGGGTTCCAACCAAACGGAGAAAAATATATCTGATGCAAGTACTTAATTTTTCCGAATTTGTCCAATGTAGATTTTACTGAGTTAAGATTCCTATGGACGTTAATAGCCATCTACCCTTGTACGAGCCTGGATTTAGATCTCGCAATTATAATGAAAATAATTTCTATTTCCTCTTGAAGCATAAACAACAATACTTTAGAAACTCGTTCTTTGTTAGATCTGCAAGTCTGTGGAACAGTCTACCAGCAGATCTAAAAACCTGTGGCTCGCTTAACTCTTTCAGAGTTAGTATTCGTAATTATTATGTTTCTAAGTTAACTTCTTACAGCCCTCCTGGCTTTACTTAGATTATAAGTTATAACTTAAAATAAGTGTTATTTGTGTAATATAAAGTCCAGTTATAATATTGGGGTCAGGTGTCAATTGGGACGCAAGTCCTGTTCCTTTCCTCTGTCACACTTATGTCCTCTGTTATCGTTGTATATGCGTAATAATTGTATTGTGTTGTGACAAAATGATTAAATGATTAAATGATTAAATGATTAAATGATTATACGCAGCCCTCTGCCTCTTGAGCTCGCCAGTAATGGCCACAGGTATGACTGAAATTTACCAGCTTACGTCCTTATTCAATGCCTTAGTTGTGGCTTGATACTATTGTATCTTGAAAGTTTAAATGTTCGAAGAAGCCGTTTATTTATAACATTTACATACATAGTCGAACATCTGTTTCTGCGGATAATAGTGACGAAAACTGAAAACATATGGTTAAACAACTCCGCGGTAGTCCTGCACGAATAGTTCAAACAAGGTGATACTAAAAAATCCTGAAACGGTGCTCATCCAAACGTAAACGTATTTCCGCAAATGTTTAAAAATAATATATATATTTATTATATATAATATATTATATATTATTATATATAATATAATTTATATTATTTATATATAATTATATATATATATATTATATATATATATATATTATATATATATATATATATATGAATACGTTAAATGGTTTCCAAAAACTGTCCCACAGGAGAAATATCTTATTTACAGTAAAACTATAGGCAGCCTTGTGAATGCAGCTACGTCATACTCATGCATATATAATTGTTCTAAGATGCTTCCCATGCATGCGTTCACGCGTTTCTCTTACGCACTTTCATGCACGGCATATTTAAATGCTTAAAGTTAAACGTCAACAATTGCATACTAATATATGCGGAAAACTAAGTTATAAAATAATAAGTTTTTTTATTTATTTCCCTTATGTACAATTTTATGAATATTACAAATGATTTTTTTTATTTGAATAATGTTAGGCTAGAGACCTACTAGAAACCTATACAGGCTTTTGTGTACTATTTGTATACTATTTTAAAAATGTCCACTGTAAAACATGAATAATCACAAAAATGATTTCTTATAGTACTATTTACAAAGAAAAGGGAAGCGAGTGAAGAGTAATGGAGTAAGAATAATTGCAGTCCAGATATAACTCAAGAAGTCATATTTTTTATAAAACAGTAGGTATATAACGCCTGTTCTGATTGGTCGAAGCCCGTGTTTGGATCAGGCCATTTCCAAACATGGAAATTTAATTCACTTTTTGAAATCAAACTTGGAACACTACAATCAGTGACATAAATATTGGACCGCTTAGCCTGGAAAGGCAACATTTTCCCCCTCCCCCCTTTTTCAATGTTGTATGCCGAATAAAACCTTCACGGGGCAAGCCATTGCCTTGGATTTGTTTGCCAACATTTTTTTCACCAGAAAAACAACATTGAAACGGGGGAGGGGGGTTACGAGTTAATTTTCTAAGATCACGTAAAAATGTACTCTGTCTATACAAGTGTCCCAAATTTTAATGTCACTGATTGTACCTTGTTGTTTTTATTTTATAAAACAATTACTTAATGGTTCCCGTGTTTAGATGAAATGATCCAAACACATGGGCAGGGCCGTAACTAGAACGATAATTGGGGGGGGGGGGTGTTTATTCATATATTCAGTTCTGCCCGACGGATTTCCATTGTGAGCTATTGCACTTACAAAAGAATCCGTCGGGCAGAACTGAATATATAAACACCCCTCCCCCAATTATCGTTCTAGTTACGGCCCTGCACTTGGGAATGTTGCTTCAGTTAAGAAAAGCTCTCAAAATCACTCGACTTCGGCTCGTGTTTCGCGCGCTTTTCCCGCGCGTGTTTGAATTAGGCCATCCAAACGCGGAAACGATTAAGTAATTGTTTTTCTTTCGACCTATTCATATGGTTTTAGGTTTTTCGAACTAACTTGAGGATTTTACCAGCCTACCTTTAGTGATACGTTTTACTTGGAAATTTTAACAAAATCTCCTGACCAGCGACTGTTTTCAGTACCAGTGGGAATTAATACTGATATCCGAGCTCACAAGCGAGCATCACCTCAAGACTCAGGCGATTTGAAATGAATATAGCGCTTATCATGCACAGAATAGCTGCTTCATATTATAGCTACTTCACTAAGAGAGTTTACTCGGCTAAAGTGTTTAATTATAGGCTGTTTATAGATATGAAGTTACTCTATATAATATATATCTTCAAAAGTTCATTTAAATTTATTTGTATGAAATAAAACACATGCAGGCATATATATGTAATTTGTTTTACAAATTAATGTTAGAATATTTAAATCTTCATAGAATACACTCAATTTCAAGCAAACATTTCTAAAAGAAACAACCTAAGCCATGCTAAGCGGGTGGCAAGCCCAAGACACGAAACTCAGAGGTCAATTTTAAGACGTAATTAAACGCACTTACCTTAAAGAAACCGATGAAGCGATCTTTATTAAGATTCTGAAAGTTTATAAATATCGCCGCGTCGGTAACCCTCAAAGTTTCTAATACAAAAAAGCTTACTAATTAAGATATGAAGGTCAAGATGTAAAACGCAACCCGGAGACGGCCAGACTGCTCGTCATAGCCCACTCGCGCTTTGCTATATTTTGTTGTTTACTGACTTTAAAAACCGTACAATAATCAGAGGACTAGAAGGCCCGCTTGTCAGTGAGAAATTTCCTCGTTTCTCACAGAAATTCAAACAAACAAACATATGAAAAACCCATGCAAAATATGCATTCGTTCCTACATCGAAATTTAGTTTTAAAACTTGAGATCCTTAGAGAGAGCGAAACAAATGAAAATTTTGACAATGCATGTATAAAAGAAAACAGCCGGCTTGCCATGCATTCGCGGGTCCTAAGCTAGCCAAGCCTAATCTTTAATATATTATGAAATGACTCAAATGAGTCTATAGCTGATATTTTTTATTTCGACAGCTGTGAACTCCGCTATGTTCGGTAAAAATACCCGTGTGCAATAATTTTCCCAGCGGAAATAGTTCCCTCAAACGGCGCTCCGCCCCGGCTTAGGGACAATTACGAAAATAGGCAAATCAAACTGCATGTTACTTGAAAAGAATATTACCCTGTTTGTCAAATTGTAACTAGTCGTATTCTTAGCATACGCCTGTATACGTGTGGTTTTATAGGCTTATAATGCACGCAGAATTCTCGTCGACACACTGATGTCAATTTTGCATTTGACGATAGTAGATTTTGTGGCCTTGCTTTAGAAATGCAGTTTTCTGTTCATATTTATGTTCGACTACAATAATTTTCAACCCCCATTCGCATTCGCGGGACAATGCATCATTCAATTATAAAACATAAGCAATGTTGACAGTTATTATTTTTTTAATTCTCGTACCGTTAACTAATAACACAAAAAAAGTAGTTCGAATCCTGACTTCTAATTTCTATCGGGGGCTTTTGCCCGTGTCTAACCATGTGTGTTGTTGGATCAGGGGCCGGTTGTTCGAAAGGCGTTTAGCTTAAACGGCAGATAAGTTGAAAATGGAAAACAAAATTATCTCTTTATTCAACAAATGAACTGAACTATTTCGATATAAATCGCTTAATTTTCAATGGAAGTGCATATTCAGGCATAAAGATGCAGGTTCAATCATTCAAAAGATGTGAGAGTATTTTTAAATTATGGCTTATCCACCGTTTAAGCTAAACGCTTTTCGAACAACCTGCCCATGCAAAATTAAATAACATTCTTACATCTGTCTGGAATGAGTCAACCTGAATATTATGCACTGAATATGTAGTTGTAAATCTTTCTACTAAGGCTAAAAACATTTTGTTTGCTTGTTGAATAAAACGATAGACTTGATTTCTATTTTGAACTTATATCCACCGTTTAAGCTAAACGGGCTTGATACAAACCGACCCCAAAAGACAAATCCATCCTATTGATCAGAGTCCAGAATTATCCAACTTGAAATTCACTTCTTCACTGGAAGTTAAAAGGTTCACTGCAGAATAGTTATTAGTCGCACGTTCAGGATTCTCATCTCCCGAAAATTTTTATGCTTTTAATAACTTTCATTCCCTCGGTGCGTAAAATCTTATTTTTCCAGTAAAAAATCAAGCAGTTAAATGCCGTTTATTGCAGCAATTGTTTGGGCCCGACATCCAAGAAATATGCGTCATCGTGCGAACGCAGGATTCCTTTGGAGAGTAGTCCAATGTAGACAAGCGTTGGAAAGAGCGCACAAGACAAGCGACTGATAGCAAGCAAACTCGATATATTCTTCAAGAGACAGCTGATATTCCTCTGTTCCACGACCTTTCTCGCGATTGTAAACAGCTTGAAATTCATGAAAAACATCGGAGGAAATAAAATGACGACGCACACGAGAAGAAAAACTGCAATGAAATAAAGCGAGTTGTTATTGAATCAAATGTAATGTTAGTAAGACAAATCAGCATTGCAAATAAAGTCGAAAGTTTCCCTCTCGTTACAGAGTTCGATGAAAGATGGAGTATGTCGCTAAATACGATCAAAATTCATCACCAGAGCTGATAACGAAGAAGAAGGAACCAAGTGATATCAGAGAAAAAATGCGCACCCAGATAAATATAGAAGCATTTGTATTTTGAGTCAACCAAAACATCACAGCGCACGCCGCGACAAAATGATTAGTCAAGACCACAAGCAAATCGCAACAGGACAAAACCATGATCATGAAATAACACCAATTCTTTCGAAGCTGCGCTGATCTCCAGAAACTGATTATGACCAAGGAATTTAACATATTCCCGAGAAAAGAAACATATATTCAAAACAATCAGGATATCAAGTTGAGAAAATAATGAACTTCATCATTTCGGAAACACGTCAGATGGTAACACGCGTTAAGACACCACGTAGCCTATATTAACAACTGCGATTAGTCTTTCTTCGGACGAAGTGTATCCTCGCAGTATATTTGCGGAGGTTAATAGCCTGAAATAACGGATGGAGAAGTTATACAGAAATATTATTTATAAAGTATTATTTATAAAGATTCATTTCGACTGATGTTTTTTGTATATGATTTTCACAAATTAGAGAATCGATATGCAATCATGCACATATGCTACATCAACTAACCGTGTATGACCTTTTTTAAAGATCTAATTGTGGTACACTAAATATGCAGTGATCTAGGAACTTATATTCCTTTAGGAGGGCGCTATATACCGTTATAAAGTATACCGATTCAGAACTTGTCCCATATAGTTTTTGGTAAAGATTGTACGCATCCCTCCTCAGATCGCCAGTAAATTGCACTTTTCTAACTGTGTATATAAGGACCGCAAAATTTTACCAGCGTACCTTTAGTTTTAACGAAACCTCCTGACCAGCGCCTGTTTTCAGTACCAATGGGAATTAATACTGATATCCGAGCTCACAAGCGAGCATCACCTCAAGACTCGCGCGATTTTAAATGAATATAGCGTTCATCACATGCAGAATAGCTGCTTCATATTATAGCTACTTCACTAGTTACTCGGCAACTAAGTGTTATCGCTAAAAGATTAAGAAACGAAACTCAGAGGTCAATTTTAAAACGTAATTAAACGCACTTACCTTTAACAAACCAATGAAGCGATCTTTATTAAGATTCTGGAAGCTAATACCCTCGCTTGGTAACCCTCGAAGTTTCTCACACAAAAACAAAAACAAGCTTACTACGAGATATGAAGGTCAAGATGTAAAAAGCAACGGAGTCATAGCCCACTCTCTTTGCTATATCTTGGTGTTTACTGACTTCAAAAACCATACTCCATACAATAACGAGAGGACTGGAAGGCCCGCTCGTCGGTGAAACACGGTGAAATTTCGGTGAAATTTCTATCAGAAATTAAAAAAAAAACCTGAAAGAAATACATTCGTTTCTACATCGCAATTACTTTTAACAACTTGGGAGAGATGCTCAGAGAGAGCAAGATTTACAAATGAAAATTTGTCAATGAAAATTTGTAAATAAAACGGCGTGCCTTATGCCACATGCATTTGCTTGTCCATGCAGCGATAGTTAAAATAAGTGTAACGACGGTATTCGTTCCGATATTATAAAAAATTTCTGAAAGATCAAATTTCCCAGCAATGTGATTTGAAATGGTGGGAAAGCACTGGGACTAATAGTAAAACTTCGCTTCGGCGAATAATGCAAACTTCGACATAATTCTCGATATCACACTCAACCTCATCCAATAATTGTTAATTCATAACTTTGTTACACATGCACATGCCCTAATATGCATTAAGCTTAATTTATTCATTTCACAAGCACGTTAAAATACTCGCGGCCGATCTGTATGGGATTTACAATTGTAAATACGAATAAAGCTAAGCCGCTCGTATTTTTTAACTAGTACTAAAACGTGCTCAGCAAAAGCAATATTCTTAACTTAGTGAATAGACTCCACAGATAATATACCCTACAGTTCCCAATACTATATTAATCGCAGAATAACATACAATCTGTAAGCAGTTTTTAGACAATTCGACCTCCGTCTAAGAATTGTTTATTGTCACGGTCTAATATCTAGAGACACAATTAATCTATGGGATCACATTCTCCTCCAAAGTGAAAGGTTCCCGCTGCAGAATAATACTTAATTGAACGTTTTGAGGGTTTCTAAAGAGTTTTATGCCTTTTACAACTTTTATTCCTTCTGTGCGTAAAATCGGGTTTTTCCAGTAAAATATCCAGCAGTTAAATGTTGCATTTATCGAGCCAATGGTTTGTGCCCACATTCCAAAAAGGTGTGCAACATCTAAAGTCATTGTTTTCTCTTTCGAGCTAATCCTTAGTCCAATGTAGACAAACGTTGGAATGGACAGCGCCACAAAGCAAACGACTGCTAGCAAGCAACTCGATATATTTTTGGGAATAAATGCCTTTCTAATATTTCTTTCGTTTGATTCCTTAACTTTTGCACGACCTTTCCTTGCGATTTTAAACAGCTTGTAGTTCATGAACAACATCGGAGAAGCGAAAATAAGGAAGAAAATTAGAAGATACTCTTAGATAGATATGAACCCGTTTAGAATCATCAGCGATAAAACTACAGGGTGTATCAAAAAAAATGTCCCAAATGTAAAATTTCCGTTTTTCAGGATATTTTGCAGAATTTGGCAATTTTTTGTGTTCCTAGAGATAGTTAAGACTTATCTGGTATACCTAGGGCAAGTTTGGTTTTTCATTAACAAAATTATGTTACTGGGGGGGTGGTTTCTTTCCACTGATATTGAGAGGGCTTGCGCGCGAAAATGTGGAGCTGAAATTGAGATATTATTTAGCTGTCTAAAAGTAGGAAAGCTTTTTAATACACTGTCAAAGTTTCAGGAAAAATAATGCAAACTGGGAGCAACGCGCGACCCCTAAAAGTGACAAATATTTCATTGCGCGCAATGGATTAAATGCATGGTTGATTTTAGCGTGACCGATCTCATGCAAGGCTGGGCAAATGAATAAATTAAAGCGAGAAACTGAACAAGAAGACGAAGCGATTTAATAACAAGATTTTTATTCTTGATGTCAATCCTCAACATTTCTACCATTTCTTTCTAAGCAAACTGCGGCTCGTCTGAGCATGGTAAACACTGAACGGCGAACCACATTTGTCTGTCCTGCCTCAAATTATCCATTTCGTTCGAAATTCTTTCTTGCAAATCGCCTACGCTACCACCGGCAAATCTAGGCGAATGGACAGACAAATGGTTCGCTGTTCAGTGTTTAGTATGCTCAAACAAACCGCAGTTTGCTTTAATGAAATGGTGGACATGCTGAGGATTAACATCACGATAAAATCGCTTTGTTTTTGTGTTCAGTTTCTCGCTTTAATCTATTCATTTGCCCACCTTGTATGAGATCGGTCACGCTAAAATCAACGATGCATTTAATCCACTGCGCGCAATGAAATATTTGTCATCTTTAGGGGTCGCGCGTTGCTCCCAGTATGCATTATTTTTCCTGAAACTTTGACAGTTTATTAAAAAGCTTTCCCACTTTTAGACAGCTAAATAATATCTCAATTTCAGCTTCACATTTTCGCGCGCAAGCCCTCTCAATACCAATGGAAAGGAACCACCCCCCCGGTAACATAATTTTGTTAGTGAAAAACCAAACTTGGCCTAGGTATACCAAATAAGTCTTAACTATCTCTAGGAACACAAAAATTTGCCAAATTCTGCAAAATATCCTGAAAAACGGAATTTTTGCATTTGGGACATTTTTTTTGATACACCCTGTATTTGAACAGACATCAGCGTTACAAGAAGCGTCAAAAGTTTACTCTTCGTTACAGATGTTCGATGAATGAACGGGTAATATGTCGCCAAATATCGATCAAATGTCATGACCAACAGAGCGAGCATGGAAAAAATGATAAAAACAGACGACAGAATGCGTGCCAACCTAGCACCAATATAATTTCCAGTCAACCATAACATCACCTTATAAGCTATAATGGAGTGATTAGTTACGACCGCAAGCAAATCGCAACAGGACAAAACCATGATCATGAAATAACATAATTTCTTTCGAAGTTGCACTGATCTCCAGAAACTGATTATCACCAAGCAATTTAAACATATTCCCGAGAGAAAGAAACATATGTTGACAAAGAACAGGAATATCAGGTGTAAAAAATATCTGAGCTCCATCATCATGGGTTCCAACTAAACGGAGAAAAATATATCTGATGCAAGTACTTAATTATTCCGAATTTGTACAATGTAGATTTTACTGAGTTAAGATTGTACGCAGCCCTCTGGCCTCTTCAGCTCGCCAGAAATGGCCACAGGTATGACTGAAATTTACCAGCTTTACGTCCTTATTCAATGCCTTAGTTGTGGCTTGATGCTATTGGATCTTGAAAGTTTAAATGTTCGAAGAAGCCGTTTATTTATAACATTTGCATACATATATATATATATATATTATATATTATATATATATATATATATATATATATATAGATATAGATATATATATATATATATATATATATATATATATATTAGAATATAGATATATATATATATATATATATATATATATATATATATATTTATATATAATATATATATATATATATATATATATATATATATATATATATAATATATATAATATATATATATAAATGAATACGTTAAATGGTTTCCAAAAACTGTCCCACACGAGAAATATCTTATTTACAGTAAAACTATAGGCAGCCTGGTGAATGCAGCTACGTCGTACTCATGCATATATAATTTTTCTAAATGCTTCCCATGCATGCGCTCACGCGTTTCTCTTACGCACTTTCATGCACGGCATACTTTAAATGCTTAAAGTTAAACGTCAACAATTGCATACTAATATATGCGGAAAACTAAGTTATAAAATAATAAGTTTTTTTATTTATTTCTGATTTCTCTTATGTACAATTTTATGAATATTACAAATGATTTTATTTTATTTGAATAATGTTAGGCTAGATATCTACTAGAAACCTATACAGGCTTTTGTGTCTAGCCCCGTAGTGATTATACTATTTTTAAAAATGTCCACTGTAGAACCAGAATAATCACAAAAATGATTTTTTATAGTATACTATTTACAAAAAAAAAAGGGAAACGAGTGAAGAGTAATGGAGTAAGAATAATTGCAGTCCAGATATAACTCAAGAAGTCATATTTTTTATAAAATAATATGTATATAACGCGTGTTCTCATTGCTCGAGACCCGTGTTTGGATCAGGCCTTTTCCAAACATGGAAATTTAATTCGCTTTTTGAAATCAAACTTGGAACACTACCTCGTTGTTTTTATTTTATAAAAGAATTACTTAATGGTTTCCCGTGTTTGGATGACATGATCCAAACACTTGGGAATGTTGCTTGAGCTAAGAAAAGCTCTCAAAATCACTCGACTTCGGCTCGTGTTTCGCGCGCTTTTCCGTCTCGCAACATTCCCGCGCGTGTTTGAATCAGGGCATCCAAACGCGGAAACGATTAAGTAATTGTTTATTCTTTCGACCTATTCATATGGTTTTAAGGCGGATTTCTACTTACAGCGAAATATTTTCGCTAGCGAATCATATTTTCTTTTAAATTGAGAACAGTCAAGTCAAACTAATTTATTTATGCTGTTAAAATTCAAAAGAAAATATGCAAATATTTCGCTGGCGAACGATTTCGCTGTAAGTGGAAATCCGCCTTTAGGTTTTTCAAACTAACATATAAGGATTTTGACAGGGCCGTAGTTAGAAGCTTCATTTGAGGAGGGGGTGTAATTCATATATTTCCTTTATTGACTGCATGTGAAAACGATGAGTTTCTAAATAAATGAGGAATTATGATAATTTGTATAGCGGCACTAAGGGCTAATTTGCATCATATGCTTCGTTGTTAATGCGAAACCCAAAATATGAAAACCAAATTGCAACAAATTACAATTTACGACATTTAAGAAAAATGAATTACGACGAATTATGACGACGTTATCTAATGAAAATCAGCTTTGAATCGTCAGGCAGGCTACGCGATTAATTACTAAACCTATGTAATTTGGGCATCTTTAATTTATTTACTAATTAAAAATGTTGCTTTATATATGGTAAATATAAGACAAAATTCAATCCAGCAAAAATTTCCTGTCTTTCGAAATTATTGGCCGTTGCATGCTGCAGAATCAAGCGCTTTGAATTGTCGTCTACATATTTTCATTTTTTAATAACTTGAAATGTGGTATTTTGAACGGCCGATCCCGAGGTTTTCTCCCCTCTCGCCCACAGCCCCAACACCCCATGATAAAGACCCAAAAGGCCCTGGGAACGAGGTTGTATTCCTATCGAAATTTTTGCGAAACATAGGGGGGACGCGACGCAAGTCAATCGACATCGGAAAAATCATGAGAATATAATTTTTATTGGCTGTTAAGAAAACTGTGTATGTTAAACAATAAACTCGAATGCAAATTCGTGCGTCAAATTTTTTATTTATGCTACGCAAATGTGATTATGGCTACTGATTGGTCAAGTGACATTGGCTTATTAAATTATTACAGTGGCCCATATGAGGCATGCTGGAAATAAGTATGATATATTAAAAAATCCGAGAGTAGCAATAAAAACGCAGCAATTGTATTAAAATTGTTGCCGCCCCCCCTCCCCCCCCTTGTATCGCTCTAGTTTTGGTCTATTGCCGCTTAGTAAAGGAATTGTTGTGACAATTTAGCCCCGTTATGTTAGTGTTTATTGACTGTATGAAAAACGATGAATTTCTAAATAAATGAGGAATTATAATTTGTGTAGCAGCACTAAGGGCTAGTTTCCATCATATGTTACGTTCGTTGTAATGCGAAACCCAAAATAAGAAAACCGATTCGCAATAGATTACAATTTTGTTCAGGCACGCGACTAAACCTATGTAATTTGGGCAATTTTAATTTTTTTACTAATTAAAAATGTTGTTTTCATATCTGGTAAATACAAGACAAGATTCAATCCAGCAAAAATTTTCTCTATAGCTGGGTTTCAGTCACGTGACAAATTTAGCACTTGGTGGTCAACTCCTGATGGAAAAATATTTATCAAATCAAGTAAAATATTCATTGTAGGTTTTAACCTAATGTTGAGTAGATGTTATGTCCAATTTAACGAAATTTGCTTACTTCCACAAGGCATAATTCGGCAATATTTGTGAAGTTGACCACCAAGTGTTTCTCTATGTATTAATCTTGAGGGAAACCCACCTATTCGCAGAAATTATAGGCCGTTGCTGCAGAATCAAGCGCTTTGAATTGTCGTCTGCATATTTTCATTATTTAATAACTTTCGTTCCCTCCTTCCTGATGTATCGTTCATTGCGCGAAGGGTTCTGGCCCACATTCCGACAAGACATAATCAAAAGAAAAGCATTTTTGTTTCGAGTTTATCTTTAGTCCAATTTAAACAAACGTACAGTACTTTCCAGAAATAAACTAACACTGCGGTTGCGGTTCGGTTGCGGTTAGGTTGCGGTTCGGTTGCGGTCGACAGATAGAAACCGCAGACGACCGTAAGGCGGGAAAAAATACGATCGCGGTTACCGTTCGCTTCCGAAGGGAATGTTATGAACAGCTGAGAACGAAAACACAATAATCATATCGAAAACATCTCAAGAAATGTCTGTCAGACCGAGTTAGGCCGAGGTTAAACCTCCATCTCACCGCAATTCGACCTCGGTCTAATCTAGGTGAAGCCCGGTTTTTGTTAGGTAATTTCTGGACAGTACTGTAGTGAAGTGACTGCACTTCGATATATCCTCCGCGGAAAATTTTCTGTAAAGCAATTTCATATAAGTCAAGTCACACCGTTTTTTTACTAGAACAGTGTACAATATAATCAATTTGAGCATGTCAACAATTGTAAATATAGGCCGGTTTCAGACGTCAAATTTTTCATGTGTTCCAAACGATCCAAACCGAATGGTAATGAGCTTAACACTTGGTTCTAGTTATCTGTTTGAGATTCAGCAGATGGAAAGTTTGTCCGTTGACATTATGTTGCGTCACGTCACAATACAAGGTTCTTCACCTCGGCATCGCAAAAAATTTTCTGCCTTCGGAAATGAGATGTCCTTCCTGCTAGGGTCGTTAATAGTTATAGAATTACCGTTCACATAATTTCACGCTTTTAATAACTTTCATTCCCTCGCCGCGCAAAACCGGGTTTTTCCAGTAAAATATCAAGCAGTTGAAAGTTCCATTCATCGCGCCAATGGTTTTAGCCCACAATCCAACAATATATGCGTCATCAAAAGAAAACCATTTTTGTTCCGACTTCATTTTTAGTCCAATGCCGACAAACGATGGAATGGACAGTGTCATAAGACAAACGGCTGCTAGCAAGCAACTCGATATTTTCTTCAAATAAAGTAACTTTCTCGTATAGGGCGATTCAACTCTGTTGTCACGTCTTTTCTTCATCGCAATTGCAAACAACTTGCAGGACATGAACAACATCGGAGGAGTAAATATAGTAAAAAACACGAGAATATAAATTAAATACGAGATTAGTGAGCTCAGCAACATTAGCAAGAAACCTAATGAGACAGAAATCAATACTGCAAGAAGAATTAAAAGTCTCCCCTTTGTTACCGATGTCAGATGATAAATGGGATAATATGTTGCCAAATATCGATCAAAATTCATCACTAAAAGAGCCAGCTGGGAAACGAAGATGAAAGCAGTAGAGAGCGCGGCAAAACTCTGCACCCAGGTATCCCCAATAGTGTTCCCATTTCGCGTTAACCATAGCAACACAATATAAGCCATATAGGAATGATTAGTTAAGACCACGCACAAGTGACAACAGGACAAAACCATGATCATGAAATAACACAATTTCCTTCGAAGCTGCGCTGATCTCCAAAAACTGATTATCACCAAGCAATTTAAACATATTCCCGAGAGAAAGAAACATAGGTTGACAACAAAAAGGATTGTGAGCAAAAAATAATGTCGGAACTCCATCATTAAAGAGTTTTCTTGCATGCTTAATGTACGTGCATTCAAGGCTGGCTCTCCGGCATCGTAATAATATAACCGACGCTAACTGTCAGTGATCATGCATGCACTCAATATTGACGTGGATATTTATTTTGTGGATATTAAATTAAAAATAAAAATGCTGCAAAGGAAAAATTAGCATCAAGTTGCTTACAAAGTTGTTACTAAATGGTCACAGGTTCCAACAATTAGCGCGAGTTTCTCACAAAATATAGAAAAATGTGATTTACAATAAAACTTTTACTGTTAAAACTAAAACTTAACCATGCAGCGCTGATATGGGAATTGGTAACGGCAACAAAAAAACGCCCTTTTTGGGCCATTTTTTGAAAAGACGGTTAACTTAGGGCGCTTTCCTTTATACGGAAAAAAATGGCCAGACCGGTCCTGTTGTATTTCCGTACAGACAGATTACTGGTATTTTAGAGTGTTTCAAAAACTCGGCATTCAAGTATATCGTTATTTACATCTGCCAAGCACGGGAAATATAGTTTCATCGCTTTCATCGATTTCGTAACGAAATAGTCTATTTCAATTTAAAATACGACCGGTCTGACCATTTTGGCCGCTTAATGGAAAGCGCTCTTAGGGGCTGTTTACATGAACCCGGTTACCCGAGATTCAACGAAGCGTGAGATGATTTTGAGGTATTGAAATGAGCAGATAACATGATCCTGGCAGACATATAATCACCACAACAATTGCATGTGCTTGTTTG
This sequence comes from Dendronephthya gigantea, assembly GCF_004324835.1. NCBI lineage: Eukaryota > Metazoa > Cnidaria > Anthozoa > Malacalcyonacea > Nephtheidae > Dendronephthya > Dendronephthya gigantea. The sequence continues at coordinate 352,074 of NW_021163026.1, read as the reverse complement.
GTGTCATAAAGACTTATTTCAATATCTCAAAGTCCTCTCACGCTTCGTTGAATCTTGGGTAACCGACCTCATGTAAACAGCCTAAACCAGGAAAGCATCCTGCTTTTAAAAGTGACTAATAATTACCAGTTTATACCAGGAAGGGACAGTCTAACTAGATTTGAGCAGCTTCGGTTAAAAATTATGTATATCTGGTTACACTGAATGTATGTCAGGGTGCCTGTCGGGTACAAGGCGAATATACGAATGCACACCCTTTCACACGCAATTCGACGTCCAAACTCGACCTTGGTCGCAGTTATGTAATATTTAACGTTCAAGGAATACACAGGGGCGTATTCCTGTTGTAGGCTATTGCACTTGCTTCGTTTTAGTTACGCCACTGAGAATAAAGCCGATTTCAAGCACATAATAAACATTGTTGGTTAACATCTGGTTCTGCTTTTATTAATTTTCAGTTTAGTAAAACAACCTAAGTTGTCCTAAGAGGGCGGCTATGCTAAGAAACGAAACCTGTCAATCATTATCAAACCATAATTATAAACGTACTTAACTTTGAGGCTTTGAGCCAGCACGTAGCAAACTTTTTTAGATTCGGTAAGATAAACTCCTGCGTCGGCAACCCTCATGCAAAGTTCCTATAAAACAATGAAACATGCTCACTATGATAAAACGACAATCAATATCAATGTTTTCGATAAGGGAATCGTTCATAACTCAGTTACGTCGTTCTCTACCAGCCAACAATTCTGTGCCGCTAACCAACGATATGCTCTATACGCTATTAGTCTATTGTCTATATACCCGACTACTGTCTATTACAAATCCTACATTCTGATTGGCTACTCAACCATTGTCTATTCGTGATGGTGAACGTTTGGGAAAAATTCGCTCGCGCGACCGTATAAAATTGGATTAATTAACGGGTTAACGGACCGAAAGCTTTGCAGTATTAAATACTTACATTGTGTACCTACAAGCTAAATTACTTATTGATGTCACCATGCAAGAATACAAGAATATTAAATTACAACAAATTACGACAGGTAATTACTACGAATTATGAAGAGTTATGTCACATAAAAAGCAGCCTTAAATCGTCAGGTTGGCTACGCTGTCAGTAATCCTATGCAATGTGGACACTTTTAATATCTACTAAAATGTTCCACCAAAAATTGCTGCTTTCTACTTGTGTTGATACAAGACAAGCTCATCCCTACGACGTTAACAGTTCAAAAAATCGTCTCTCATCGGAAATTAGAGGTCCTTTCAGCAGAATCATCTCCCGAAGATTTTCATGCTGTTGATAACTTTGATTCCCTCGGTGCGCAAAATTGTGTTTTTCCAGTAAAAGATCAAGCAGTTAAATGTACCATTCATTGAACCAACGGTTCTTGCCCACAATCCAACAAGATATGCTTCATCTAAATTAAACCATTTTTGTTTCGAGTGCATCTTTAGACCAATGTAGACAGACGTAGGGAAGGACAGTGCAAAGAGACAAGCGACTGCTAGCAAGCAACTCGATATTTTCTTCATAGAGGGTGCCTTTCTCGTTTCAGGTAACATGCCTCTGTTTCCACTAGTTGTTTTCCTCGCGATTCCAAACAGCTTGTAGTTGACGAGCAGCATCGGAGGAGTGAAAATAACGAGAAAAACGAGAACAGAGACTAAGTACGAGAGTATAAAGTTTAACATCATCAGCAGTAAAACTAACTCAACAGAAATCAGTATCGCAAATAGACGGTTAAAAGCTTTCCCTTCGTTACAGATGTTCGATGAAAGATGGGATGATATGTCGCTAAATATCGATCAAAATTCATCACCAAAAGAGCGAGCAAAGAAAGGCCAATGAAAGCAGTTGATATACCACCGCAAAAATGCAACCAGCTGTCACCAATAGTGCTCCCATTTCTCGACAACAAGAACAACACAATACACGCGGTAAAAGAATGGTTCGCTACGACCGCCAACAAATCGCAACAGGACAAAACCATGATCATAAAATAACACAATTTATTTCGAAGCTGAGCTGATCTCCAGAAACTGATTACGACCAAGGAATTTAAACATATTCCCGAGAGAAAGAAACATATATTCACAATAAACAGGAATATCAAGTTGAGAAAGTATCTGAACTCCATCATCAGTTAAAGTCTATACAAAGCCTTGAAAGTAATAAACATATTTATTATATGGCAACTGTCACTTCCAGTGAAATGGAGATCAGTGATTGGCTGAGGAGAATTTTTACTTTTCCATAATGGACCGGCGTTACCGGTGATCATTACAAGATGACAAAAAGGCACAAATAAATGCTCAAGAGAAAATTTAATTGCTTTTCGTTTCCAGACAGTTTCGGTAAACTAAATAATTAAATATTTTGTTTTTGTTTTTATCAAATGCGTGCCAGGCTACTAATACGAATTCATGCATTTTCTCAGTGTTTGTTCCAAGTGCAAATACATGCCTTATGCCATATAATAAATTTTTTATTAACCTCGCTTGCTCAATGTTTTGCGAGAGATATCGGACCTCGATATTTTTGAACAAACCTCTCTCTTCGAGCCCCGTCTGTTCAAAAAGACTTCGGTCCGATATTTCTCGGTAAAGATCTCCCGCTCGGTTAATATGCAAATTTGCGAACATAAGTTTTAATTTTATTATTCATTATGACATTGTTCAAGTGTAACTTTTATTATATGGCCGGGGGTATTTTACTGACACTCGTAGAACTCATACGCCACTACATCTGGGGTTCAGTGCGCGTATTTTCCGTATGTCACGTTTAGGAGTGACATTTAAAAAATAGTAAAACATGCTAACTCATAGTAAAAAAGTATAGTAGAAAAGTATACGCCTATATATTCACAACAAACAGGAATATCAAGTTGAGAAAATAATCTCTCCATCATTAAAGAGCTTCCAGTTTCATACCTAATGTGCGTTCATTTAAGGCTGGCTCTCATGCATCGCAAAAATAAAACCGAATTAAGTGCTATATAATAACTAGAAATACATGCATGCAGCAACCCCTCGCCATTTCAAACGAAACAAAATATTTCCTGAGCTAGCCAGACCTAACCTTCAATATTATGAAATGTCCTAAATGTAAAGCTGATGGCTGATGTTTCAAATATTTCGGAAACAAACACCGTCGTAAAGGTGACGTGAAATCACCCGTTTTCCTGCTGCTTTCCGTTACATTAAGTTATAGACTTTCACAGTTTAAGTGAGAGTTAATACTTCATTATAGCTAAACCTTCAAAACAGCCCAAATAATATAAAATAACCAAGCAGTGAACGTCGAATGTTGTTTTTCGATTATTAAATTCATGCAGTGACTGCAGTCGACTATGTATAAAGTGATATTTGTTATATTAAGACTCCGAATTACACTTTTAAGGACTCTTTTGGAAGTTAAAACGATGATGTAAAGCCTTAAATAGTCGGTCACGTCTTCGCAAAACCGAGCAAAACGACATACTGTACCAAGGTCATAAAATGTATTCGTACAGCAAACACGAAATAAACCTCAAAATAAACAAAATAGACTCCTACCATATCAAGGATTATAATCGAGTTGTTCCTTTTCACCGCTAATTCCTCCAGTTCTGATAATATTTTAAAATCTTCCCAGTGTTTTATCTGTTATTTGATTCCACATTTCATATTTTGTTTTCAAAACATTTTTTTTAAAAAATAGTTTTTTCAAAATGACAGTTAAATTGCTGACGTTTTTCACTGAAACACAAACGTTTCGTCTTAGCCAATCAGGAAGTTGCTGATTACCAGTCTACACTCGTTCGCATTTTGCGCATGCGCACAAGTACCATGACCATTGAACGTCCATGACAGTTGGGCAACTTTGGATTCCGCTATGTTCTCCCCGGTTCCGGGTGTAATTCCTAATCCGGGCGGAATTAGTACCCTCGCACGGTGCTCCGCACCGGCTCGGGGATTAAAGTGCTTTGTTATTCTGAATAAATTTACTTCGCCGTGGCCTTTGGGCTAGGCCGACAGGGAAAATGTGAGAAAAGCTTTAGAGAAAAAATTAAATGCAAATTTTGTGTGATGTATATATTATGTATTGAATTTAGTACACTTTTACTCAAATATAACTGTTCAACAAATAAAATATATACAATGTTTAGCCAAGTATAGTTAGCCAAGTGGGTGTTTATATTCCATGCAACTGAGACATGCATTAGACTATATAAACCTGCATGCTTTAAAATTACGCAAAAAAAAAATTGGGGTTCTTTTAAGACCGAGAAAAGCATTTAAGAACAACATTCAAATCAACTGGACTAGCTTATAAATCTTGTTGCAGGTCATGTTTACGGTATGGCGAATTATATTAAACTGATAAAAACGAGTTATTGAACCCGTCAAATTTCCCCTCTCATTTTGTGGAGGTGCAAGTTTAACGCACATTAACTTATCAATACGCGCATCATAAACTATTTCTACCAAAATTCTCTTCGAAGTGAAAGATTTTTCCCATCTTCTTTCCAAACGTTCACCTTCCGTAGATTTTCATGCCTTTAAATACTTTCATTCCCTCGGTGCGTAAAATTGCGTTTTTCCAGTAAAAGATCAAGCAGTTAAATGTACCATTCATTGAGCCAATGGTTCGAGCCCATGTTCCAATAAGTTGAGCATTATCAAAATTTCTTATTTCCCTCGAGTTCATCCTCAGTCCAATGTAGACAATTGATGGAATGAACATCGCCACAAAACAAGCGACTGCTAGCAAGCAACTCGATATATTCTTCACAGAAAACGACCTTTTCTTATTGGCTGATGTTCCTCTGTTTCCGCGACCTTTCTTTGCGATTATAAACAGCTTGTAGTTTAAAAACAACATCGGAAGAGCGAAAATAACGATAAAAATGAGAAGGAAAACTTGGAAAGATATCACCGAACCCAGATGCAACAGTAATAATGATGTTACTACAGAATTCAATATTGCAAAGAGAGTTAAAAGTTTTCCCCTCGTTACAGATGTTCGATGATAAATTGGGTGATATGTCGCTAAATATCGATCAAAACTCATCACCAAAAGAGCGAACAGAGAAAATGCAATAAAAAGAGTTGATAAATGATCAAAAATGAGTATCCTGCTAACCTTTATTATTTATATCTCCAGTCAACCGAAACATCGCAACGAATGCCATCAGAAAATGATTATTTGAGGAGGCTAATAAATCGCAACAGGACAAAACCATGATCATGAAATAACACAATTTCTTTCGAAGCTGCGCTGATCTCCAGAAACTAATGATGACCAAGGAATTTAAAAACATTCCCAAGAGAAAGAAAAATATGTTAACAGCAAAGAGGAATACCAAGTTTAGAGACAATGATGTAAATTTCATCGTTTTTCAAAACACAACTATGTTAATATGCCAACCGAGGGTTCTTCAGTTACCAGAAAGACTACTTTAGACGAAGCCCGTATATAATTGTATCCGCGTAGAATTGCCTGAAAATAGGATGTAAAATAGGATGTAATTATTGGTACATTATTCATAAAGTCTTAGATATGGGTTCATTTGGGCGATGTTTACTTGGCACTTGATTTACATTTAATGTATTTTCACGAAATTATGGAGTCAACATATGTTGTTTTGAATTTTTGATCAATCTCCTCGCAAACTCCGACCTGTTTCAAAGCATTCGTTGAGCTAACATAAAAACCTCTATTTTGAAAAAGTTATTCATGAGGAGCGCGTTTTGTTCCACTGAACAGAGAATGGAAATAAATGCGATGCAAGTTGATAAATGCATGTTGATTCGAAATTTGTCCCATATAGTTTCTGGTAAAGATTGTAGCGCCCTTTTCACTTCACCAGCAAATTCAGTTGCACTGTCGTCACGAAAGAATCGAAAATTAATAGTCCACTTTATTTTGTGTTTTACTTTGGAGTTTAACGATACCTCCTGACCAGTATGCCTTCACGTCTTCGCAATCCTTAGTTGTGGCTTGTATTTCGAAAGATTTTACGTGCAAAGAATGCATCAATCCAAAATCTACATACAGTACATAGTTGAACATCTGTTTCGGCTGATATTAGAACATTTCGGTGGATATTAAAACCTTATGATGTCGAAAGCGGTCACGAAGCCAGTATTCATATGATTAATTAGGTATATTAGCCAATATGCATGATTAGTTGAAAAACAATTAAAAATATTCTGAAAGAGCATTACGCCTGACGTAAAAAATTTTAGTAAATGTAGACCGATAAGAATATTTATATCCGACAAGTTTGACTTCTAAGTTTTATGGGGCATTATTAAAAATCTTATAAATATATATCATGCAGTGATGGAAATCTTTAGAAATTAGATGAACAAAACCATGATCATGAAATAACACAATTTCCTTCGAAGCTGCGCTGATCTCCAGAAACTGATTATGACCAAGGAATTTTAAAATATTCCCGAGAAAAAGAAAAGTATATTCAAAACAATCAGGAATATCAAAATAGATCATTTCGGAAACACGTCAAGACGGGTTACAAATTAAGGCGTTAAGACAAAACGTAGCCTATAACAATGCTGTTAGTCTTGCTTCGGACGAAGTGTATCCTCGTACTATAGTTGCAGAGGTTAATAGCCTGAAATAACGGATTGAGAAAGTTTTACAGAAATATAATTTATAAAGTATTATTTATACAGATTCGACTGATGTAATTTGGTGTATGATTTTCACAAAATTAGGGAATCGATATGCAATCACATATGCTACATGCGTTCTGATATCTCCTACCAACTAACTCTCTTCATGACCTGTTTCAAAGATGTAATTGTGGTACACTAAATATGCAGTAATCTAGGAACTTATATTCCTTTAGGAGGGCGCTATACCGTTAAAAAGTATACCGATTCAGAACCTGTCCCATATAGTTTTTGGTAAAGATTGTATACGCAGCCCTCTTCAGCTCGCCAGTAAATTGCACTTTTCTAACTGTGTATATAAAGACCACCAGCCTACCTTTAGTGATTCGTTTTACTTGGAAATTTTAACGAAACCTTCTGACCAGCGCCTGTTTTCAATACCAGTGGAAATTAATACTGTATGATATCCGAGCTCACAAGCGATCGAGCTATCACCTCAAGACTCGCGCGATTTGAAATGAATATAGCGTTTATCACACAGTAGCTGCTTCATATTATAGCTACTTCACTAAGAGAGTTTACTCGGCTAAAGTGTTTAATTATACGCCGCTCACAAAGGGCGGCAAGACTAAGAAACGAAACTCAGAGGTCAATTTTAAAACGTAATTAAACGCACTTACCTTGAACAAACCGATGAAGCGATCTTTATTAAGATTCTGGAAGCTAATATCCCTCCGTTGGTAACCCTGAAAGTTTCTAAAACAAAAACCAAAACATGCTTACTACAAGATATAAAGGTCAAGATTTAAAAAGCAACGGAGTCGGCAAGACTGCTCGTCATAGTCCACTCGCTTTGCTATATTTTGGTGTTTACTGACTTCAAAAAGCTCGTCGGAAACATCCCTGAAATTTCTTTCAGAAATACAAAGCAAAAATATTAAAAAAACTGAAAAAAATATATTCGTTCCTAAATCGCAATTACTTTTAACAACTTGAGAGATGCTCAGAGAGAACAAGATTTACAAATGAAAATTGTTAATGAGTTAAAATAAGTGTAACGACGCTATTCGTTCAGATATTTAAAAAAATTCTGAAAGATCAAATTTACCAGCCATGCATGTGATTTGAAAGGGCGGGAAAGCACTGGGGCTAGTAGTAAAAAATCATTTCCCTCAGCTTCGCTTCGGCGAATAATGCAAACTTCGGCTGGATAATTTCGATATCACACTCAACCTCATCCAATAAACTTTGTTACACACATGCCCAAATATGCATTAAGCTTAATTTATTCATTTCGTTAAACTAATCGCGGCCGATCTGTATGGGATTTACAATTGTAAATACGAATAAAGATCAGCTGCTCGTATTTTAACTAGTATACTTGAACGTGTTCAGAAAAAGCAATATTCTTAACTTAGTGAATAGATCCACAGATCATATACCCTATATTTCCCAATACTATATTAATCGCAGAATAATATACAATCTGTAAGCAGTTTATAGACAATTCGTCTAAGAATTGTTTATTGTCACGGTCTAATATCTAGAGACACGATTAATCTATGGGATCACATTTTCCTCCAAAGTGAAAGGTTCCCGCTGCAGAATAATACTTAATTGAACGTTTTGAGGGTTTCTAAAGAGTTTTATGCATTTTACAATTTTTATTCCTTCTGTGCGTAAAATCGGGTTTTTCCAGTAAAAGATCAAGCAGTTGAATGTTGCATTCATTGAGCCAATGGTTTGAACAGACATCAGCGTTACAAGAAGCGTCAAAAGTTTACTCTTCGTTACAGATGTTCGATGAATGAATGGGTAATATGTCGCCAAATATCGATCAAATGTCATGACCAACAGAGCCAGCATAGAGAAAATGATAAAAACAGACGACAGGATGCGTGCGGACCTACCACCAATATAATTTCCAGTCAACCATAACATCACCTTATAAGCTATAATGGAGTGATTAGTTACGACCGCAAGCAAATCGCAACAGGACAAAACCATGATCATGAAATAACACAATTTCTTTCGAAGTTGCGCTGATTATGACCAAGGAATTTAAACATATTCCAGAGAAAAAAAAAGATACGTTGACAACAAAAATGATTATCAGCATAAAATAAATTCGGAACTCCATCATTAAAGAGTTTTCTTGCTTAATGTACGTGCATTCAAGGTTGGCTCTCACGCATCGCAATAATATAACCGACGCTAACTGTCATTGATCATGCACTCAAATGAATATTAAAGTGGGCATTCATTTTGTGAAGTGCATGTTTTTTTGAATTAATTGTCTTCACCGTGGGCTTTTGTTGAATTTATTACAACTTTAAGGCGCTGTTACACGAATAACATTAACTTTTCATGCAACTTGCAATTCAATTACAGAGAATAGAAATAAATGCGATGCAAGTGTTGATTCGAAATTTGTCCCATATAGTTTCTGGTAAAGATTGTAGCGCCCTTTTCACTTCACCAGCAAATTCAGTTGCACTATCGTCACGAAAGAATCGAAAATTAACAGTCCACCTTAATTTGTGTTCTACTTTAGAGTTTAACGACACCTCCTGACCAGTATACCTTCGCGTCTTCTCAATCCTTCGTTGTGGCTTCTATTTCGAAAGATTTTACGCGTGCAAAGAATGCATCAATCCAAAATCTACATACAGTACATAGTTGAACATCTGTTTCGGCCGATATCATAACATTTCGGATATTCAAACCTTATGATGTCTAAAGTGGCCACGAGGCTAGTAATTATATGATTAATTAGGTATATTAGCTATAACGCACGATTAGTTGATAAACAATTTGAAATATCCTAAAAGAGCACTACGCCTGACGTAAAAAAATTTAGTAAAAGAAAACGGATAAGAATATTTATATCCTTCAATTCTGACTTCTAAGTTCTAATTTTATGGGGCATTACGATAAATAGCTTATCTCTCGTATACTCAGGTTGGAGAAGTGATAGGCCTGGAACAGTGGAACTAGAATATACAGAAAGAATATATATATATAGATCAGTGTTGGAAATCTTTAGAAATGATTAATCAACAGCATAGCCTCCCCTCAGGGCCGTAGCTAGAAGCTTAATTGGGGGGGTGCATATTCATATATTCGTCTTATGCCCGAATGATTTCTTTTGTATGCTATTGTTCCTACGGTATACAAACATGAATATATGAATATACACCCCCCCAATTAAGCGGTCTAGCTACGGCCCTGCCTCCCCTTCATTTTTTAAGTCTGCGCGCCTTTAAGCAATAGCGTATAGTTATCAAAGTATTTGGATTCTGAAATTAACCCGTATAATTATTATGACTCAATCCAAATAAGACTTTAAATATTTTGTATGAAAAACTTTAAAACTCATTTTTCGATCTTAAAATGTTTTAATGGGTATTTTATGCGTGATGTTAACAACAACTCCACTTCAAAAAGTCTCATTCTTTTAAAGCTTGTATAATGAACCATATACCGCCAAAGTGACATGGTAATTTATTGAAATATACCGTAGAGCAAGCCGCACGCTGACGAAGTTGAACAAGTGCAGCGCTAATCGCAAAGAATATAAAGCGAATTCAGCGCAAACAGCTGTTTTTAGCCCATCTATATATATTTGGGCACAAGATTAGCATATCGCCCCCCATACACACAGCCGTTTTGCTATACGAAAATATCTTAACTCAATCATTAAGAGATTTCTGCTTTATGATATGCGCTTTTTTCTGCAAGGTTTAGAAAATTAAACATGCAAATTTGCACGGTCTAATTGCGAAATTTATTATTATTTTTTAACACTTTCAAATAAATTTTGTTTCTATATATTTAGTCGATGTTTACATCTAAGGCTATAAACTAACTTGCAAATTATTATCTATACGCTGTTTTGAGACCGGCGCGAAAATCAATCGCTTTTCGTCAAGAATCGAATTTGATAATTAAAATCTCCCTGATTAACTTGTTTGACTTATTTTTTAAGTCCCCTAAATTTTCATAACGGCATTAGATAGGTCGCGGCTGATCATCCACGTTCATAAACATGAAGAAATTGTAATAACGACAAAAATCCTCAAAAAACCCAATAAATTAAGACTTCGGCAATCCTGGAAAATTGTAAAGTACCACTTCAAAAGCATGCACATACATTAGATATAATATATATATATATATATATATATATATATATATATATATATATATATATATATATATATATATATATATATATATATATATATATATATATACAGTCGTTATCATTAAGGTTGTCATCTGGATATATATATATATAAATACGTAAATATCGATCACGTGATTGTACTGCATACGTTAATTTTATGGGAAATCGTTGGAAATCTATCTTAAAATTTTCTTAAATGTCATAGTAAGGTGAACAATATTGATAATAATAAAAAAAAAGGTAAGTGAATAAAATAAGCCATGTTTTATGGTCACGTGATTGATATTTATATATATGTATATATATTGACATGGACAACCTTAATGATAACGACTGTGTATATATATATAAATATATATATATATATATATATTATAAAATAAAGAAATGAGGCAAATCAAACTACATTGCGTATGACAAAAATACTACCCTAGCTGCCAAATTGTAACAAGTCATATTCTTGGCATACGCCTGTACGTGCAGTTTCATTGGCACGATCCTAGTATAGATCTTTATATCGGCTTCTCAGAGCCTCGATATCATTAGCAATAATATCAAGGTTAAGGAAACGGATTTCTCGTCGACACGCTGATCTCAATTTTGCTTTTCACGATAATAGATTTTGTGGCCTTGGTTTAGAAATGCAGTTTCCTGTTCATATTTATGTTCGACTACAATAATTTCTCTACACATTTGAACCCACATTCTGCATTCGCCGAACACTGTTGGACAATGCATTATCGAATAATTAACAATTATTGAATGAGGTTGAACATGATGTGAAGAATTATCAAGCCGAAGTATGTGGTTATGAACCGAAGCCGAAGGCTGAGGTTGCAGATAATGACAAACTAAGACTGGATAATTTTTCATATCATGTTAAAACCGAATTTAATATTTGTTTTATTATTTATTTTAAAAAATGAACATTACAACTTTGAATTTTTCGCTTGAATTTGTGTTGATTTCACATTCCCGTTCCTTTGGGACGTTAATGTCTTCGCCATTTTGTGTGACGTCATAACGTAGGATACGACTATTTATCACTCGTTATGACGTAATAACGTGCATGCAAGAAAAAAGTCGTATCACACTTTATGGCGTCACGCGTTGGACATGACGATTTCACACATAGCTATTATAGCTAATCAGAGGCTGTGAATTATTTTAAATAAATAAGAAAAGAATAATTATAAGCAATGTTGACAGTTATTTTTTTTAATTATCCAACTTGAAATTAATTTCTTCTCTGGGGTCGGTTGTATAAAACTCTTTAACTGCACTTTGCAAAGTTAAATCCTAGTTAACTCAGAAATACACAACTCTGATCGAACAATTCTGACCTTAACTAAAATTAAAAGTTAACTGGGGCCTGAAAGTTAAAACTTTTCACTGCAGAATAGTTATCAATCGCACGTTCAGGATTCTCATTTTCTGAAGATTTTTATGCTTTTAATAACTCTCACTCCCTCGGTGCGTAAAACCTTGTTTTTCCAGTAGAAGATCAAGCAGTTGAACGTGGCATTCATTGAAGCAAAAGTTCTGGCCCAGCTTGCAATAAGATTTGCATCATTTAGTTTTGCTTCATCATCTTCGGAGTTTATGCTTAGTCCAACGTAGACAAACATTGGAATATAGAACGCCAAAAGACAAACGACTAATGGCAAGCAACTCGATATATTCTTCAAAGAGACAGCTGATATTCCTCCGTTCCCACGACCTTTCCTCGCGATTCTAAACAGCTTGTAGTTCATGAAAAACATAGGAGGAGCGAAAATGACGAAGTATATCAGAAAACAAACGCGAGGTGAAATGAGACCACTGGTGTACATCAGAAGTAATGCGAATACAAAAAAAATTAGCATTGCAAGAAGACTCGAAAGTTTTCTCTTTGTTACAGATGTTCGATGAAATATTGGATGATGTGTCGCTAAATATCGATCAAAATTCAGCACCAGAAGAGCCAGGAATGATGAAGCAACAAAAATATGCAATGGCAGATAAAATATTCGTACCCAACTAACCATATCTTCATTTTCAGTCAACCAAAACATCACAACGGAAGCCATGAGAATATGACTAGTCAACGCCCCAAGAAGATCGCAACAGGACAAAACCATGATCATGAAATAACACAATTTCTTTCGAAGCTGCGCTGATCTCCAGAAACTGATTATGACCAAGGAATTTAAACATATTCCCGAGAAAAAGAAACATATATTCACAACAAACAGGAATATCAAGTTGAGGAAATAAATGAACTTCATCATTTTGGGAACCACGACACGTTTATCTCATTTAAGACGCAACGTAGCCTAATATTAAGTCTTGCTTCAGACGAAGGGAATCCTTGTACTTTAGTTGCAGAGGTTAATAGCCTGGAAATAAGATGCAGACAGTTATAGAGAATTGTTATTTATAAAGTATTATTTAAAAAAATTCATTTTGACACGATGTAATTTGATACATGACTTTCACCAAATTAAGGAACAATAAGCATCACAGATATGCTACATGTCGTTCTGATGTCTTCCACCAAATAACTCCCTGCATGAACGGTTTCGAGGATAAATTTGATTGTGGTACACTAAATATGCAGTGATATATAGGAACCTATATTCATATAGGATTTTATCACTGTCGTCACAAAAAGAATTGTAAGTTCACAAGTCTACCTTAAAATTCGCGTTTTACTTTGAAGTTTTAACGACACCTTTTGACCAGTATATTTTCGCGTCTTCTCATTCCTTCGTTGTGGCTTCTATTTCGAAAGATTTTACGCGTGCAAAGAATGCATCAATCCAAAATCTACATACAGTACATAGTTGAACATCTGTCTCGGCTGATATTAGAACATTTCGGTGGATATTAAAACTCATTATGATGTCGAAAGTGGTCACGAAGCTAGTAGCTAATCACATCCGCCGCCTTTAAGCAATAGCATTGTTTTATCAAGGTATTTTGATTATCAAATTAGCCCGTGTAAGTATTCTGACTCACAGTGAATCTTCCACTGTATCGAACAAATACGACTTTAGATTTAGTGTTGTTGGTATTTGGATAATTTTTAAGAAAAACTTTAAAACTAATTTGTTAATCTTAATTTTATGCGTGATGTTAACAGCAACCCTATACGTCGCAAAGTCTCATTTCTGTTAAACCTTGCATAATGAACCATACCGTCAAAGTGACATGGTAATTTATTGAATTATACCGTAAAGAAAGCCGCACGCTGACGAAATTAAACAAGTGCAGCGATAACCGCGAAGAATATAAACGAATTCAGCGCAAACAGCTGTTTTCTACACATCTATATTTGAGCACAAGTTTAGCATATCGCCACCGTATACACAGCTGTTTTGCTATACATTAAACTACGCATGTTTTAAAAAGCCACGAGGCTGTTAACGTCAGGGCTGAATTTGTTCAGTTTAGAGTTAAGAAAATATCTTAACTCCATCATTCAGAGATTTCAGCTTTCAGATATGCGCTTTTTTCTGCAAGGTTTAGAAGATTAAACATTCAAATTTGCACGATCTGACTATGAAATTTATTATTATCTTTTTTAACACTTTTCAAATGAAATTGTTTCTATAATATACTTAGTCTATGTTTACACCTAAGGCTATAAGCTGACTAAATTATTATCTATACGCTGTTTTGAGGCCCGCGCTAGAAACTTGCTGTTGAACTTACGATCACTTCTCGTCAAGAACCGAATTTCGAAGCTAAAATCTCCCAGATTAACTTAACTTGACTTATTTTAAGTCCCCTAAATTTTCATTACAGCATTAAATCAGTCGCGGTTGATAGTCCAAGAATGTCAAGAATCCCCCGACAAAAATCTTCAAAAAACCAAACAAATTATGACTTCGGCAATGCTAAAAATTGTAAGGAACCACTTCAAAAGCATGCACATATACATGAATATAATATATACAATACTATATACAATTAAGAAAATAGGCAAATCAAACTACATTGCGTATGACAAAAATACTACCCAAGCTGCTAAATTGTAGCAAGTCATATTCTTGGCATACGCCTGTACGTTTAGTTTCATTGGCACGACCCTAGTATAGATTTCTATATCGGCTTCTCAGAGCCTCGATACCATTAGCAATAATATCAAGGTTGAGGAAACAAATTTCTCGTCGACACACTGATCTTAATTTTGCTTTTGACGATAATAGAATTTGTGTCCTTGCTTTAGAAATGCAGTTCTCTGTTCATATTTATTTTCGACCACAATTTCTTTAGACATTTAACTCCCCATTCTGCATTCGCCGAACACAGCTGGACAATGCATCATTCAAATATAGAATATAAGCAATGTTGACAGTTATTATTTTTTTAATTCTTGTGCCGTTAACTAATAACACAAAAATACTAGTTCGAATCCTAAATTCTAATCTCTTTCGGGGGCTTTTAACCCGTGTCTAACCATGTGTGTTGTTAGTCTATGGATTAGGAGACAAGATCCATCCCATTGATCAGAAGTCGAAAATTAATTATCCAACTTGAAGTTCACTTCTTCACTGGAAGTTAAAAGGTTTTCACTGCAGAATAGTTATCAATCGCACGTTCAGGATTCTCATCTTCCGAAAAATTTTATGCTTTTAATAACTTTCATTCCCTCGATGCGTAAAATCTTGTTTTTCCAGTAAAAGATCAAACAGTTAAATGTACCGTACATTGAACCAATTGTTCTGACCCACATTCCAAGAAGATATATGTCACCAAGAGAACGCGGGATTTCTTTGGTGATTAGTCCAATGTAGACAAGCGTTGGAATAGAGAGCGCCACAAGACAAGCGACTGATAGCAAGCAACTTGATATATTCTTCAAAGAGACAGCTGATATTCCTCCGTTCCCACGACCTTTCCTCGCGATTCTAAACAGCTTGTAGTTCATGAAAAACATAGGAGGAAATAAAATGACGAAGCACACGAGAAGAATAACGCGGAATGAAGTAAGACGAGTGATGTACATCAGAGCTAATGCTAATACGACAAAATTTTGCATTGCAAAAAGAGTCGAAAGTTTCCCTCTCGTTACAGATGTTCGATGAAAGATGGGATGATATGTCGCTAAATATCGATCAAAATTCATCACCAGAAGAGCTGATAACGAAGAAGAAAAGAAACCAAGTGATATCAGAGAAAAAATGCGCGCCCAGATAAATATAAAAGCATTTATATTTTGAGACAACCAAAACATCACAATGGAAGCCAAGAAAAAATGATTAGTCAAGACCACAAGCAAATCGCAACAGGACAAAACCATGATCATGAAATAACACAATTTCTTTCGAAGCTGCGCTGATCTCCAGAAACTGATTATGACCAAGGAATTTAAACATATTCCCGAGAAAAAGAAACATATATTGAAAACAATCAGGAATATCAAGTTGAGAAAATAAATGAACTTCATCATTTCGGAACACGTCAAGACTGGTTACACGGCGTTAATAAAGGAGAAGTGCCATAGCGAGCGCATCTTTTCTGCGCATAACAAATAGATATTCGGAAATTGTCGGAAATGACTCGGCAAGGTGTTTGGGAGCGATAGCGATCTGAGAAGCAAACACTCAGACAGAGCAAACAAGACTCGAGAATAGTACGTAAAAATTTGCGTTTATTTGACGGAGACAGAACAGTGACAGGAGACAAGATCCATCCCATCGATCAGCAGTCTAGATCGAAACATGAAATTCACTTCTTCTCTGGGATCGGTTGTAGAAAACTCTTCAACTACACTTTGTAAACTTAAATCCTAGTTAATTAACTTATAAGAAATACACAACTCTGACCCGACAAATCTGTCCTTAACTATAGTTACTGTCGTTGCAATGAAATTAAGTGTTGATAAAATATCGCATCAATTTATTTTCTCAAGTCGATCAATTCATGTGAATTCAAATTTGTATCTGCTTCTTGTGTGTTTCCTATTGGTTAGTCGGTTCTCAGACGAAATTTAATTGGCTCATTTGGCGTAACAGGAAGTTGATCAAATGAATTGATCAACTTGAGAAAAGGAATTGTGCAATATTTTATCAACACTCCCATTGCAACGACAGTAAAAGTTAACCAGTTATTTATACAACCCCAGCGCCCTGGAAAATAAAAGTTCGCACTGCAGAATAGTTATTAATCGCCCGTTCAGGATTCTCATCTTCTGAAGATTTTTATGCTTTTAATAACTTTCATTCCCTCGACGCGTAATATAGCGTTTTTCCAATAAAAGCAGTTGAACGTGATTAATCAATTAAGCAGTTGAACGTGACATTCATTGAGCCATTGTTTCGAGCCCATGCTTAGACGAGCTTGTAAAGAGAGTTAAAAGTTTTCCCTTCGTTACAGATGTTCGATGATAAATTGGGTGATATGTTGCTAAATATCGATCAAAACTCATCACCAGGAGTTGATGAAAAGAGTTAATAAATGATCAAAAATGAGTATCCAGCCAACCTTAATATTATTTATATCTCCAATCAACCGAAACATCGCAACGAACGCCATCAGAAAATGATTATTCCAGGCGGTGAATAAATCGCAACAGGACAAAACCATGATCATGAAATAACACAATTTCTTTCGAAGCTGCGCTGATCTCCAGAAGCTGATTATGACCAAGGAATTTAAACATATTCCTGAGAAAAAGAAATATATATTCACAACAAACAGGAATATCAGGTTGAGAAAATAAATTAACTTCATCATTTACGGAACACAACACGTTTAAGTCATTTAAGACACCACGTAGCCTAATATAACAATGTGGTTGGTCTTGCTTCGGACGAAGTGTATCCTCGTACTTTAGTTGCAAAGCTTAATAGCCTATAAATAAGATGCAGAAAGCTATACAAAATTGTTATTTATAAAGTGTTATTTACAAAAATGCATTTCGACACGATGTAATTTGATATAATTATGACTTTCACCAAATTTAAACAACAATATGCAATCACATATGTCATACATGTTGCATGTAGTTCTGATATCTTCCACTAAATAACTCCCTCCATGAACGGTTTCGAAGACAAATGTAATTGTGGGACACTAAATATGCAGTGATCTAGGAACCTTCATCAGCAAACTAATCATTGTCGTCACAAAAATAATTGAAAGTTGGCAAGTCTATACCTTAATTTGCATTTTACTTTGGAGTTTTAACGCCACCGTCTGACCAGTATACACATTCGTGCCTTCTCAATCCTTCGTTGTGGCTTGTATTTCGAAAGATTTTACGTGCAAAGAATGCATCAATCCAAAATCTACATACAGTACATAGTTGAACATCTGTTTCGACTGATATTAGAACATTTCGGTGGATATTAATAAAACCTTATAATGTCGAAAGTGCTCACGAAGCTAGTAGGTAATCATATGGTTAAACATTAGTTATAATGGCCGATTATTTCCCGATTACTACAACAATTTTTGATAAATGTGAACCGATAAAGAATATATATATCCGGTAAGTCTGAATTCTAATTCTATGGGGCATTACGATTAATAGCTTATTATATTAATTAGATGGCGATGAATTAAACCTATCAAATATCTCGTACTCAGATTGGAGAAGTGACATGTCTGAAACTGGGATACAGAAAACTATAGATACGTGGTGGAAATCTTTTGAAATGATTATCCAATAGCATAGCCTTCCTACTTCATTTTTTAAGGTTCGCCGCCTTTAAGCAATAGCGTATAGTTATCAAGGTATTTTGACTATCAAATTATCCCGTGTAATCATTCTGACTCACAGTGAATCTTCCACTGTATCGATGCAAATACGACTTTAGATATAGTGTTGTTGGTATTTCTTTTACTCTACCATCAAATATCTAACAGCCCTTCACACAAACTTTCTAGCTTACTGCCTGAAATTAGGAGACTCTGTTACCTACAATTTAAGATGTAGGCGTAATTTTCAATTACATATTGCAAAAACCAATAGATTTTTAAGACCTTTTATTCCTGCTAGTATCAGAGAATTCTCTATCAAATAAATTTGTATATAGTTTTATATTGTATTCTACTTGGGTTTTAAATATATGCCTTTCATAACTTCCCTATTAATTATTTCTTTGTATATATACAATTATTTTAAATAACACAATAATGTATTTTAAATAATACAATAACTTTTGTATTTATGTACATGTAACACATAATTCAGTTGTGATAGCTGCAAAGTGTTCATTTTATTAAAATATCTATCTATCGATAATTTTTAAGAAAAAATTTAAACCTCATTTGTTAATTTTATGCGTGATGTTAAATACAACTCCACTTCGCAAAGCCTCATTTCTTTTAAAGCTTGTATAATGAACCATATACCGTCAAAATGACATGGTAATTTATTGAATTATACCGTAAAGAAAGCCGCACGCTGACGAAATTGCAGCGATAACCGCGAAGAATATAAGTGCATTCAGCGCAAACAGCTGTTCTCCGCACATCTATATTTGGGCACAAGTTTAGCATATCGCCCCCATATAGACAGCCGTTTTGCTATACATGTAACTACGCATGTTTTAAAACGTCACGAGGCTGTCAACGTCAGGGCTGAATTTGTTCATTTGAGAATTAAGAAAAAATCTTAACTCCATCATTGAGAGATTTCAGCTTTCAGATATGCGCTTTTTTCTGCAAGGTTTATAAAATTAAACATTCAAATTTGCACGATCTGATTAAGAAATTTATTATTATCTTTTTTAACACTTTTCAAATGAAATTGTTTCTATATATATAGTCTACGTTTACATCTAAGGCTATAAGCTGACTAAATTATTATCTAACGCTGTTTTGAGACCCGCGCTAAAAACTTGCTGTTGAACTTACGATCACTTCTCGTCAAGAACCGAATTTCCTAGCTAAAATCTCCCAGATTAACTTAACTTGACTTATTTTAAGTCCCCTAAATTTTCAATACAGCATTAAATCAGTCGCGGCTGATTGTCCAAGAATGTCAAGAATCCCCCGACAAAAATCTTCAAAAAACCCAACAAATTATGACTTCGGCAATGCTAAAAATTGTAAGGAACCACTTCAAAAGCATGCACATATGAATATAATATATACAAAAATATATACATTTAAGAAAAAAGACAAATCAAACTAAATTGCGTATGACAAAATACTACCCTAGCTGCCAAATAGTAACAAGTCATATTCTTGGCATACGCCTGTACGTTTAGTTTCATTGGCACGACCCTAGTATAGATTTCTATATCGGCTTCTCAGAGCCTCGATACCATTAGCAATAATATCAAGGTTGAGGAAACAAATTTCTCGTCGACACACTGATCTTAATTTTGCTTTTGACGATTTTGTGGCCTTGCTTTAGAAATGCAGTTTTCTGTTCATATTTATTTTCGACCACAATAATTTCTTTAGACATTTAAGCTGCTGGACAATGCATCATTCAAATATAGAATATAAGCAATGCATGTTGGCATTTATTATTTTTTTATTTCTCGTACCGTTAACTAATAACACAAAAATACTAATTCGAATACTAACTTCTAAGTTCTATCGGGGGCTTTTGCCCGTGTCTAACCATGATTGTTGTTATAGTCTTTAGATCAGGAGACAAGATCCATCCCATTGATCAGAAGTCCAGAATTAGTATATCCAATTTGAAATTCACTTCTTCACTGGAAGTTAAAAGGTTTTTACTGCAGAATAGTTATTAATCGCACGTTCAGGATTCTCATCTTCCGAAAAATTTTATGCTTTTAATAACTTTCATTCCCTCGGTGCGTAAAATCTTGTTTTTCCAGTAAAAGATCAAGCAGTTAAATGTACCGTTCATTGAGGAAATTGTTTTGGCCCACATTCCAAGAAGATATACGTCACCAAGCGAATGCTGGAATTCTTCGGAGTTTAGTGCAATGTGCATGGACAAACGCTGGAATAGAGAAAGCCAAAAGACAAACGACTGATAGCAAGCAACTTGATATATTCTTCAAAGAGATACGCTTATTTGTTTCAGCTGATATTCCTCTGTTTCCACGAGCTTTCCTCGCGATTTTAAACAGCTTGTAGTTCATGAAAAATATCGGAGGAGCGAAAATGACGAAGCACACGAGAAGAAAAATGTGGCTTGGAATAAGGCGAGTGATGTACATCAGAACTAATGCTAATACGACAAAAGTTAGCATTGCAAAAAGAGTCGAAAGTTTTCGCTTTGTTACAGATGTTCGATGAAAGATGAGATAATATGTCGCTAAATATCGTTCAAAATTCATCACCAAAAGAGCTGATAATGAAGAAAAAATGAAACAAAATGATGGCAGATTAAAAATGCGCAACAAGATCATCATAAAAGCATTTTTAGTCAACCAAAACATCACATGCAAAGCCATGTGAAAATGACTAGTTACAACCGCAAGCAAATTGCAAATGGACAAAACCATGATCATGAAATAACACAATTTTTTTCGAAGCTGCGCTGATCTCCAGAAACTGATTATGACCAAGGAATTTAAAAATATTCCCGAGAAAAAGAAACATATATTGAAAACAATCAGGAATATCAAGTTGAGAAAATAAATGAACTTCATCATTTCGGAAACACGTCAAGACGGGTTACACGGCGTTAAGACACCACGCAGCCTAATATCAACAATGCGGTTAGTCTTGCTTCGGACGAAGTGTATCCTCGTACTATAGTTGCAGAGGTTAATAGCCTGAAATAACGGATGCAGAAAGTTTTACAGAAATATCATTTATAAAGTATTATTTATACAGATTCTTGTCGACTGATGTAATTTGGTGTATGATTTTTACAAAATTAGAGAATCAATATATCTGCAATCACATATGCCACACTGTGCATGCGTTCTGATATCTCCCACCAACTAACTTCCTGCATGACCTATATATTTCAAAGATGTAATTGTGGCACACTAAATATGCAGTAATATAGGAACTTATATTCGTGTATACCGATTCAGAACTTGTCCTATATAGTTTTTGGAACCCAGCTCTCTTCAACAGTTAAATTGCACTTTTCTCACTGTGTATATAAGGACTGTGTATATAAGGCAAAATTTTACCTCCCTACCTTTAGTGATTCGTTTTACTTGGAAATTTTAACGAAACCTCCTGACCAGCGCCTGTTTTCAATACCAGTGGAAATTAATACTGATATCCGAGCTCACAAGCGAGCATCACCTCAAGGCTCGCGCGATTTGAAATGAATATAGCGTTTATCACATGCAGAAAAGCTGCTTGCATGATATTATAGCTACTTCACTAAGAGAGTTTACTCGGCTAAAGTGTTTAATTATACGCCGCTCACATTGGGCGGCAAGATTAAGAACGGAACTCAGAGGTCAATTTTAAAACGTAATTAAACGCACTTACCTTGAACAAACCAATGAAGCGATCTTTATTAAGATTCTGGAAGATAATATCCCCCCGTTGGTAACCCTCAAAGTTTCTAAACCAAAAACAAAAACAAACTGACAAGATATGAAGGTCAAGATGTAAAAAGCAACGGAGTCGGCAAGACTGCTCGTCATAGTCCACTCGCTTTGCTATTGTGCTATATTTTGGTGTTTACTGCATGACTTCAAAAAGCTCGTCGGTGAAACACCCCTGAAATTTCTATCAGAAATACAAAGCAAAAATATGAAATAAAACTACTTTTAACAACTTGGGACATGCTCAGAGAGAGCAAGAATTACAAATAAAATTTGTCAATGAATGTAAATAAAACGGCTTGCCTTATGCCATATACATTTGTGGGTCCATGCAACGATAGTTAAAACAAATGTAACGACGGTATTGGTTCAGATATTATAAAAAATGTCTTCAAACTCAAATTTACCAACCATGTGATTTGAAATGGCGGGAAAGCACTGGGACTAGTAGTAAAAAGAATCATTTCCCGGTCAAACAACCCAATGTCTCTTTAATATATTCAGTTTATTTTGGTTTTATTTAAATTTATGTATTTAATTTCTATTTCCACAACTCTTCTGAGCGCTAAATGGCTAAAAGCAATCAGCTGGATTGGAATTATTTCATGCCTTTTTCAAATATAAATATATTCATATGTGAGGTCAGATAATTTATTTTGACAATAATATAGATTTTGCTTTAGAAATGCAGTTTTCTGTTCATATTTATGTTCGACTAAAAAAAATTCTCTACACATTTAAACCCTCATTCTGCATTCGCCGAACACTGTTGGACAACGCATTATCCAATAATACAATATAAGCAATGTTGACAGTTATATTCAAATTTGTATCTACTTCCTGTGTGTTTTCTATTGGTTAGTCGGTTCTGAGAAGAAATTTAATTGGCTCATTTGCGTAACATGAAGTTGATCATTTTTCTATCGAACGTTCACGATTCTCATCTTTTGAAGATTTTTATGCCTTTAATAACTTTCATTCCCTCGATGCGTAAAATAGCGTTTTTCCAATAAAAGATCAAGCAGTTGAACGTGGCATTCATTGAAGCAATAGTTCTGGCCCAGCCTGCAATAAGTCTTACATCATCAAGTTTTAATTCATCACCTTTGGAGTTTATGCTTAGTCCAACGTAGATAAACATGGGAATAGAGAGCGCCACAAGACAAGCGACTGATAGCAAGCAACTCGATATATTCTTCAAAGACACAGCTGATATTCCTCTGTTCCCACGACCTTTCCTCGCGATGGTAAACAGCTTGTAGTTCATGAACAACATCGGAGGAGCGAAAAGGACGAAGAATATCAGAAAACAAACTTGGAATGAAATGAGACCACTGATGCGCATTAGAGCTAATGCTGATACGAAAAAAATCAGCATCGCAAAAAGAGTCGAAAGTTTTCTCTTCGTTACAGACGTTCGATGAAATATTGGATAATGTGTCGCTAAATATCGATCAAAATTCATCACCAAAAGAGCCAGTAATGAAGAAACAACAAAACTATACGATGGCAGATAAAAGATGCGTACCCAACTAACAAAATCTACATTTTCAGTCAGCCAAAACATCACATGGAAAGCTGTGAAAAAATGACTTGTCAATGCCCCAAGGAGATCGCAACATGACAAGATCATGATCATGAAATAACACAATTTCTTTCGAAGCTGGGTTGATCTCCAGAAACTGATTATGACCAAGGAATTTAAACATATTCCCGAGAAAAAGAAACATATATTCACAACAAACAGGAATATCAAGTTAATAAAATAAATGAACTTCATCATTTTTGGAAACACGTCAAGACGGGTTACACGGCGTTAAGACACCACGCAGCTTAATATTAACAATGCGGTTAGTCTTGCTTCGGACGAAGTGTATCCTCGTATTATAGTTGCAGAGGTTAATATAGCCTGAAATAACGGATGCAGAAAGTTATAAAGAAATATTATTTATGAAGTATTATTTATAAAGATTCATTTCGACTGAGGTATTTTGGTATATAATTTTCACAATATTAGAGAATCAATATGCAATCACACATGCTACATTATTCCCAACAACTGCTTCACCTGTTTCAATGTGTTTTTGTTGACTAACGTGCAGTGACAAGGTCCAAGAAACTTATATACTTCCTCGTGAAGAAGGGCGTTGGTGTTGAAGTGGAATGCGACGCAAGTATACCGATTCAGAACTTGGCCCATATAGTTTTTGGTAACGATTGTACGCTGCCCTCTTCAGCGGCTCGCCAGTAAATTGCACCTTTCTAACTGTGAATATAAGGACTGCAAAATTTTACCAGCCTACCTTTAGTGATATTTTCACTTGGAAACTTAACGAAACCTCCCGACCAGCGCCTGTTTTCAATACCAGTGGAAATTAATACTGACATCCGAGCTCACAAGCGATCGAGCTATCACCTCAAGACTCGCGCGATTTGAAATGAATATAGCGTTTATCACAGAGTAGCTGCTTCATATTATAGCTACTTCACTAAGAGAGTTTACTCGGCTAAAGTGTTTAATTATACGCCGCTCACATAAGGCGGCAAGACTAAGAAACGAAACTCAGAGGTCAATTTTAAAACGTAATTAAACGCACTTACCTTGAACAAACGGATGCAGCGATCTTTATTAAGATTCTGGAAACTAATATCCCTCCGTTGGTAACCCTCAAAGTTTCTAAAACAAAAACAAGCTTACTACGAGATATGAAGATCAAGATGTAAAAAGCAACGGAGTCGGCAAGACTGTTCGTCATTGTCCACTCGCTTTGCTAAATTTTGGTGTTTACTGATTTTAAAAACAATACAATAACGAGAGGACTGGAAGGCCCGCGCGTCGGTGAAGCACTCCCTCAAATTTCTATCAGAAATTCAAAGAAAAAACCTGAAAGAAATACATTTGTTCCTACATCGCAATTACTTCTAACAACTTCAGAGATGCTCAGAGAGAGCAGGATTTTACGGTTTATCTTATGCCGCATGCATTGGCTGGTCCATGCAGCGATAGTTAAAATAAATGCAACGACACATTTGGTTCAGATATTATAAAAAAACTCAAATTTACCAACCATGCGATTTGAAATGGCGGGAAAGCACCGCCACAGGGACTGTAAACCATTTCCCGGTCAAACAACCCAATGTCTCTTTAATATATTCAGTTTATTTTCGTTTATTTAAATTGATGTATTTTATTTCTATTTCGACAACTCTTCTGAGCGCTAAATGGCTAAAACAATCAGCTGGATTGGAATTTTTTCATGCCTTTTTCAAATATAAATATATTAAAATGTGAGGTCAGATAATCTATTTTGACGAACCCTAAAGCCTCTTACAGACGAGCATGTTTTCTATAAAAAGTTTTTATGTGACAAGTTTTAATTGTTTGTCTGTATGCCCAACTTTGACAATATTCTCTATAACAAGAATACTTGAGTATTATCATAGAAAAAATTGTCAAAGTACAAATTTTGCTCGTCTGTATGAGTCAACAAAGAAAATTGTCACATAATGTGAGCACTTGTATGCGGCTGGCCAGCGGACTATAGTATTTTTATTGTATGTAGTTTTATTGACTTAAAATTCCCGCAGCAAGTCCAACCTTGCAGGTAGCCTAGTATGGCTTTTTATATGGGTTTCTAAGAGATTCGATATTATTAGCAATAATATCAACGTCAACGAAAATAATTTTTCGTCGACACACTGATAACTTAATTTTCTTTTTGACAATAATATAGATTTTGCTTTAGAAATGCAGTTTTTTGTTCATATTTATGTTCGACTACAATAATTTCTCTACACATTTAAACCCTCATTCTCCATTCGCCGAACTCTGTTGGACAATGCATTATCCAATAATACAATATTAGCAATGTTGACAGTTATTATATATTTTCAATTCTAATACAACGGACTAATTAACTATAGTAAGACAAAAAAACTAGTTCTAATCCTAAGTTGTTCCCCCGTGTCCAACAGTGTGTTATTAGTCTATGGATCAGGGGACAAGATCCATCCCATCGAGCAGAAGTCCAGAATTCTCAAACATGAAATTCACTTCTCTGGGACCGGTTGTATAAAACTGTTTAACTACACTTTGCAAAGTTAAATCCTACTTAACTCAGAAATACACGACTCTGATCCGACAATTCTGTCCTTAACTATAGTTACTGTCGTTGCAACGGAAGTGTTGATAAGATATCGCATCAATTTATTTCCTCAATTCGATCAATTCTTGTAAATTCAAATTTGTATCTACTTCCTGTGTGTTTCCTATTGGTTAATCGGTTCTGAAACGAAATTTAATTGGCTCATTTCAACGTAACAGGAAGTTGATCAATTTTCTATCAAGTGAATTGATCAACTTGAGAAAAGGAATTGGTGCAATATTTTATCAAAACTTTCATTGCAATGACAGTAAAAGTTAACCAGTCTTTTACACAACCCCAGTGCCCTGGAAGTTAAAATTTTTCACTGCAGACAAGTTATTAATCGCAGGTTCAGGATTCTCGTCTTCTGAAGATTTTTATGCTTCTAATAACTTTCATTCCCTCGGTGCGTAAAACAGCATTTTTCCAGTAAAAGATCAAGCAGTTGAACGTGGCATTCATTGAAGCAATAGTTCTGGCCCAGCTTCCAATGAGACTTGCATCATTAAGTTTTGTTTCATCATCTTTGGAGTTTATTCTTAGTCCAATGTAGACAAGTGCTGGAATAGAGAACGCCAAAACACAAGCCACTGATAGCAAGCAACTCGATATATTCTTCAAAGAGACAGCTGATATTCCTCTGTTCCCACGACCTTTCCTCGCGATTGTAAATAGCTTGTAGTTCATGAAAAACATCGGAGGAGCGAAAATGACGAAGAATATCAGAAAACAAACTTCGAATGAAATGAGACGACCGAATATCAGAAGAAATGCTAATACGAAAAAAATTAGAATTGCAAACAGAGTTAAAAGTTTTTTCTTCGTTACAGATGTTCGATGAAGGATTGGATGATATGTCGCTAAATATCCATCAAAATTCATCACCAAAAGAGCCAGAAATGAAGAAACAACAAAACCATGCGATGGCTGAGAAAAGGTGCGTACCCAACCAGCATGCATATCTACATTTTCAGTCAACCAAAACATCACATGGAAAGCCGTGAATAAATGACTTGTCAACGCCCCAAGAAGATCGCAACATGACAAGATCATGATCATGAAATAACACAATTTCTTTCGAAGCTGTGTTGATCTCCAGAAACTGATTATGACCAAGGAATTTAAACATATTCCCGAGAAAAGGAAACATATATTCAAAACAAACAGGAATATCAGGTTGAGAAGATATATGAACTTCATCATTTTCGGAAACACGTCAAGACGGGTTACAAATTAAGGCGTTAAGACACCACGCAGCTTAATATTAACAATGCGGTTAGTCTTGCTTCGGACGAAGTGTATCCTCGTACTATATAGTTGCAGAGGTTAATAGCCTGAAATAACGGATGCAGAAAGTTATACAAAACTATTATTTATGTAGTATTATTTATAAAAATTCATTTTGACTGATGTAATTTGGTATAGGATTTTCACAAAAAGAATCAATATGCAATCACACATGCTACATTACTCGCACCAAATGCTTCACCTGTTTCAAAGTGTTGTTGTTGACTAACGTGCAGTGAAAAAGGTCCAAGGAACTTATATACTTCCTCGTGAAGAAGGGCGTTGGTAGTGAAGTGGAATGCGAGTCAAGTATACCGATTTAGAACTTGTCCCATATAGTTTTTGCTAACGACTAAACGCTGCCCTCTTTAGATCGCCAGTAAATTGCACTTTTCTAACTGTGAATATAAGGACTACAAAATTTTATCAGCCTACCTTTAGTGATACGTTTTACTTGGAAATCTTAACGAAACCTCCTGACCAGCGCCTGTTTTCAATACCAGTGGGAATTAATCCTGATATCCGAGCTCAAAAGCGAGCATCACCTCAAGACTCGCGCGATTTGAAATGAATATAGCGTTTATCACAGAATAGCTGCTTCGTATTATAGCTACCTCACTAAGAGAGTTCACTTGGCTTAAGTGTTTAATTTTACGCTGTTTACCGATACGAAGTATCTCTATATACAATATATATTTAAATAGTTCATTTTAATTTATTTGTATGAAATAAAACACATGCAGGCATATATATAATTTGTTTTACAAATAATTGTTAGAATATTTAAATCTTCATAGAATACACTCAATTTCAAGCATACAATATATATATTACAGTTTAAATTCCGTTCCGGCAGTTATCAGGTTTTAGTTTTGCAAAAAACACCCGAAGCTGTCCAAAGAGGGCGGCAAGACTTAGAAACGAAATTTTAAAACGTAATTAAACACACTTACCGTGAACAAAGCGATGAAGCGATCTTTATTAGTTTCTGAAAGGTAATATCCGATTACTTTTAAGGTTTCTAAAACAAAGAAACAAGCGGTACTAAGATATGAAGGTCAAGATGTAAAACACAACGGAGTCAGCCAGACTGCTCATAGCCCATTCACGTTGCTATATTTTGTTGTTTACTGACTTTAAAAAAGCATATAATGAGGGGACTAGAAGGCCCCCTCGTCGGTGAAAAATCTCCTCGTTTCTAACAGAAATTCAAACGAACAAACATAGCAAAAATCCCAGCAAGAAATACATTCGTTTCTGCATTTAAAAACTGGCGATCCTTTGAGAGAGCGAAACAAATGAAAATTTGTAAATGCATTATGCATGTATAAAACAAAACGGCTTGCAATGCATTTGTGGGTCGTAATCTAGCCAGACCTATAATCTTTAATATATTATGAAATGACTCAAATGAGTCTATAGTTGATATGTTATATTTGCACAACTGTGAACTCCGCTATGTTCGGTAAGAATACCCGTGCGTAATAAATTTCCCAGCGGAATTAGTTTCCTCGCACGGCGTTCCGTCCTGGCTCAGCTACAATTAAGAAAATAGGCAAATCAAACTACATGGCGCATGAAATGAATATCACCCTGGCTGTCAAATTGTAACAACTCGTATCTTGGCATGCGCCTGTACGTTTAGTTTTATTGGCTTTTAATGCATGCAACATTCTCGTCGACACACTGATCTCAATTTTGCATTTGACGATAATAGATTTTGTGGCCTTGCTTTAGAAAATGCAGTTTTTTGTTCATATTTATGTTCGACTACAATCATTTTTCTACACATTTAAACCCACATTCTGCATTCGCCGAACACAGCTGGACAATGCATCATTCAATTATAGAATATAAGCAATGTTGACAGTTATTATTTCTTTAATTCTTGTACCGTTAACTAATAACACAAAAATACTAGTTCGAATCTTATCTTCTAATTTCTATCGGGGGCCTTTTGCCCGTGTCTAACTATGCGTGTTGTTAGTCTATGGATCAGGGGCAGGTTTTTCGAAAGGCGTTGAGCTTACACGGCGGATAAGTTGAAAATGGAAGACAAAATTATCTCTTTATTCAACAAATGAACAGGACTATTTCAATGTAAATAGCTTTATTTTCAATGCATGGAAGCACATATTTAATGCTTAAGATGCAGGTTCAGTCATTAAAAAGATGTATGAGAGTACTTTTAAATTTTGGTTTATCCACCGTTTAAGTTAAGGTGATTATCCAACTTGAAATTCACTTCTTCACTGGAAGTTAAAAGGTTTTCGCTGCAGAATAGTCATCAATCGTACGTTCAGGATTCTCATCTTCCGAAAAATTTTATGCTTTTAATAACTTTCATTCCCTCGGTGCGTAAAATCTTGTTTTTCCAGTAAAAGATCAAGCAGTTAAATGTACCGTTCATTGAAGTAATTGTTTTGCCCCACATTCCAAGAAGATATGTGGCATTAAGCGAAAGCGGAGTTTCTTTGGTGATTAATATTAGTCCAACGTAGACAAGTGCTGGAATAGAGAACGCCACAAGACAAGCGACTGATAGCAAGCAGCTCGATATATTCTTCAAAGAGACAGCTGATATTCCTCTGTTCCCACGACCTTTCCTCGCAATTGTAAACAGCTTGTAGTTCATGAAAAACATCGGAGGAGCTAAAGTGACGAAGCACACGAGAAGCAAAACGTGGAATGAAATAAGACGAGTGATGTACATCAGAAATAATGCTAATACGACAAAATTTAGCATTGCAAAAAGAGTGCAAAGTTTCCCTCTCGTTGCAGATGTTCGATGAAAAAAGGGATGATATGTTGCTAAATATCGATCAAAATTCATCACCAGAAGAGCTGATAACGAAGAAAAGATTAAACCAAGTGATATCAGATAAAAAATGTGCACCCAGATAAATATATAAGGACTTGTATTTTGAGTCAACCAAAACATCACAACGTACGTCACGCCAAAACTATTAGTTACGACCGCAAGCAAATCGCAACAGGACAAAACCATGATCATGAAATAACACAATTTCTTTCGAAGCTGCGTTGATCTCCAGAAACTGATTATGACCAAAGAATTTAAACATATTCCCGAGAGAAAGAAACATATATTCACAACAAACAGGAATATAAGGTTGAGAAAATAAATGAACTTCATCATGTTCGAAACTATACGTCAAGACGGGTTACACGGCGTTAAGACACCACGCAGCTTAATATTAACAATGCGGTTAGTCTTGCTTTGGACGAAGTGTATCCTCGTACTATAGTTGCAGAGGTTAATAGCCTGAAATAACGGATGCAGAAAGTTATACAGAAATATTATTTATGAAGTATTATTTATAAAGATTCATTTCGACTGATTTAATTTGGTGTATGATTTTCACAAAAAGAATCAATATGCAATCACACATACTACATTATTCCCATCAACTCCTTGACTTGTTTCAAAGTGTTGTTGTTGACTAACGTGCAGTGAACAAGGTCCATGCAAGGAACTTATATACTTCCTCGTGAAAAAGGGCGTTGGTATTGAAGTGGAATGCGATTCAAGTATACCGATTCAAAACTTGTCCCATATAGTTTTTGGTAACAATTGTACGCTGCCCTCTTCAGCTCGTGAGTAAATTGCACCTTTCTAACTGTGAATATAGAGACCGCAAAAATTTTACCAGCTTACCTTTAGTGATACTTCTACTTTGAAATTTTAACGAAGCCTCCTGACCAGCGCCTGTTTTCAATACCAGTGGAAATTAATACTGATATCCGAGCTCACATGCGAGCATCACCTCAAGACTCGCGCGATTTGAAATGAATATAGCGCTTTTCACAGAGTAGCTGCTTCATATTATAGCTACTTCATTAAGAGAGTTTACTCGGCTAAAGTGTTTAATTATACGCTGTTTACGGATACGAAGTATCTCTATATATAATATATATTTAAATAGTTCATTTTAATTTATTTGTATGAAATAAAACACATGCAGGCATATATATAATTTGTTTTACAAATAATTAGTAGAATATTTAAATCTTTATAGAATACACTCAATTTCAGCATACAATATATATTTTACAGTTTAAATTCCGTTCCGGCAGTTATCAGGTTTTAGTTTTGCAAAAAAACACCCCAAGCTGTCCATTTGTTTCTTAGAAACGAAATTTTAAAACGTAATTAAACGCACTTACCGTGAACAAAGCGATGAAGCGATCTTTATTACTT
Organism: Dendronephthya gigantea; assembly: GCF_004324835.1. Classification (NCBI taxonomy): domain Eukaryota; kingdom Metazoa; phylum Cnidaria; class Anthozoa; order Malacalcyonacea; family Nephtheidae; genus Dendronephthya; species Dendronephthya gigantea. The sequence continues at coordinate 320,169 of NW_021163026.1, read as the reverse complement.
TCTGAAAGGTAATATCCGTGCATCGATTACTTTTAAGGTTTCTAAAACAAAGAAACAAGCGGTACTAAGATATGAAGGTCAAGATGTAAAACACAACGGAGTCAGCAAGACTGCTCATAGCCCATTCACCTTGCTATGTTTTGTTGTTTACTGACTTTAAAAAAACATACAATAATGAGAGGACTAGAAGGCCCCCTCGTCGGTGAAAAATCTCCTCGTTTCTAACAGAAATTCAAACGAACAAACATAGCAAAAATCCCGGCAAGAAATACATTCATTTCTGCATTTAAAAACTGGCGATTCTTTGAGAGAGCGAAACAAATGAAAATTTGTAAATGCATTATGCATGTATAAAACAAAACGGCTTGCAATGCATTTGTGGGTCCCAAGCTAGCCAGACCTATAATCTTTAATATATTATGAAATGACTCAAATGATTTTATAGTTGATATGTTTTATTTGCACAACTGTGAACTCCGCTATGTTCGGTAAGAATACTCGTGTGTAATAAATTTCCCAGCGGAATTAGTTTCCTCGCATGGCGCTCCGTCCCGGCTCAGCTACAATTAAGAAAATAGGCAAATCAAACTACCTGGTGCGTGAAAGGAATATCACCCTGGCTGTCAAATTGTAACAACTCGTATCTTGGCATGCGCCTGTACGTTTAGTTTTATATATAGGCTTATAATGCATGCAATATTCTCGTCGACACAATGATCTCAATTTTGCATTTGTCGATTATAGATTTTTTGGCCTTGCTTTAGAAATGCAGTTTTCTGTTCATATTTATGTTCGACTACAATAATTTTTCTACACATTTAAACCCTCATTCTGCATTCGCCGAACACAGTTGGACAATGCATCATTTAATCATAGAATATAAGCAATGCATGTTGACAATTATTATTTTTTGAATTCTTCTACCGTTAACTAATAACGCAAAAATACTAGTTCGAATCCTAACTTCTAATTTCTATCGGGGGTTTTGCCCGTGTCTAACCATGTGTGTTGTTAGTCTATGGATCAGGGGCAGGTTGTTCGAAAGGCCTTTAGCTTAAACGACGGATAAGTTCAAAATGGAAAACAAAATTATCTCTTTATTCAACAAATGAACAGGAATATTTTGATGTAAATAGCTTAATTTTGAATGGAAGCACATATGTAATGCATAAGATGCAGGTTTAGTCATTCAAAAGATGCATGAGAGTATTTTTAAATTTTGGCTTATCCACCGTTTAAGTTAAACGCCTTTCGAACACCCGGCCACAGGAGACAAGATCCATCCCATTGTCTGGCATTGATCAGAAGTCCAGAGGTAATTATCCAAATTGAAATTCACTTCTTCACTGGAAGTTAAAAGGTTTTCGCTGCAAAATAGTCATCAATCGTACGTTCAGGATTCTCATCTTCCGAAAAATTTTATGCTTTTAATAACTTTCATTCCCTCGGTGCGTAAAATCTTGTTTTTCCAGTAAAAGATCAAGCAGTTAAATGTACCGTTCATTGCAGCAATTGTTGTGCCCCACTTTTCAAGACGATATGCGTCATTAAGTGAATGCGGGGTTTCTTTGGAGGTTAGTCAAAGGTAGACAAACATTGGAATAGAGAGCGCCACAAGACAAGCGACTGATAGCAAGCAACTCGATATATTCTTCAAAGAGACAGCTGATATTCTTCTGTTCCCACGACCTTTCCTCGCGATTGTAAACACCTTGTAGTTGGAGGAGCGAAAATGACGAAGCACACGAGAAGAAAAACGCGGAATGAAATAAGACGAGTAGCGTACATCAGAGCTAATGCTAATACGACAAAATTTAGCATTGCAAAAAGAGTCGAAAGTTTCCCTCTCGTTACAGATGTTCGATGAAAGATGGGATGATATGTCGTTAAATATCGATCAAAATTCATCACCAGAAGAGCTGAGAACGAAGAAGAAAGGAAAGCAAGTGATATCAGATTAAAAATGTTCACCCAGATAAATATAGAAGCATTTGTATTTTGAGTCAACCAAAACATTGAAGGTCAAGATGTAAAACGAAACGCGGATTTAGCCAGACTGTTCATATCCCATTCGCTTTGCTATATTTTGGTGTTTACTGACTTTAAAAACTATACAATAATGAGAGGACTAGAAGGCCCGCTCGTCGGTGAAAAATTTTCTCGTTTCTAACAGAAATTCAAACAAACAAACATATGAAAACCCATGCATGCAAAATATGCATTCGTTCCTGCATCGAAATTTAATTAGTTTTAAAAACTTGAGATCCTTTGTGAGAGCGAAACAAATGAAAATTTGTAAATGCATGTATAAAAAAAACAGCTTGCCATGCATTTGTGGGTTCTAAGCTAGCCAGGCCTAAATTTTAATATATTATGAAACGACTCAAATGAGTCTATAGCTGATATTTTTATTTAGACAACTGTGAACTCCGCTATTTTCGGTAAAAATACCCGTGTGCAATAAACCCAGCTCAGGCCGGGTAATTACGAAAATAGGCAAATCAAACGACATGGTGCGTAAAAGGAATATCACCCTGGCTGTCAAACTGTAACAAGTCGTATTCTTGGAATGCACCTGTACGTTTAGTTTTATAGGCTTATAATGCACGCAGCATTCTCGTCGACACACTGATCTCATTTTGAATTTGACGATAATAGATTTTGTGGCCTTGCTTTAGAAATGCAGTTTTCTGTTTTTATTTATGTTCGACAACAATAATTTCTCTACACATTTGAACCCCCATTCTGCATTCGCAGAACAAAATTGGACAATGCATCATTCAATCATATAGAATATAAGCAATGTTGACAGTTATTATTTTTTTTATTTTCGTACCGTTAACTTACAACACAAAAATACTAGTTCGAATCCTAACTTCTAATTTCTATTGGGGGCTTTTGCCCGTGTCTAACCATGTGTGGATGTTGTTAGTCTATGGATCAGGGGCCGGTTCTTCGAAAGGCGTTGAGCTTAAATGGCGGATAAGTTCAAAATGGAAAACAAAATTATCTCTTTAATCAACAAATGAACAGGACTATTTCAATGTTAAAAGCTTATTTTTCAATGGAAGCACATATTTAATGCTTAAAATGCATGTTCAGTCGTTCAAAAGATGTATGAGAGTATTTTTAAATTTTGGCTTATCCACCGTTTAAGTTAAACGCCTTTCGAACACCCGGCCACAGGAGACAAGATCCACCCCATTGATCAAAATTCCAGAAATAATTATACAACTTGAAATTCACTTCTTCACTGGAAGTTAAAAGGTTTTCACTGCAGAATAGTTATTAATAGCACGTTCAGGATTCTCATCTTCCGAAAAATTTTATGCTTTTGATAACTTTCATTCCCTCGGTGCGCAAAATCTTGTTTTTCCAGTAAAAGATCAAGCAGTTAAATGTACCGTTCATTGCAGCAATTGTTGTGCCCCAAATTCCAGCAAGATATGCGTCATTAAGTGAATGCGGGGTTTCTTTGAACTTTAGTCCAAGGTAGACAAACATTGGAATATAGAGCGCCACAAGGCAAGCGACTGATAGCAAGCAACTCGATATATTCTTCAAAGAGACAGCTGATATTCCTCTGTTCCCACGACCTTTCCTCGCGATTCTAAACAACTTGTAGTTCATGAAAAACAACGGAGGATCGAAAATGACGACGCCCACGAGAAGCAAAACGTGAAATGAAATAAGGCGAGTGATGTACATCAGAACTAATCCTAATACGACAAAATTTAGCATTGCAAAAAGAGTCGAAAGTTTCCCTCTCGTTACAGATGTTCGATGAAAGATGGGATGATATGTCGCTAAATATCGATCAAAATTCATCACCAGAAGAGCTGATAACGAAGAATTAAAGAAAGCATGTGATAGAAGATGAAAAATGTGCACCCTGATAAATGTATGAGGACTTATATTTTGAGTCAACCAAAACATCACAACGTACGCCATGACAAAACTATTAGTTACGACCGCAAGCAAATCGCAACAGGACAAAACCATGATCATGAAATAACACAATTTCTTTCGAAGCTGCGCTGATCTCCAGAAACTGATTATGACCAAGGAATTTAAAAATATTCCCGAGAAAAAGAAACATATATTCAAAACAATCAGGAATATCAAGTTGAGAAAATAAATTAACTTCATCATTTTTGGAAACACGTCAAGACGGGTAACACGGCGTTAAGACACCACGCAGCTTAATATTAACAATGCGGTTAGTCTTGCTTCGGACGAAGTGTATCCTCGTACTATAGTTGCAGAGGTTAATAGCCTGAAATAACGGATGCAGAAAGTTATACAGAAATATTATTTATGAAGTATTATTTATAAAGATTCATTTCGACTGATTTAATTTGGTGTATGATTTTCACAAAAAGAATCAATATGCAATCACACATGCTACATTATTCCCACCAACTCCTTGACTTGTTTCAAAGTGTTGTTGTTGACTAACGTGCAGTGAACAAGGTCCAAGGAACTTATATACTTCCTCGTGAAGAAGGGCGTTGGTATTGAAGTGGAATGCGATTCAAGTATACCGATTCAAAACTTGTCCCATATAGTTTTTGGTAACGATTGTACGCTGCCCTCTTCAGCTCGTGAGTAAATTGCACCTTTCTAACTGTGAATATAGAGACGGCAAAAATTTTACCAGCATACCTTTAGTGATACTTCTACTTTGAAATTTTAACGAAACCTCCTGACCAGCGCCTGTTTTCAATACCAGTGGAAATTAATACTGATATCCGAGCTCACATGCGAGCATCACCTCAAGACTCGCGCGATTTGAAATGAATATAGCGCGCTTACACAGAGTAGCTGCTTCATATTATAGCTACTTCATTAAGAGAGTTTACTCGGCTAAAGTGTTTAATTATACGCTGTTTACGGATACGAAGTGTCTCTATATGTAATATATATTTAAATAGTTCATTTTAATTTATTTGTATGAAATAAAACACATGCAGGCATATATATAATTCGTTTTTCAAATAATTGTTAGAATATTTAAATCGTCATAGAATACACTCAATTTCAGCATACAATATATATTTTACAGTTTAAATTCCGTTTCGGCAGTTATCAGGTTTTAGTTTTGCAAAAAAAACACCCGAAGCTGGCCAAAGAGGGCGGCAAGACTTAGAAACGAAATTTTAAAACGTAATTAAACACACTTACCGTGAACAAAGCGATGAAGCGATCTTTATTAGTTTCTGAAAGGTAATATCCCTGCATCAATAACTTTTAAGGCTTCTAGAACAAAGAAACAAGCTTACTAAGATAGGAAGGTCAATATGTAAAACGCAACGGAGTCAGCCAGACTGCTCATAGCCTATTCACGTTGCTATATTTTGTTGTTTACTAACTTTAAAAAAACATATAATGAGAGGACTAGAAGGCCCCCTCGTCGGTGAAAAATCTCCTCGTTTCTAACAGAAATTCAAACGAACAAACATAGCAAAAATCCCAGCAAGAAATACATTCGTTACTGCATTTAAAAACTGGTAATCCTTTGAGAGAGCGGAAAACAAATGAAAATTTGTGAATGCATTATGCATGCATAAAACAAAACGTTTTGCCATGCATTTGGGGGTCCTAATCTAGCCAGACCTATAATCTTTAATATATTATGAAATGACTCAAATGATTTTATAGTTGATATGTTTTATTTGCACAACTGTGAACTCCGCTATGTTCGGTAAGAATACTCGTGTGTAATAAATTTCCCAGCGGAATTAGTTTCCTCGCACGGCGTTCCGTCCCGGCTCAGCTACAATTAAGAAAATAGGCAAATCAAACTACATGGCGCATGAAATGAATATCACCCTGGCTGTCAAATTGTAACAACTCGTATCTTGGCATGCGCCTGTACGTTTAGTTTTATATATAGGCTTATAATGCATGCAACATTCTCGTCGACACACTGATCTCAATTTTGCATTGGACGGTAATAGATTTTGTGGCCTTGCTTTAGAAAATGCAGTTTTTTGTTCATATTTATGTTCGACTACAATAATTTTTCTACACATTTGAGCCCACATTCTGCATTCGCCGAACACAGTTGGACAATGCATCATTCAATTATAGAATATAAGCAATGTTGACAGTTATTATTTTTTTAATTCTTGTACCGTTAACTAATAACACAAAAATACTAGTTCGAATCTTATCTTCTAATTCCTATCGGGGGCCTTTTGCCCGTGTCTCACTATGCGTGTTGTTAGTCTATGGATCAGGGGCAGGTTTTTCGAAAGGCGTTGAGCTTACACGGCGAATAAGTTAAAAATGGAAGACAAAATTATCTCTTTATTCAACAAATGAACAGGACTATTTCAATGTAAATAGCTTTATTTTCAATGCATGGAAGCACATATTTAATGCTTAAGATGCAGGTTCAGTCATTAAAAAGATGTATGAGAGTACTTTTAAATTTTGGTTTATCCACCGTTTAAGTTAAGGTGATTATCCAACTTGAAATTCACTTCTTCACTGGAAGTTAAAAGGTTTTCGCTGCAGAATAGTCATCAATCGTACGTTCAGGATTCTCGTCTTCCGAAAAACTTTATGCTTTTAATAACTTTCATTCCCTCAGTGCGTAAAATCTTGTTTTTCCAGTAAAAGATCAAGCAGTTAAATGTACCGTTCATTGAAGCAATTGTTCTGCCCCATATTCCAAAAAGATATGCGTCATCAAGTGAATGCGAGATTTTTTTGGACTTGAGCCCAATGAAGACAAACATGGGAATAGAGAACGCCACAAGACAAGCGACTGCTAGCAAGCAACTCGATATATTCTTCAAAGAGACAGCTGATATTCGTCTCTTCCCACGACCTTTCCTCGCGATTCTAAACAGCTTGTAGTTCATGAAAAACAATGGAGGTGATAAAAAGACAAAGCACACGAGAAGAAAAACGTGCAATGAAATAAAACGAGTGCTGTACATCAGAACTAATGCTAATACGACAAAATTTAGCATTGCAAAAAGAGTCGAAAGTTTGCCTCTCGTTACAGATGTTCGATGAAAGATTGGATGATATGTCGCTAAATATCGATCAAAATTCAGCACCAGAAGAGCTGACAACGAAGAAAAAAGGAAACCAAGTGATGGTGGATCAAAAATGCGCAACCAGATAAATACAAAAGCATTTACATTTTTAGTCAACCAAAACATCACAACGTAAGCAACGACAAAATGATTAGTTACGACCACAAGCAAATCGCAACAGGACAAAACCATGATCATGAAATAACACAATTTCTTTCGAAGCTGCGCTGATCTCCAGAAACTGATTATGACCAAGAGGTTTAAACATATTCCCGAGAATAAGAAACATGTATTTAAAACAAACAGGAATATGAAGTTGAGAAAATAAATGAACTTCATCATTTCGGAAGCACGTCAAGACGGGTAACACGGCGTTAAGACACCACGCAGCCTAATATCAACAATGCGGTTAGTCTTGCTTCGGACGAAGTGTATCCTCGTACTATAGTTGCAGAGGTTAATAGCCTGAAATAACGGATGCAGAAAGTTTTACAGAAATATCATTTATAAAGTGTTATTTATACAGATTCATATCGACTGATGTATTTTGGTATATCCGTATATGATTTTCAAAAAATTAAAGAATCGATATGTATAATCACAAATGCTACATGCATTCTGATATCCCCCACCAACCCCTCCATGACCTGTTTTAAAGACAAATGTAATTGTGGTACACTAAATATGCAGTGATCAAGGAATTCATATTCGTACAGGAGGGCGCTGTACCGTTATAAAGTATACCGATTCAGAACTTGTCCCATATAGTTTTTGGTATATAATGATTGTACGCTGCCCTCTTCAGCTCGTCAATAAATTGCACTTTTCTAACTGACCTAACTTTGAATATAACGACGCCAAAATGTTACCAGCCTACCTTTAGTGATACGTTTTACTTGGAAATTTAACGAAACCTCCCGACCAGCGCCTTCTTTCAATGCCAGTGGCATTTAATACTGATATCCGAGCTCACATGCGAGCATTACCTCAAGACTCGCGCGATTTGAAATGAATATTAGCACCCCCAGAATAGCTGCTTCATATTATAGCTATACTGCACAAACAAATTTTACTCGGCTAAAATGTTTAATTAAACGCTGTTTACATGCAGTTATGAAGTATCTCTATATATAACATACATTCAAATAGTTCATTTTATTTCATTTATATGAAATAAAACACAGGCATGTATATAGCTATATAATTTGTTTTTGTAAATAATTGTTAGATAATTTAAATCTTTATAGAATACACTCAATTATACTAGCGTACATTTCTAGAAAAAAACAACCTAAGCCGTGCTAAGCGGGCGGCAAGACTAAGAAACGAAACTTAGAGGTCAATTTTAAAACGTAATTAAACGCACTTACCTTGAACAAACCGATGTAGCGATCTTTATTAAGATTTCGAATGTTTATAAATATCGCCGCGTCGGTAACTCTCAAAGTTTCTAAAACAAAAAAGCTTACTAATTAAGATTTGAAGGTCAAGATGTAAAACGCAACCCGGAGACGGCCAAACTGCTCATAGTCCACCCGCTTTGCTATATTTTGGTGTTTACTGACTTCGAAAACCGTACAATAATAATAGGACTAGAAGGCCCCCACGTCGGTGAAAAATTTTCTCGTTTCTAACAGAAATTCAAAAAAACAAACATATGAAAACCCATGCAAAATATGCATTCGTTTCTAGATTGAAATTTAGTTTTAAAAACTTGAGATCCTTAGAGAGAGCGAAACAAATAAAAATTTGTAAATGCATGCATCAAACAAAACGGCTTGCCATGCATTTGCGGGTCCTAAGCTAGCCAGGCCTAATCTTTGATATATTATGAAATGACTCAAATGAGTCTATAGCTAATATTTTTTATTTGGACAACTGTGAACTCCGCTATGTTCGGTAAAAATACCCGTGTGCAAAAAATTTCCCAGCGAAATTACGGACAATTACGAATCAAATCAAACTACATGGAGCGTGAAAAGAATAGCCACTACCCTGGCTGTCAAATTGTATCAAGTCGTATTCTTGGAATGCGCCTGTACGTGTGGTTTTAAAGGCTTATATGCATGCAACATTCTCGTAGACACACTGATCTAAATATTGCATTTGACGATAATAGATTTTCTGGCCTAGCTTTAGAAATGCAGTTTTCTGTTCATATTTATGTTCGACCACAATAATTTCTCTACACATTTAAACCCACATTCTGCATTCGCTGAACACAGTTGGACAATGTCAATGCATCATTCAAATATAGAATGTAAGCAATGCATGTTGACAGTTATTACTTTTTTAATTCTTCAACCGTTAACTAATAACACAAAAACACAAGTTCGAATCCTAACTTCTAATTTCTATCGGGGGGTCATAGTTTGCCCGTGTCTAACCATGTGTGTTGTTAGTCTATATGGATCAGAGGTCGGTTGTTCGAAAGGCCTTTAGCTTAAACGGCGGATAAGTTCAAAATGGAAAACAAAATTATCTCTTTATTCAACAAATGAACAGGACTATTTCGATGTAAATAGTTTAATTTTCAATAGAAGCACATATTTAATGCTTAAGATGCATGTTCAGTCATTCAAAAGATGTATGAGAGTATTTTTAAATTTTGGCTTATCCACCGTTTAAGCTAAACGCCTTTCGAACACCCGGCCACAGGATACAAGATCCACCCCATTGATCAGAAGTCCAGAGGTAATTATCCAACTTCAAGTTCACTTCTTCACTGGAAGTTAAATGGTTTTCGCTGCAGAATAGTCATCAATCGTACGTTCAGGATTCTCATCTTCCGAAAAATTTTATGCTTTTAATAACTTTCATTCCCTCGGTGCGTAAAATCTTGTTTTTCCAGTAAAAGATCAAGCAGTTAAATGTACCGTTCATTGAAGCAATTGTTTGGGCCCACATTCCAACAAGATATGTGTCACCAAGCGAATGTGGGCCTTCTTTGGACTTTAGTCCAATGTAGACAAACGATGGAATAGAGAACGCCACTAGACAAGCGACTGATAGCAAGCAACTCGATATATTCTTCAAAGAGACAGCTGATATTCCTCTGTTCCCACGACCTTTCCTCGCGATTGTAAACAGCTTGTAGTTCATGAAAAACATCGGAGGAAATAAAATGACGAAGCACACGAAAACAAAAACGTGGATTGAAATAAGGCGAGTAGTGTAGTAAATCAGATGTAATGCTAATACGACAAAATTTAGCATTGCAAAAAGAGTCGAAAGTTTCCCTCTCGTTAGAGATGTTCGATGAAAGATGGGATAATATGTCGCTAAATATCGATCAAAATTCATCACCAGAAGAGCTGATAACGAAGGAAAGATTAAACCAACTGATATCAGATAAAGAATGCGCACCCAGATAAATATATGAGGACTTGTATTTTGAGTCAACCAAAACATCACAACGTACGTCACGCCAAAAGTATTAGTTACGACGGCAAGCAAATCGCAACAGGACAAAACCATGATCATGAAAAAACACAATTTCTTTTGAAGCTGCGCTGATCTCCAGAAACTGATTATGACCAAGGAATTTAAACATATTCCCGAGAAAAAGAAACATATATTCACAACAAACAGGAATATCAAGTTGAGAAAATAAATGAACTTCATCATTTTCGGAAACACGTGAAGACGGGTTACACGGCGTTAAGACACCACGCAGCCTAATATTAACAATGCGGTTAGTCTTGCTTCGGACGAAGTGTATCCTCGTACTATAGTTGCAGAGGTTAATAGCCTGAAATAACGGATGCAGATAGTTATACAGAAATATTATTTATAAAGTATTATTTATAAAGATTCATTTCGACTGATGTAATTTTGTATATGATTTTCACAAAAAGAATCAATATGCAATCACACATGCCTGCTACATTATTCGGACCAACTCCTTGACCTGTTTCAAAGTCTTGTGGTTGACTAACGTGCAGTGAACAAGGTCCAAGGAACTTATATGCTACCTCGCGAAGAAGGGCGTTGGCGTTGAAGTGGAATGCGATTCAAGTATACCGATTCAAAATTTGTCCGATATAGTTTTTGGTAACGATTGTATATGCAGCCTTCTTTAGCTCGCCAGTAAATTGCACTTTTTTGACTGTGAATATAAGATTCTACCAGCCTACCTTTAGTGATACGTTTTACTTGGAATTTTTAACAAAATCGCCTGACCAGCACCTGTTGCAATACCAGTGGGAATTAATACTGATATCCGAGCTCAAAAGCGAGTATCACCTCAAGACTCGCGCGATTTGAAATGAATATAGCGCTTACACAGAATAGCTGCTTCATATTATAGCTACTTCATTAAGAGAGTTTACTCGGCTAAAGTGTTTAATTATACGCTGTTTACAGATACTAAGTATCTCTATATATAATATATATTTAAATAGTTCATTTTAATTTATTTGTATGAAATAAAACACAGTCATGCAGGCAAATATATAATTTGTTTTACAAATAATTGTTAGAATATTTAAATCTTCATAGAATACACTCAATTTCAAGCATACAATATATATATTACAGTTTAAATTCCGTTTCGGCAGTTATCAGGTTTTAGTTTTGCAAAAAACACCCCAAGCTGTCCAAAGAGGGCGGCAAGACTTAGAAACGAAATTTTAAAACGTAATTAAACGCACTTACCGTGAACAAAGCGATGAAGCGATCTTTATTAGTTTCTGAAAGGTAATATCCCTGCATCGATAACTTTTAAGGTTTCTAGAACAAAGAAACAAGCGTACTAAGATATGAAGGTCAAGATGTAAAACGCAACGGAGTCAGCCAGACTGCTCATAGCCCATTCACGTCGCTATAGTTTGTTGTTTACTGACTTTAAAAAAACATACAATAATGAGAGGAGGACTAGAAGGCCCACTCGTCGGTGAAAAATCTCCTCGTTTCTAACAGAAATTCAAACGAACAAACATAGCAAAAACCCTGGCAAGAATTACATTCGTTTCTGCATTTAAAAACTGGCGATCCTTTGAGAGAGCGAAACAAATGAAAATTTGTAAATGCATGTATAAAACAAAATGGCTTGCAAGGCATTTGTGGGTACCAAGCTAGCCAGACCTATAATCTTTAATATATTATGAAATGACCCAAATGATTTTATAGTTGATATGTTTTATTTGCACAACTGTGAACTCCGCTATGTTCGGTAAGAATACCCGTGTGTAATAAATTTCCCAGCGGAATTAGTTTCCTCGCACGGCGCTCCGTCCTGGCTCAGGTACAATTAAGAAAATAGGCAAATCAAACTACATGGCGCGTGAAAGGAATATCACCCTGGCTGTCAAATTGTAACAACTCGTATCTTGGCATGCGCCTGCATGTACGTGTGGTTTTATAGGCTTATAATGCATGCAACATACTCGTCGACACAGTGATCTCAATTTTGCTTTTGACGATTATAGATTTTGTGGCCTTGCTTTAGAAATGCAGCTTTCTGTTCATATTCACGTTCGACTACAATAATTTTTCTACACATTTGAACCCACATTCTGCATTCGCCGAACACAGCTGGACAATGCATCATTCAATTATAGCATATAAACAATGTTTACAGTTATTATTTTTTTAATTCTCGTACCGTTAACTAATAACGCAAAAATACTAGTTCGAATCCTGACTTCTAATTTCTATTAAGGGCTTTTGCCCGTGTCTAACCATGTGTGTTGTTAGCCTATGGATCAGGGGTAGGTTGTTCGAAAAGCCTTTAGCTTAAACGACGGATAAGTTCAAAATGGAAAACAAAATTATCTCTTTATTCAACAAATGAACTGTACTATTTCAATGTAAATAGCTTAATTTTCAATGGAAGATCATATTTAATGCTTAAGATGCTGGTTCAATCATTCAAAAGATGTATGAGAGTGTTTTTAAATTTTGGCCTATCCACCGTTTAAGTTAAACGCCTTTCGAACACCCGGCCACAGGAGACAAGATCCACCCAATTGATCAAAATTCCAGAAATAATTATCCAACTTGAAATTCACTTCTTCACTGGAAGTTAAAAGGTTTTCGCTGCAGAATAGTCATCAATCGTACGTTCAGGATTCTCATTTTCCGAAAAATTTTATGCTTTTAATAACTTTCATTCCCTCGGTGCGTAAAATCTTGTTTTTCCAGTAAAAGATCAAACAGTTAAATGTACCGTTCATTGAAGCAATTGTATGGGCCCATATTCCAAGAAGATATGTGTCATTAAGCGAATGCGGGGTTTCTTTGGTGATTAGTCCAATGTAGACAAGCGTTGGAATAGAGAGCGCCACAAGACAAGCGACTGATAGCAAGCAACACGATATATTCTTCAAAGACACAGCTGATATTCCTCTGTTCCCACGACCTTTCCTCGCGATTGTAAACAGCTTGTAGTTCATGAAAAACATCGGAGGAAATAAAATGACGAAGCACACGAGAAGAAAAACGTGGAATGAAATAAGACGAGCTGTGTCGTAAATCAGATGTAATGCCAAAATGACAAAATTTAGCATTGCAAAAAAAGTCAAAAGTTTCCCTCTCGTTAGAGATGTTCGATGAAAGATGGGATGATATGTCGCTAAATATCGATCAAAATTCATCACCAGAAGAGCTGATAACGAAGAAGAAAGGAAACCAAGTGATATCAGATAAAGAATGCGCACCCAGATAAATATACAAACATGTATATCTTGAGTCAACCAAAACATCACAGCGCACGCCGCGAGAAAATGATTAGTCAAGACCAGAAGCAAATCGCAACAGGACAAAACCATGATACAATTTCTTTCGAAGTTGCGTTGATCTCCAGAAACTGATTATGACCAAGGAATTTAAACATATTCCAGAGAAAAAGAAACATATATTCACAACAATCAGGAATATTAATTTAAAAAAATAAATGAACTTCATCATTTTCGGAAACACGTCAAGACGGGTTACAAGGCGTTAAGACACCACGCAGCTTAATATTAACAATGCGGTTAGTCTTGCTTCGGAGGAAGTGTATCCTCGTACTATAGTTGCAGAGGTTAATAGCCTGAAATAACGGATACAGAAAGTTACACAGAAATATTATTTATGAAGTATTATTTATAAAGATTTATTTCGACTGATATATAATTTGGTATATGATTTTCACTAAAAGAATCAATATGCAATCACACATGCTACATTATTCCCACCAACTCCTTGACTTGTTTCAAAGTGTTGTTGTTGACTAACGTGCAGTGAACAAGGTCCATGCAAGGAACTTATATACTTCCTCATGAAGAAGGGCGTTGGCGTTGAAGTGGAATGCGATACAAGCTAGTATACCGATTCAAAACTTGTCCCATATAGTTTTTGCTAAAGATTGTATACGCAGCCCTCTTCAGCTCGCCTGGAAATTGCACTTTTCTAACTGTTAATATAAGGACCGCAAAATTCTACCAGCCTACCTTTAGTGATACGTTTTACTTGGAAATTTTAACGAAACCTCCTGACCAGCGCCTGCTTTCAATACCAGTGGGAATTAATACTGATATCCGAGCTCACATGCGAGCATCACCTCAAGACTCGCGCGATTTGAAATGAATATAGCGTTTATCACAGAATAGCTGCTTCATATTATAGCTACTTCATTAAGAGAGTTTACTCGGCTAAAGTTTTTAATTATACGCTGTTTACAGATATGAAGTATCTCTGTATATAATATATATTCTAATAATTTATTTTAATTTATTTGTATGAAATAAAACACATGCAGGCATGTATATATAATTTGTTTTACAAATTATTGTTAGAATATTTAAATCTTCATAGAAGTTTACAGATATGAAGTATCTCTATATATAATATATATTCAAATAGTTCATTTAAATTTATTTGTATGAAATAATTAAAACACATGCAGGCATATATATAATTGTTTTTGCAAATAATTGTTAGAATTTTTAAATCTTCATAGAATAGACTGAATTTCAGCATGCAATATATATATTACAGTTTAAATTCCGTTTCGGCAGGTATCAGGTTTTAGTTTTCCAAAAACAACCCAAGCTGTCCTAAGAGGGCGGCAAGACTTGAAAATGAAATTTTAAAACGTAATTAGACGCACTTATAATTACCGTCAACAAAGCGATGAAGCGATCTTTATTAGTTTCTGAAAGGTAATATCCATGCATCAATAACTCTCAAAGTTTCTGAAACAAGGAAACAAGCTTATTAAGATATGAAGGTCAAGATGTAAAACGCAACGCTGAGACGGCCAGACTGTTCATATATAGTCCACTCGCTTTGCTATATTTTGTTGTTTACTGACGTTAAAAACGATATAATAATGAGAGGACTAGAAGGCCCACTCATGGGTGAAAAATTTCCTCGTTTCTATCAGAAATTCAAACAAACAAACATATAAAAAATCCCTGGAAAAAATACATTCATTCCTGCATGCATCGAAATTTAGTTTTAAAAACTTGAGATCCTTAGAAAGCGAAACAAATGAAAATTTGTAAATGCATGCATAAAACAAAACGTTTTGCCACGGCGCTCCGCCCCGGCTCAGGTACAATTAAGAAAATAGGCAAATAAACTACATGGCGCATGAAAAGAATATTACCCTAGCTGTCAAATTGTAACAAGTCGTATTCTTGGCATACGCCTGTGCGTGTGGTTTTATTGGCTTATAGTGCATGCAGCATTTTTATATCGGTTTCTCATAGCCTCGATATCATTAGCAATAATATCAAGGTTCAGAAAACGAATTTCTCGTCGACTCACTGATCTTAATTTTGCTTTTGACGATAATAGATTTTGTGGCCTTGCTTTGGAAATGCAGTTTTCTGTTCATATTTATGTTCGACTACAATAATTTCTCTACACATTTAAACCCTCATTCTGCATTCGCCGAACACAGTTGGACAATGCATGATTGAATTATAGAATATAAGCAATGTTTACAGTTATTTTTTTAATTCTCGTGCCGTTAACTAATAACACAAAAATTCTGGTTCGAAACCCAACTTCTAATTTCTTTCGGGGGCTTTTGCCCGTGTCTAACCATGTGTGTTGTTAGTCTATGGATCAGGGGCCGGTTGTTCGAAAGGCGTTGAGCTTAAACGGCGGATAAGTTCAAAATGGAAAACAAAATTATCTCTTTATTCAACAAATCAACTGAACTATTTCGATTTAAATAGCTTAATTTTCAATGGAAGTACATATTTAATGCATAAGATGAAGGTTCAGTCATTCACAAGATGTATGAAGGTGGGTACTTTTAAATTTTGGTTTATCCACCGTTCAAGTTAAGCCTTTCGAACAACCGGCCAAAGGAGACAAGATCCATCCCATTGATCAGATGTCCAGAATTATCCAACTTGAAATCAGTCCTTCTCTGCAACTGAAGTTAAAAGGTTTTCGCTGCAGAATAGTTATCAATCGGACGTTCAGGATTCTCATCTTCCGAAAAGATGATTCTCATCTTCTCATCATCTTTTTATGCTTTTAATAACTTTCATTCCCTCGGTGCGCAAAATCTTGTTTTTCCAGTAAAAGATCAAGCAGTTAAATGTACCGTTCATTGAAGCAATTGTTTGGGTCCACATTCCAACAAGATATGTGTCATCAAGGGAACGTGGGGTTTCTTTGGACTTTAGTCCAATGTAGACAAGTGCTGGAATAGAGAACGCCACAAGACAAGCGACTGATAGCAAGCAACTGGATATATTCTTTAAAGAGACAGCTGATATTCCTCTGTTCCCACGACCTTTCCTCGCGATTGTAAACAGCTTGTAGTTCATGAAAAACATCGGAGGAAATAAAATGACGACGCACACGAGAAGAAAAACGCGGAATGAAATAAGACGAGTGATATACATCAGAGGTGATGCTAATACGACAAAATTTAGCATTGCAAAAAGAGTCGAAAGTTTCCCTCTCGTTACAGATGTTCGATGAAAGATTGGATGATACGTCGCTAAATATCGATCAAAATTCATCACCAGAAGAGCTGATAACGAAGAACAAAGGAAAGCAAATGATAGGAGATGAAAAATGTACACCCAGATAAATATAGAAGCATTTGTATTTTGAGTGAACCAAAACATCACAACGTATGCCCTGACAAAAGTATTAGTTACGACCGCAAGGAAATCGCAACAGGACAAAACCATGATCATGAAATAACACAATTTCTTTCGAAGCTGCGCTGATCTCCAGAAACTGATTATGACCAAGAGGTTTAAACATATTCCCGAGAAAAAGAAACATATATTCAAAACAAACAAGAATATCAAGTTGAGAAAATAAATGAACTTCATTTTCAGAAACACGTCAAGACGGGTTACACGGCGTTAAGACACCACGCAGCTTAATATTAACAATGCGGTTAGTCTTGCTTCGGAGGAAGTGTATCCTCGTACTATTGTTGCAGAGGTTAATAGCCTGAAATAACGGATGCAGAAAGTTTTACAGAAATATCATTTATATCATTTATTTATACATATTCATATCGACTGATGTATTTTGGTATATGATATGATTTTCAAAAAATTAAAGAATCGATATGCAATCACATATGCTACATGCGTCTGCCGCCAAACTAACGTCCTCCATGACCTGTTTCAAAGACAAATGTAATTGTGGTACACTAAATATGCAGTGATCAAGGAATTTATATTCGTATAGGAGGGCGCTGTACCGTTATAAAGTATACCGATTCAGAACTTGTCCCATATAGTTTTTGGTATAATGATTGTATCGCTGCCCTCTTCAGCTCGTCAATAAATTGCACTTTTCTAATTGACCTAACTTTGAATATAACGACGCCAAAATTTTACCAGCCTACCTTTAGTGATACGTTTTACTTGGAAATTTAACGAAACCTCCTGACCAGCGCCTGTTTTCAATACCAGTGGGAATTAATACTGATATCCGAGCTCACATGCGAGCATCACCTCAAGACTCGCGCGATTTGAAATGAATATAGCGCTTATCACAGAGTAGCTGCTTCATATTATAGCTACTTCATTAAGAGAGTTTACTCGGCTAAAGTGTTTAATTATACGCTGTTTACAGATACAAAGTATCTCTATATATAATATATATCTAAATAGTTCATTTTAATTTATTTGTATGAAATAAAACACATGCAGGCATATGTATAATCTGTTTTACAAATAATTGTTAGAATATTTAAATCTTCATAGAATACACTCAATTTCAAGCATACAATATATATTGTACAGTTTAAATTCCGTTTCGGCAGTTATCAGGTTTTAGTTTTGCAAAAAAACAACCGAAGCTGTCCAAAGAGGGCGGCAAGACTTAGAAACGAAATTTTAAAACGTAATTAAACGCACTTACCATGAACAAAGCGATGAAGCGATCTTTATTACTTTCTGAAAGGTAATATCCGTGCATCTATTACTTTTAAGGTTTCTAAAACAAAGAAACAAGCGGTACTAAGATATGAAGGTCAAGATGTAAAACACAACGGAGTCAGCCAGACTGCTCATAGCCCATTCACGTTGCTATATTTTGTTGTTTACTGACTTTAAAAAAACATATAATGAGAGGACTAGAAGGCCCCCTCGTCGGTGAAAAATCTCCTCGTTTCTAACAGAAATTCAAACGAACAAACATAGCAAAAATCCCAGCAAGAAATACATTCGTTACTGCATTTAAAAACTGGTAATCCTTTGAGAGAGCGGAAAACAAATGAAAATTTGTGAATGCATTATGCATGCATAAAACAAAACGTTTTGCCATGCATTTGGGGGTTCTAATCTAGCCAGACCCATAATCTTTAATATATTATGAAATGACTCAAATGATTTTATAGTTGATATGTTTTATTTGCACAACTGTGAACTCCTCTATGTTCGGTAAGAATACCCGTGTGTAATAAATTTCCCAGCGGAATTAGTTTCCTCGCACGGCGCTCCGTCCTGGCTCAGGTACAATTAAGAAAATAGGAAAATCAAACTACATGGCGCGTGAAAGGAATATCACCCTGGCTGTCAAATTGTAACAAGTCGTATCTTGGCATGCGCCTGCATGTACGTGTGGTTTTATAGGCTTATAATGCATGCAACATACTCGTCGACACAGTGATCTCAATTTTGCTTTTGACGATAATAGATTTTGTGGCCTTGCTTTAGAAATGCAGCTTTCTGTTCATATTCACGTTCGACTACAATAATTTTTCTACACATTTGAACCCACATTCTGCATTCGCCGAACACAGCTGGACAATGCATCATTCAATTATAGCATATAAGCAATGTTTACAGTTATTATTTTTTTAATTCTCGTACCGTTAACTAATAACACAAAAATACTAGTTCGAATCCTAACTTCTAATTTCTATTGAGGGCTTTTGCCCCGTGTCTAACCATGTGTGTTGTTAGTCTATGGATCAGGGCCAGGTTGTTCGAAAGGCCTTTAGCTTAAAAGGCGGATAAGTTCAAAAATGGAAAACAAAATTATCTCTTTATTCAACAAATGAACTGTACTATTTCGATGTAAATAGCTTAATTTTCAATGGAAGCACATATTTAATGCATAAGATGCAGGTTCAATCATTCACAAGATGTATGAGAATATTTTTAAATTTTGGCCTATCCACCGTTTAAGTTAAACGCCTTTCGAACACCCGGCCACAGGAGACAAGATCCACCCAATTGATCAAAATTCCAGAAATAATTATCCAACTTGAAATTCACTTCTTCACTGGAAGTTAAAAGGTTTTCGCTGCAGAATAGTCATCAATCGTACGTTCAGGATTCTCATTTTCCGAAAAATTTTATGCTTTTAATAACTTTCATTCCCTCGGTGCGTAAAATCTTGTTTTTCCAGTAAAAGATCAAGCAGTTAAATGTACCGTTCATTGGGGCGATGGTTTGAACCCACAATCCAACAAGATATGTGTCATTAAGCAAATGCAGGGGTTCTTTGGTGATTAGTCCAATGTAGACAAGCGTTGGAATAGAGAGCGCCACAAGACAAGCGACTGATAGCAGGCAACTCGATATATTCTTCAAAGACACAGCTGATATTCCTCTGTTCCCACGACCTTTCCTCGCGATTGTAAACAGCTTGTAGTTCATGAAAAACATCGGAGGAAATAAAATGACGAAGTACACGAGAAGAAAAACGTGGAATGAAATAAGGCGAGCTGTGTCGTAAATCAGATCTAATGCCAATATGACAAAATTTAGCATTGCAAAAAAAGTCAAAAGTTTCCCTCTCGTTAGAGATGTTCGATGAAAGATGGGATGATATGTCGCTAAATATCGATCAAAATTCATCACCAGAAGAGCTGATAACGAAGAAGAAAGGAAACCAAATGATATCTGATAAAGAATGCGCATCCAGATAAATATATAAGCACTTGCATCTTGAGTCAACCAAAACATCACAGCGCACGCCGCGAGAAAATGATTAGTCAAGACCACGAGCAAATCGCAACAGGACAAAACCATGATCATGAAATAACACAATTTCCTTCGAAGCTGCGTTGATCTCCAGAAACTGATTATGACCAAGGAATTTAAAAATATTCCTGAGAAAAAGAAACATATATTCAAAACAATCAGGAATATCAAGTTGAGAAAATAAATGAACTTCATCATTTCGGAAGCACGTCAAGATGGGTTACACGGCGTTAAGACACCACGCAGCCTAATATCAACAATGCGGTTAGTCTTGCTTCGGACGAAGTGTATCCTCGTACTATAGCTAGTTGCAGAGGTTAATAACCTGAAATAACGGATTGAGAAAGTTTTACAGAAATATAATTTATAAAGTATTATTTATACAGATAAATATCGACTGATGTATTTTGGTATATGATTTTTACAAAATTAGAGAATCAATATTCAATCACATATGCTACATGCGTTCTGTCTTCTGATATCTCCCACCAACTAACTCCCTCCATGACCTGTTTCAAAGATGTAATTGTGGTACACTAAATATGCAGTAATCTAGGAACTTATTTTCGTGTATACCGATTCAGAACTTGTCCCATATAGTTTTTGGTAACGATTGTATTTATTTAATAATAATATAAGGACTGCAAAATTTTACCAGCCTACCTTTAGTGATTCGTTTTACTTGGAAATTTTAACGAAACCTCCTGACCAGCGCCTGTTTTCAGTACCAGTGGAAATTAATACTGATATCCGAGCTCAAAAGCGAGCATCACCTCAAGACTCGCGCGATATGAAATGAATATAGCGTTTATCACAGAAAAGCTGCTTCATATTATAGCTACTTCATTAAGAGAGTTTACTCGGCTAAAGTGTTTAATTATACGACGCTCACATAAGGCGGCAAGACTAAGAAACGAAACTCAGAGGTCAATTTTAAAACGTAATTAAACGCACTTACCTTGAACAAACGGATGAAACGATCTTTATTAAGATTCTGGAAGGTAATATCCTCCGTTGGTAACCTTCAAAGTTTCTAAAACAAAAACAAAAACAAACTTACTACAAGATATGAAGGTCAAGATGTAAAAAGCAACAGAGTCGGCAAGACTGCTCGTCATAGCCCACTCGCTTTGCTATTGTGCTATATTTTGGTGTTTACTGACTTCAAAAAGCTCGTCGGTGAAACACCCCTGAAATTTCTATCAGAAATACAAAGCAAAAATATGAAAAAAACCTAAAAAAAAATACATTCGTTCCTAAATCGCAATTACTTTTAACAACTTGCGAGATGCTCAGAGAGAGCAAGAATTACAAATGAAAATTTGTCAATGAATGTAAATAAAACGGCGTGCCTTATGCCATATGCATTTGCGGGTCCATGCAGCGATAGTTAAAACAAATGTGACGACGCTATTGGTTCAGATATTATAAAAAATGTCTTAAAACTCTAATTTACCAACCATGTGATTTGAAATGGCGGGAAAGCACTGGGACTAGTAGTAAAAAAAATCATTTCCCGGTCAAACAACCCAATGACTCTTTAATATATTCAGTTTATTTTGAATTTATTTAAATTTATGTATTCTATTTCTATTTCGACAACTCTTCTGAGCGCTGAATGGCTAAAAGCAGTCAGCTGGATTGGAATTATTTCATGCCTTTTTCAAATATAAATATATTCAAATGTGAGGTCAAATAATTTATTTTGACGAACCCTAAAGCCTCTTACAGACGAGCAAGTTTTCATTGACAAGTTTTTATGTAACAAGTTTTAATTGTTCGTTTGTACGCCCAACTTTGACAATATTCTCTATGACAAGAACACTTGACTATTGTCATAGAAAAAATTGTCAAAGTACAAATTTTGCTCGTCTGTATGAGTCAACAAAGAAAATTGTCACATAATGTGAGCACTTGTATGCAGTTGGCCAGCGGACTATTGTAGGTTTTTATTGACTCAAAATCCCCGCAGCGGGTCCTACCTTCCAGGTAGCCTAGTACGGCTTTTAACATCGGTTTCTCAGAGATTCGATATCATTAGCAATAATATCAAGGTCAACGAAAATAATTTTAAGTCGACACACTGATCTCAATTTTCTTTTGAACAATAATATAGATCTTGCTTTAGAAATGCAGTTTTCTGTTCATATTTATGTTCGACTGCAAAAATTTCTCTACACATTTAAACCCTCATTCTGCATTCGCCGAACACTGTTGCATTATGCATTATCCAATAAGACAATATAAGCAATGTTGACAGTTATTATATATTTTTACTGCGTCGCGCACTGCGCGAACGCAGTCTAAAATTGCCGTCGGTGTTTTGTTTTTGTTTTTTTTCGTGTTTTTTACGTTTTCGACCCGGTCCCCCTGGCCGCGCAGGCCAACTAAGATACTCGTATTTTCAACTCGTTTGATTTCGTATCGAAATATTTTCGTGCTAAACACACTTCAAATAGGCCTAGTAACCCCCACAAAAGAAATATTTTACTGAAACAAAAAATTGAAAAAGTTTGTTGTCGCCGGGATTCGAACTCGGGTCGTGCGAACCAAAAGCAGGAAACTGCATGCACAATACACGTCATATAAAATAACACGTACACGAGTCGCTGTGCATGGCCGATAGCGCAGGAAATCTAGACGTAATCATAATGCTGGATTCTCGTCTTGTCTTGTTTGATATGCTCACTCTGCATACACTAGCACACACTGATCATGGTAAACCTACACTAAAACGGGTTTACAGACAACGATCACATGAATCATGAAAGCCTTGTATGCCATGAAAGCCTTGTATGCTATGAAAGCCTTGTGTGCCATTCTATGCCATTTTTCAATCAAACTGCACCTTCCTTTCAAGGGTAAAAACGGCCAGACCGATCCTATTGAATTTCAGTACAAACTGATTCCCAGAATACATGATTTAAAACTCAGCCTTATTCACGTATATATCGTTAGCTATATACATATGCCTAGCACCAATAATGCAGTTTTACCCCTATATTCTGTACGAAGTGCTCTATTTACTAGAAACTCTAAGAAAGAAACATTTTTCTAAAGGAATAAATATTGACAGGAAATGGAGCACAGTTGCATGCAACGATTGGCGCGACGCAGTAACCGCCAGAAATTGGCGTCTTGTCAATTCTAATACAACGGACTAATTCACTAGTAAGACAAAAAAACTAGTTCTAATCCTAAGTTGTTCCCCCGTGCCAACAGTGTGTTATTAGTCTATGGATCAGGGGACAAGATCCATCCCATCGAGCAGAAGTCCAGAATTCTCAAACATGAAATTCACTTCTCTGGGACCGGTTGTATAAAACTCTTTAACTACACTTTGCAAAGTTAAATCCTACTTAATTCAGAAACACACGACTTTGATCGGACAATTCTGTAAAAAAATATCGCATCAATTTATTTCCTCAATTCGATCAATTCATGTGAATTCGAATTTGTATCTACTTCCTGTGTGTTTCCTATTGGTTAATCGGTTCTGAAACGAGATTTAATTGGCTCATCTCGATGTAACAGGAAGTTGATCAATTTTCTATCAAATGAATTGATCAACTTGAGAAAAGGAATTGGTGCAATATTTTATCAACACTTCCATTGCAACGACAGTAAAAGTTAACTAGTCTTTTATACAATCTCAGTGCCCTGGAAGTTAAAAGTTCTCACTGCCGAATAATTATTAATCGTGGATTCAGGATTCTCGTCTTCTGAAGATTTTTATGCTTTTAATAACTTTCATTCCCTCGATGCGTAATATAGCGTTTTTCTAGTAAAAGATCAAGCAGTTGAACGTGGCATTCATTGAAGCAATAGTTCTGGCCCAGCTTCCAATAAGTATTGCATTATCAAGTTTTGCTTCATTATCTTTCGTGTTTATGCGTAGTCCAATGTAGATAAGCGTTGGAATAAAGAACGCCATAAGACAAACGACTGATAGCAAGCAACTCGATATATTCTTCAAAGAGACAGCTGATATTCCTCTGTTCCCACGACCTTTCCTCGCGATTCTAAACAGCTTGTAGTTCATGAAAAACATCGGAGTAGCGAAAATGACGAAGCATATAAGAAAAAGAACTTGCAATGAAATGAGACCACTGGTGTACATCAGAAGTAATGCGATAAAGAAAAAAATTAGCACTGCAAAAAGAGTTAAAAGTTTTCCCTTCGTTACAGATGTTCGATGAATTAAAGATGGGATGATGTGTCGCTAAATATCGATCAAAATTCATCACCAGAAGAGCGAGCAATAATGAAACAACAAAACCAAGAGATGGCAGATCAAATATTCCTATCAAACTAACCATATCTTCATTTTCAGTCAAACAAAAGATCACAGCGGAAGCCATGAAAAAATTATTAGTGAACGCCCCAAGGAGATCGCAACAGGACAAAACCATGATCATGAAATAACACAATTTCTTTCGAAGATGCGCTGATCCCCAGAAACTGATTATGACCAAACAATTTAAACATATTCCCGAGAAAAAAGAAACATACGTTCACAATAAACAAAATTATCAAGTTGAGAAAATAAATGAACTTCATCATTTTCGGAAACACGTGAAGAAGGGTTACACGGCGTTAAGACACCACGCAGCCTAATAATGCGGTTAGTCTTGCTTCGGACGAAGTGTATCCTCGTACTATAGTTGCAGAGGTTAATAGCCTGGAAATAGGATGCAGAAAGTTAAACAAAATTATTATTATTTGAAAAGTATCATTTAAAAAGTGTATTTGACATGATGTAATTTGGCATACGATTTTCACAAAAAGAATCAATATGCAATCACACGTGCCACATATATTCCCACCAACTTCCTGACCTGTTTCAAAGAGTTTTGGTTGACTAACGTGCAGTGAGCAAGGGCCAAGGAACTTATTTGCTTCCTCGTGAAGACGGGCGCTGATATTGAAGCGATTCAAACATACCGATTCAGAACTTGTCCCAAAGTATAGTTTTTGGTAACGATTGTACGAACCTCTCTTTAGCTCGCTAGTAAATTGCACTTTTCTAATTGTGTAGCTATATAAGAACTGCAAATATTACCAGCCTACCTTTACTGGCTTTAGTGAGACGTTTTACTTAGAAAACCAGCGCCCGCTTTCAATATACCAGTGAGAATTAATACTGATATCCGAGAATCACCTCAAGACTCGCGCGATTTGTAATGAATATAGCGCTTATAACAGAATAGCGGCTTCATATTATAGCTACTTCAAAGTGTTTAATTTTAAGCTGTTTATAGATATGAGGTATCTCTATATATAATAATTATATATTCAAATAGTTCATTTTAATTTCTTTGAATGAAATAAAACATGCAGGCATATATATATAATTTGTTTTGCAAATAATTCTTAGAATAATATGTTATTTAAATCTTCATAAAATAAACTAAATTTCAAGCATACAATGTGTGTATTACAGTTTAAATTCCTTTTCGGCAGTTATCAGGTTTTAGTTTTGCAAAAACAACCCAAGCTGTCTCAAGATGGCGGCAAGACTTAGAAGCGATATTTTAAAACGTAATTAAACGCACTTACCCTGAACAAAGCGATGAAGCCATCTTTATTAGATTCTGAAAGATAATACCCCTGCATCGATAACTCTCAAAGCTTCTAGATTCTGGAACACAGAAACAAGCGTATTAAGATATGAAGGTCAAGATGTAAAATGCAACGGAGTCGGGCAGACTGCTCATAAGCCATTCGCTTTGCTATATTTTGGTGTTTACTGACTTTAAATAATGAGAGGACTAGAAGGCCCGCTCGTCGGTAAAAAATTCATCGTTTCTAACAGAAATTCAAACAAACAAACTTATGAAAATACCCTGAAAAAAATTCATTCGTTCCCGCATCGAAATTTAGTTTTAAAAACTTGAGATCCTTCGTGAGAGCAAAACAAATGAAAATTTTGCAAATGCATGTATAAAACAAAACGGCTTGCCATGCATTTCCGGGTAGCAAGCTAGGCAGATTTAATCTTTAAGATATTATGAAATGACTCAAATGAGTCTATAGCTGCTTTTTTTTAATGGGACAACTGTGAACTCCGCTATATATGTTCGATAAAAATACCCTGTGTAATAAATTTCCCAGCGGAATTAGTTCCTTCGCACGGGGCTTCGCCCCGGCTCAGGGACAATTAAGAAAATAGGCAAATCAAACTGCATGGTGTACGACAAGAATACTATCTTGGCTCTCAAATTGCAACAAGTCGTATATATTCTTTTCAAACGCCTGTACGTGTGGTTTTATTGGCTTATAATGCATGGAGCGATCCCTACCTTGCAGGTACCCTAGTATCTAGATTTTTATATCGTTTTCTAAAAGCCTCGATATCATTAGCAATAATATCAAGCAATGTTGACAGTTATTATTTTTTTAATTCTCGTATACCGTTAACTAATAACACAAAAATACTAGTTCGAATCCTAACTTCTAATTTCTATCGGGGCTTTTGCCCGTGAATAACCATGTGTGGATGTTGTTAGTCTATCGATCAGGGGCCAGTTGTTCGAAAGGCCTTTAGCTTAAACGGCGGATAAGTTCAAAATGGAAAACAAAATTATCTCTCTATTCAACAAATGAGCAGGAACATTTCAATGTAAATAGTTTAATTTTCAATGGAAGTGCATATTTAATGCATAAGATGCAGGTTCAATCATTCAAAAGATGTATGAGAGTATTTTTAAATTTTGGCTTATCCATGAAACGTTTAAATTAAACGCCTTTCGAACACCTGGCCACAGGATACAAGATCCATCCCATTGTCTGGCATTGATCAAAAGTCCAAAGGCAATTATCCAACTAGAAATTCACTTCTTCACTGGAAGTTAAAAAGTTTTCGCTGCAGAATAGTCATCAATCGTACGTTCAGGATTCTCATCTTCCGAAAAATTTTATGCTTTTAATAACTTTCATTCCCTCGGTGCGTAAAATCTTGTTTTTCCAGTAAAAGATCAAGCAGTTTAATGTACCGTACATTGAAGCAATTGTTCTGGTCCACATTCCAAGAAGATATGTGTCACCAAGAGAACGCTGGATTTCTTTGGAGATTAGTCCAATGTAGACAAGCGTTGGAATAGAGAACGCCACAAGACAAGCGACTGATAGCAAGCAACTCGATATATTCTTCAAAGAGACAGCTGATATTTCTCTGTTCCCACGACCTTTCCTCGCGATTCTAAACAGCTTGCAGTTCATGAAAAACAACGGAGGAGCGAAAGTGACGAAGCACACGAAAAGAAAAACGTGGAGTGAAATAAGGCGAGTAGTGTAGCACATAAGAACTAATGCTAATATGACAAAATTTAGCATTGCAAAAAGAGTCGAAAGTTTCCCTTTCGATACAGATGTTCGATGAAAGATGGGATGATATGTCGCTAAATATCGATCAAAATTCATCACCAGAAGAGCTGACAACGAAGAATTAAAGAAAGCATGTGATAGGAGATGAAAAATTTGCACCCAGATAAATATAGAAGCATTTGTATTTTGAGTAAACCAAAACATCACAACGTACGCCATGACAAAAGTATTAGTTACGACCGCAAGCAAATCGCAACAGGACAAAACCATGATCATGAAATAACATAATTTCTTTCGAAGCTGCGCTGATTTCCAGAAACTGATTATGACCAAGAGGTTTAAACATATTCCTGAGAAAAAGAAACATATATTCACAACAAACAGGAATATAAGGTTGAGAAAATAAATTAACTTCATCATTTTCGGAAACACGTCAAGACGGGTTACACGGCGTTAAGACACCACGCAACCTAATATTAACAATGCGGTTAGTCTTGCTTCGGACGAAGTGTATCCTCGTACTATAGTTGCAGAGGTTAATAGCCTGAAATAACGGATGCAGAAAGTTACACAGAAATATTATTTATGAAGTATTATTTATAAATATTCATTTCGACTGATGTAATTTGGTGTATGATTTTCACAAAAAGAATCAATATGCAATCACACATGCTACATTATTCCCACCAACTCCTTGACTTGTTTCAAAGTGTTGTTGTTGACTAACGTGCAGTGAACAAGGTCCATGCAAGGAACTTATATACTTCCTCATGAAAAAGGGCGTTGGTATTGAAGGGGAATGCGATTCAAGTATACCGATTCAAAACTTGTCCCATATAGTTTTTGGTAACGATTGTACGCTGCCCTCTTCAGCTCGTGAGTAAATTGCACCTTTCTAACTGTGAATATAGAGACCGCAAAAATTTTACCGGCTTACCTTTAGTGATACTTCTACTTTGAAATTTTAACGAAACCTCCTGACCAGCGCCTGTTTTCAATACCAGTGGAAATTAATACTGATATCCGAGCTCAAAAGAGAGTATCACCTCAAGACTCGCGCGATTTGAAATGAATATAGCGCTTATCACAGAATAGCTGCTTCATATTATAGCTACTTCATTAAGAGAGTTTACTCGGCTAAAGTGTTTAATTATACGCTGTTTACAGATACGAAGTATCTCTATATATAATATATATCTAAATAGTTCATTTTAATTTATTTGTATGAAATAAAACACATGCAGGCATATATATAATTTGTTTTACAAATAATTAGTAGAATATTTAAATCTTCATAGAATACACTCAATTTCAAGCATACAATTTATATATTACAGTTTAAATTCCGTTCCGGCAGTTATCAGGTTTTAGTTTTGCAAAAAAACAACCCAAGCTGTCCAAAGAGGGCGGCAAGACTTCGAAACGAAATTTTAAAACGTAATTAAACACACTTACCGTGAACAAAGCGATGAAGCAACTTTATTACTTTCTGAAAGGTAATATCCCTGCATCGATAACTTTTAAGGCTTCTAGAACAAAGAAACAAGCTTACTAAGATAGGAAGGTCAATATGTAAAACGCAACGGAGTCAGCCAGACTGCTCATAGCCTATTCACGTTGCTATATTTTGTTGTTTACTAATTTTAAAAAAGCATATAATGAGAGGAATAGAAGGCCCCCTCGTCGGTGAAAAATCTCCTCGTTTCTAACAGAAATTCAAACGAACAAACATAGCAAAAATCCCAGCAAGAAATACATTCGTTACTGCATTTAAAAACTGGTAATCCTTTGAGAGAGCGGAAAACAAATGAAAATTCGTTAAAGCATTATGCATGCATAAAACAAAACGTTTTGCCATGCATTTGGGGGTCCTAATCTAGCCAGACCTATAATCTTTAATATATTATGAAATGACTCAAATGATTTTATAGTTGATATGTTTTATTTGCACAACTGTGAACTCCGCTATGTTCGGTAAGAATGCTCGTGTGTAATAAATTTCCCAGCGGAATTAGTTTCCTCGCATGGCGCTCCGTCCCGGCTCAGGTACAATTAAGAAAATAGGCAAATCAAACTACATGGTGCTCGAAAGGAATATGACCCTTGCTGTCAAATTGTAACAAGTCGTATCTTGGCATGCGCCTGTACGTTTAGTTTTATAGGCTTATAATGCATGCAACATACTCGTCGACACACTGATCTCAATTTTGCATTTGACGATAATAGATTTTGTTGCCTTGCTTTAGAAATGCAGTTTTCAGTTCATATTTATGTTCGACTACAATAATTCTACACATTTGAACCCACATTCTGCATTCGCCGAACACAGTTGGACAATGCATCATTCAATTATAGAATATAAGCAATGTTGACAGTCATTATTTCTTTAATTCTCGTACCGTTAACTATTAACACAAAAATACTACCTCGAATCCTAACTTCTAATTTCTATTGGGGGCTTTTGCCCGTGTCTAACCATGTGTGTTGTTAGCCTATGGATCAGGGCAGGTTGTTCGAAAGGCCTTTAGCTTAAAAGGCGGATAAGTTCAAAATGGAAAACAAAATTATCTTTTTATTCAACAAATGAACTGAACTATTTCGATGTAAATAGCTTAATTTTCAATGGAAGAACATATTTAATGCATAAGATGCAGGTTCAGTCATTCAAAAGATGTTTTAGAGTATTTTTAAATTTTGGCTTATCCACCGTTTAAGTTAAACGCCTTTCGAAAACCCGCGGCCACAGGAGACAATATCCATCCCATTGATCAGAAGTCCATAGGTAATTATCCAACTTGAAATTCACTTCTTCACTGGAAGTTAAAAGGTTTTCACTGCAGAATAGTTATTTATCGTACGTTCAGGATTCCCATCTTCCGAAAAATTTTATACTTTTGATAACTTTCATTCCCTCGGTGCGTAAAATGTTGTTTTTCCAGTAAAAGATCAAGCAGTTAAATGTACCATTCATTGCAGCAATTGTTATGCCCCAAATTCCAGCAAGATATGCGTCATTAAGTGAATGCGAGATTTTTTTGGACTTGAGTCCAATGAAGACAAACATGGGAATAGAGAACGCCACAAGACAAGCGACTGCTAGCAAGCAACTCGATATATTCTTCAAAGAGACAGCTGATAGACCTCTGTTCCCACGACCTTTCCTTGCGACTCTAAACAACTTGTAGTTCATGAAAAACAACGGAGGAGCGAAAATGACGAACCACAAGAGAAGTAAAACGTAGAATGAAATAAGACGAGTGGTGTACATCAGAACTAATGCTAATACGACAAAATTTAGCATTGCAAAAAGAGTCGAAAGTTTGCCTCTCGTTACAGATGTTCGATGAAAGATTGGATGATATGTCGCTAAATATCGATCAAAATTCAGCACCAGAAGAGCTGACAACGAAGAAAAAAGGAAACCAAGTGATGGTGGATCAAAAATGCGCAACCAGATAAATATAGAAGCATTTACATTTTTAGTCAACCAAAACATTACAACGTACGCCATTACAAAATGATTAGTTACGACCGCAAGCAAATCGACACAGGACAAAACCATGATCATGAAATAACACAATTTCTTTCGAAGCTGCGCTGATCTCCAGAAACTGATTATGACCAAGAGGTTTAAACATATTCCCAAGAATAAGAAACATGTATTTAAAACAAACAGGAATATGAAGTTGAGAAAATAAATGAACTTCATCATTTCGGAAGCACGTCAAGACGGGTAACACGGCGTTAAGACACCACGCAGCCTAATATCAACAATGCGGTTAGTCTTGCTTCGGACGAAGTGTATCCTCGTACTATAGTTGCAGAGGTTAATAGCCTGAAATAACGGATGCAGAAAGTTTTACAGAAATATCATTTATAAAGTGTTATTTATACAGATTCATATCGACTGATGTATTTTGGTATATCCGTATATGATTTTCAAAAAATTAAAGAATCGATATGTATAATCACAAATGCTACATGCATTCTGATATCCCCCACCAACCCCTCCATGACCTGTTTTAAAGACAAATGTAATTGTGGTACACTAAATATGCAGTGATCAAGGAATTCATATTCGTACAGGAGGGCGCTGTACCGTTATAAAGTATACCGATTCAGAACTTGTCCCATATAGTTTTTGGTATAATGATTGTACGCTGCCCTCTTCAGCTCGTCAATAAATTGCACTTTTCTAACTGACCTAACTTTGAATATAACGACGCCAAAATGTTACCAGCCTACCTTTAGTGATACGTTTTACTTGGAAATTTAACGAAACCTCCCGACTAGCGCCTTCTTTCAATGCCAGTGGCATTTAATACTGATATCCGAGCTCACATGCGAGCATCACCTCAAGACTCGCGCGATTTGAAATGAATATTAGCACCCCCAGAATAGCTGCTTCATATTATAGCTATACTGCACAAACAAATTTTACTCGGCTAAAATGTTTAATTAAACGCTGTTTACATGCAGTTATGAAGTATCTCTATATATAACATACATTCAAATAGTTCATTTTATTTCATTTATATGAAATAAAACTACAGGCATGTATATAGCTATATAATTTGTTTTTGTAAATAATTGTTAGAAAATTTAAATCTTTATAGAATACACTCAATTATACTAGCGTACATTTCTAGAAAAAAACAACCTAAGCCGTGCTAAGCGGGCGGCAAGACTAAGAAACGAAACTTAGAGGTCAATTTTAAAACGTAATTAAACGCACTTACCTTGAACAAACCGATGTAGCGATCTTTATTAAGATTTCGAATGTTTATAAATATCGCCGCGTCGGTAACTCTCAAAGTTTCTAAAACAAAAAAGCTTACTAATTAAGATTTGAAGGTCAAGATGTAAAACGCAACCCGGAGACGGCCAAACTGCTCATAGTCCACCCGCTTTGCTATATTTTGGTGTTTACTGACTTCGAAAACCGTACAATAATAATAGGACTAGAAGGCCCCCGCGTCGGTGAAAAATTTTCTCGTTTCTAACAGAAATTCAAACAAACAAACATATGAAAACCCATGCAAAATATGCATTCGTTCCTACATTGAAATTTAGTTTTAAAAACTTGAGATCCTTAGAGAGAGCGAAACAAATGAAAATTTGTAAATGCATGCATCAAACAAAACAGCTTGCCATGCATTTGCGGGTCCTAAGCTAGCCAGGCCTAATCTTTGATATATTATGAAATGACTCAAATGAGTCTATAGCTAATATTTTTTATTTGGACAACTGTGAACTCCACTATGTTCGGTAAAAATACCCGTGTGCAAAAAATTTCCCAGCGGAATTACGGACAATTACGAATCAAATCAAACTACATGGAGCGTGAAAGGAATAGCCACTACCCTGGCTGTCAAATTGTATCAAGTCGTATTCTTGGAATGCGCCTGTACGTTGTGTTTTAAAGGCTTATATGCATGCAACATTCTCGTAGACACACTGATCTAAATATTGCATTTGACGATAATAGATTTTGTGGCCTTGCTTTAGAAATGCAATTTTCTGTTCATATTTATGTTCGACTACAATAATTTCTCTATACACATTTAAACCCTCATTCTGCACTCGCCATCATTCAATCATAGAATA
The DNA here is from genome assembly GCF_004324835.1 of Dendronephthya gigantea. Classification (NCBI taxonomy): domain Eukaryota; kingdom Metazoa; phylum Cnidaria; class Anthozoa; order Malacalcyonacea; family Nephtheidae; genus Dendronephthya; species Dendronephthya gigantea. The sequence continues at coordinate 286,775 of NW_021163026.1, read as the reverse complement.
AAAACAATGCATGTTGACAGTTATTATTTTTGTAATTCTTCAACCGTTAACTAATAACACAAAAACACAAGTTCGAATCCTAACTTCTAATTTCTATCGGGTGCTCATAGTTTTCCCGTGTCTAAACATGTGCGTTGTTAGTCTATGGATCAGGGGTAGGTTGTTCGAAAGGCCTTTAGCTTAAAAGGCGGATAAGTTCGAAATGGAAAACAAAATTATCTCTTTATTCAACAAATGAACAGGAATATTTCGATGTAAATAGCTTAATTTTGAATGGAAGCACATATTTAATGCATAAGATGCAGGTTCAGTCATTCAAAAGATGTATGAGAGTATTTTTAAATTTTGGCTTATCCACAGTTTAAGCTAAACGCCTTTCGAACACCCGGCCACAGGAGACAATATCCATCCCATTGATCAGAAGTCCAGAGGTAATTATCCAACTTCAAGTTCACTTCTTCACTGGAAGTTAAAAGGTTTTCGCTGCAGAATAGTCATCAATCGTACGTTCAGGATTCTCATCTTCCGAAATATTTTATGCTTTTAATAACTTTCATTCCCTCGGTGCGTAAAATCTTGTTTTTCCAGTAAAAGATCAAGCAGTTAAATGTACCATTCATTGAAGCAATTGTTTGGGCCCACAATCCAACAAGATATACGTCATCATGCGAATGCAGGATTCCTTTGTAGATTAGTCCAATGTAGACAAGCGTTGGAATAGAGAGCGCCAAAAGACAAACGACTGATAGCAAGCAACTCGATATATTCTTCAAAGAGACAGCTGATATTCCTCTGTTCCCACGACCTTTCCTCGCGATTCTAAACAGCTTGTAGTTCATGAAAAACAACGGAGGAGCGAAAATGACGACGCACACGAGAAGAAAAACGTGGAATGAAATAAGGCGAGTAGTGTAGTACATCAGAACTAATGCAAATACGACAAAATTTAGCATCGCAAAAAGAGTCGAAAGTTTCCCTCCCGTTACAGATGTTCGATGAAAGATGGGATGATATGTCGCTAAATATCGATCAAAATTCATCACCAGAAGAGCTGACAACGAAGAATTAAAGAAAGCATGTGATAGGAGATGAAAAATGTGCACCCAGATAAATGTATGAGGACTTATATTTTGAGTCAACCAAAACATCACAACGTACGCCATGACAAAACTATTAGGTACGACCGCAAGCAAATCGCAACAGGACAAAACCATGATCATGAAATAACACAATTTCTTTCGAAGCTGCGCTGATCTCCAGAAACTGATTATGACCAAGGAATTTAAAAATATTCCCGAGAAAAAGGATCATATATTCACAACAAACAGGAATATAAGGTTGAGAAAATAAATGAACTTCATCATTTCGGAAACACGTCAAGACGGGCAACACGGCGATAAGACACCACGCAGCTTAATATTAACAAAGCGGTTAGTCTTGCTTCGGACGAAGTGTATCCTCGTACTATAGTTGCAGAGGTTAATAGCCTGAAATAACGGATGCATAAAGTTTTACAGAAATATCATTTGTAAAGTATTATTTATACAGATTCAACTGATGTATTTCGGTATATGATTTTTATAAAATTAGAGAATCAATATATCTGCAATTACATATGCTACACAGCATGTACATGCGTTCTGATATCTCCCACCAACTAACTCCGTGCATGACCTATATATTTCAAAGATGTAATTGTGGCACACTAAATATGCAGTAATCTAGGAATTTATATTCGTGTATACCGATTCAGAACTTGTCCCATGTAGTTTTTGGTAATGATTGTACGCTGCCCTCTTCAGCTCGTCAATAAATTGCACTTTTCTAACTGACCTAACTTTGAATATAACGTATATAACTCTATATATAACATACATTCAATATATAACACATATTTTATTCAATTTATATGAAATAAAACACAGGCATATATAGCTATATAATTTGTTTTGCAAATAATTGTTAGAAAATTCAGTTAAATCTTCATAGAATACACTCAATTTCAAGCATACATTTCTAGAAGAAACAACCTAAGCCGTGCTAAGCTGGCGGCAAGACTAAGAGACAAAACTTAGAGGTCAATTTTAAGACGTAATCAAACGCACTTACCTTGAAAAAACCGATGCGGCGTTCTTTATTAAGATTCTCAAAGGTTATAAATGTCGCCGCGTCGGTAACGCTCAAAGTTTTTAAAACAAAAAAGCTTACTAAGATACGAGGGTCAAGATGTAAAGGCGATTCTCCATTACGCCCGCGCGGGCGAAGCGCGCTTTGTTTTTCAGACCCGTCATGGTCGCATTGACAGAATTTCCGCTTGATTTTGAACAAGTGTACTTGTCATAGAAAAAATTGTCAAAATACAAATCTTACTCGTCTGTATGAGTCAACAAAGAAAACTTGTCCCATAATGTGAGCACTTGGTGCTAATGCGGTTGGCCAGCGGACTATATATAGTATTTTGCAATGGCGCGCTTACGTTGTCCGCTGTACGATTAAATCGCTGGCTAATCTAAATTGTCAAAATAAATTTGTTGGCACGTTCACACGAGCAAATAAAACTTGTCTAAGAAAAAGTTGTCATAGAAAATTTGTTGTGCATACACACGTGCAATTGCAAATTAAAACTTGTCATATAAAAACTTGTCGTAGAAAACTTGCTCGTTTGTAAGACGCTTAAGTCAGGCGGTAATTGAGAGGCTTCGAATTAAAAATTTTTTTTCGCTCTCTGCCAAGCATGGTAGCGCCTCATTAAAGCGTTTATGCTTGTATGTCATTTAGATATGTAAATAGTATCCCATAAAATAAGTATAGGTCATCATCCGATGGCGAGTACAATTCGGGATTAATTGTACGAGTGATGAGTTTGAAAATTTTGCTTAGAGCTGTTCACTGCGCCCTGTGTGTGCATGTATAGTGAAAACCAGGCCTTTACTGTATTTAAGTTCACTAGTGAGGACCAGGCCGTTACACTATTTAAAACATCTCAACTGATTATCAATGTTGTCAAGATATTATATTTGATATTATATTATCTTATATTTGCGTCATTAGAATAGAGACGTATATAAGGCACGATTACACTATGCAATTTTCCTTCTAACTTGCAATGCAATTATGATTTTGAGAGATGTTAATCGGTAAATTAGGTTTGAAATTCGAAATACTAAGAAAACGTTGGCAAGTCGTAATAAATATTCGTATTTGACAACTTTAGATGCGTCAGGTGTAGAATTGGAATGCGAGTTGCAAGGAAAGATGCATAGTGTAAGACCGCCTTTATCCCTATAGTCTGATCGATTTGAAGCGACACTTTAGCCTGTTTTAGGGGCTGTTTACATGAGCCCGGTTACCCGAGATTCAACGAGGCGTGAGATGATTTTGAGGTGTTAAAATGAACAGATAACAAGAGCTTGGCAGTCGTATTATCACCTTAACAATAGCATTTTGGTGTCATATTGGTGTCATACTAGATTTATTTCAATACCTCAAAGTCCTCTTACGCTTTGTTGAATCTCGGGTAACCGGGGCTCATGTAAACAGCCCCTTAAAACGTCGTTCCTTCTCATGCGCCAAACCCATTTAAAACAATAGCTATAATTGAGATGCATCATCATTAACTATTGTTTTTTATTCGGCACATGAGAAGCACAACGTTTAAAACAGGCCTTAGGCAAATATTACAAAATAGCTCAAATTAGCTGCATGATTCTCGTAGCTCCGTAGGCCCTAGCTTTAACCCAAATACAAGTCTTGGGGTAGCCACGTAGCTGGACTTTATCAATCACTTTATTGTGATTGAATTGATTGAAGTCTATTTTACTTACTATATTGATGTAAATGTCGTTGTATACAGTCCAAGAATAAAGCAGCAAACACTGATACAGAAATGCAATTTGCATTAGTGTGGATAATAAAAAGTTTACGAACCTTGATAAGTGAATCACTGCATCGATCTGGCTCTGTAACTGTCGACGTTCTTCGGCTTATAAGCCGGGTATACAAGCCCACAGTATTCACACTCATTATACACGCTCGCGCTAGCAACCCACTGAATATGTTTACTGTTTAGTGAACTGACAAATCTATGGCCACGTGTATCAGTCATAGATAGCCATCCGGGTATATTATATCTATGGTATCAGTGTTTGCATAAATGAAATTCCTTTTTCGATACGAAAAATTTTCCTCTGCACCACATTCGGCACCACTAAAGTACAGGGCCGACGAGAGGGGGGGAGGGGAAGGGGCAAGTGGGGCATAGTCCCCGACTTTTAAGAAAAAACCTAAAATTAAAGCACCTTGGGCTCAGTGTATTTTTCGCACATGAGCTGAAAGTACGAGGGACAGTCATTGTTATTAATTTCTAATTTCTAAGATACGTTGATATTGTTTGTAAAAAAGTTTGTTTGTTAAATATTACACATCACTTTGAGGTACTTTTTATGCCTCGCACTGAGATATTTAAAACCATGACGTCATAGGCCCCCAAAAATTTGCCCCAGGCCCCACAATTTCTCTCGGCGGCGTTGCTAAAATAGAGACCTTTAGTTTGACGTTTACGGCAAACGCCAAACCGCTAGCAATGTTTGTGTTTTAACTCCACTCTCTTTAAGTGTGCGGCAATTTCGCTAAATTACAAACATTCTGCATAAATCTTGTGATGTTCAGCAGTAATGTAAGAAAGCAATAGGCTATTTCTGATGTATTTAGAAAAGCAGCAAATTCAGCTTTGCCGTATGTGTTTCACGTTCGCCGTATAAAATTTAATGCTTGAACGACTGCATATACCCTCAGCCGTTCAAGCATTAAATTTTATACGGCGAACGTGAAACTTATACGGCAAAGCTGAATTTGCTGTTTTTCTAAATACATCAGAAATAGCCTATTGCTTTCTTACATTACTGCTGAACATCACAAGTTTTATGTAGAACGTTTGTAATTTAGCGAAATTGCCGCTTACTTAAGGAGAGTGAAGTTAAAACACAAACTTTGCTAGCGGTTTGGCGTTTGCCGTAAACGTCAAACTAAAGGTCTCTAATATGCCATAGCTGCGGAGAGATATTTTTGGTTGCTTTAAATTAAAATTAAATACCAAAAACTTGCTACATTCTGTTACACTCACATTACTCTGAATGCTTTTAAAGACTGATAATTATTCATCGCTCTGATGCAATTTCAAGCCGAGTTTTTCAATTTTTTATTTACATGGCTGCATTCTGCACGAGCAAAGAAAAACTAGATACGATATAATAGGAGTTGATGTGGGGGGGTGGGGTGACGGTTAATACGTGCATATCCGAATATCAATATTGGGCTGTAAATTTCCGCTTATTAGAAATTTCCACAAGTTTCTTATGACAGCAGGTATTTACGAATATTATCGTTGTATGAACTCATTTGGTCGTAAAAATAAATACTAATTTAGCGAACTATCGTATTGGGAGGCTATCAGATAGCACGTTACCATTGCTTGTTCCCAACCTCTTTTGGAGTTTTTTTGCTTTTACATTGAAGGCACAGCAAAATATAAAAAATCAGTGACAGGAATTCAACGATAATTTTCAACCTTTTTCCGAATAAGCCAATAAGACAATTGTTATCACTATACCTAAAACGTTCATATTCATATTCTAAGATCATCTCATTCGGCGATTGAGTAGTTGGTAATAATTCCATGTTCAATCCTAAATAGACGAAATTGATTTCATCCTTACGCCTTATACCATCCATATATATAACAATCATACAAAACTTACACCACCGAGTGTTTCCTTAAGGCTGCTTTCCACTTATGTCTAGGTGAAATCCACCCTTAATAAATGTGTTGGTCCAACGTCAAAAGACAAGATTCATCTCTGAGTTCAGAATTGTCTTTGAAATTGCAAGGTCAGGTGCAGAATACTTATTGCTCTACGATTAAAATCCACTTCCACAGATTTTGATGTCTTTCAAAACTTTCATTCCCTCGGTGCGTAAAATTGTGTTTTTCCAGTAAAAGATTAAGCAGTTAAATGTACCGTTCATTGAGCCAATGGTTTGAGCCCACATTCCAACAAGGTGTGCAACATCAAAAGCTTTCCACTCATTCAAGTTCATCCTTAGTCCAATGTAGACAAACGAGGGGATGGATAACGCCACCAAACAAGCGACTGCTAGCAAGCAACTCGAAATATTCTTCAAAGAAAACGTCTTTCTTACATCAGGTGATATTTCTCTGTTTCCACGACCTTTCTTCGTGATTTTAAATAGCTTGTAGTTTATGAACAACATCGGTGGAGTATAAATGGTTAAAAAAATGAGGATAGCAACATGGAAAGTGATGGCAAAGTTTAAAATCATCAGTAAAAGTACGAGTAAGAAAAAAACCATCACAGCAAAGAGGGTCAAAATTTTCCCCTTCGTTACAGATGTTCGATGAAAGATGGGATGATATGTCGCCAAATATCGGTCAAAATTCATCACCAAAAGAGCGAGCATGGATAAACCAAGGAATGCAGCTGTTAGAGTTTCCGAGATGCTTATCCAACCACCGCCGACGATTTTCATCTCCAGTGAACCATAAAACCAAAATATAAGCCATGAATGGATTATTAATTGAGACCGCAAGTAAATCGCAACAGGACAAAGTCATTATCGTGAAATAGCATAATTTCTTTCGAAGCTGCGTTGATCTCCAGAAACTTATTATGACCAAGGAATTTAAACATATTCCTGAGAAAAAGAAACATATATTCATAACAAACAGGAATATCAAGTTGATGGAATATCTGAACAACATCATTAACGGTGATAATTTTCAGTATAGCTTCACAACTATGGGACGTCTTAAAGTATATAAACAACGCGCAAAATTTGCCCAATATAAGTGTCAAATTTATTAATATCATAATATCAAATATGAAAAGGGCGACATATCATGTATGCTGCATTTAAAACCAAGCGCATGCACGAATGTCAAACGGTTTTGATATTTTCCTATTTCAGTCAGCCGACTATAAAGGCACTTAAACGCCTTAAAGTCCCGTTTATACACTACACTTAATTTTTTGGCATGGCACGGCCAAAATGAGTACACGTGTCCAATTTTATTAGTGTTCAGGATACCAAAACAAAGGCCAGGCATGGATGAATTGAGCACGGGTACCCATTTTAGCCGTGCCGTGCCATTAAATTGATTGTAGTGTAAACGGCGCTTAAAATGACATCGCCACACGCAAGGTTTAGTCCAACCTCGTACCCAGGGTCTTTTCTCTGTGCTCACTCTGGGGGGAACACCCGCTGAGAAAAGACCCTGGTATTGTTTGGTCACGTGTCTCCAATTATAATTTCATCCTTGGGGGGGGTTAGTTAATGTATATGTATTGTCGCCATGTTTTCAAACTCTAAATGCGGGCTTTTCCTTTCGTGTTTGCAATTTGCAATACAAAATAGTTTGTATAGCGAATTCATGTTAAAGCCAAAACAGGTGATTTGCTTAGAAAAGGTATTTTTTAATTCGGATGTTCTTGCGGTTTTACCAACTGGATACGGTAAATCATTGATTTTTTACTTGCTTCCTGCTCTGTTATTTGCGGCTAAGAACGGTGTTGCCAAATACACCGAACACATTGATTCTATAATCGTCGTCGTGTCGCCTTTAAATGCTCTGATGAAAGACCAGATTTCACGATTAAATGCGGGTATAATTCGTGCATCAGTCCTCGACGTTAGGAACGTAGCAGCAGAAGACTCTGAGGATGCGGAAGACAAAGATGATGGCATTAGATCTGATGTTGTTTGTGACTTTCCTCTAATGACAAAATAAAACTTGAAGAAGGATATTATAATATTGTATTTGCACACCCTGAGTCGCTTGTTTCCTGTTTATATGGACGAAGATTGATGCGAAGCATTGTGTATCAAAAGAACGTTTGTGCTATTGTTGTTGATGAGTCCCATTGCATTTTAGAATGGTAAGTGTTTTATTACATAAAATACATTGTATATATTACACAACTTTTCCTCCTATAAAACAAGTCTTGCAATTTCAAGTGTATAGTATATATTTATCATTTCAATGTGTTTTATATTTATATCAGGGGTAAAGATTTCAGAGTGGATTATGGAAATCTGGGTGCCTTGTGTGCCACATTTTCAAATGTACCTGTCATAGCCATGACTGCAACAGCAAACCGATATGATAGGGATTGTATCAAAAAATCCCTGGGCTTAAAAACATGTGTGGAAATCATTGGCAATCCTGATCGCATGAACATAACATACAAAAAGCATTTCAGAACTGGACCAGATATTGATTCTCTCACAGAAATCCTTACTCCTATAGCTGAAGGTTTGAAAAAACAGCAGATGTGCTATCCTTTGACAATAATCTACATCCCCTTGAAGTGGTGCGGGTTTGCATATAAACTGTTTGAATTTGTTCTGGGATGTGATCAATATTATCCCAAGGGAGGCAGACCAATTCCTGAAAACAGATTATTTGCACAGTTTCATTCGCCTCAAACTAAGGAGATGAAGGATGAAGTCTTGAAGCAGTTGACATGTGCTACAGGAAGCACAATCAGGGTTGTATTTGCAACAGTAGCCTTGGGGATGGGTGTTGATATCAAAGGCATCAGAAGTGTTGTGCATATCACTCCACCATACACAATACAAGCGTATGTTCAGGAAACTGGAAGAGCTGGGAGAGATGGAAACCATGCAACTGCAGTCCTATATTACAATAATCGGGATGTTGCAAAAAACAAACCGGGGATGCAAGAAGATATTCGAGTTTATTGTCAAAACAGAGGCACATGTCTCAGATATATGTTGCTGAAATCAATGGACACAGATGAAAGGTACATTAAACCACTTTCTCCCAAACACTTCTGTTGTAGTGTTTGTGGTGAAGAATGTGATTGTGCTAGTTGCACTTCATAGATCCTATTTAAGAACAAATATAAATAACATATGTAGTGCTGTGAAACATAATGTACATATTGATTAAGAAAGGAACATCTTGACTAAACTACATACAGTTTACCAATGCATTAAAAAGAACAAAACAAGAGACTCTCCAAAGATGGTTAACATTTTTATATGGTTTTTTTACTAACTTACAGTTGCCTGATGATGACTGAAACCTAGTTGAAACATTGAATAAAATTGTTAACCAATTTTGCAGTGTCTATTGCATTTTTTTTTAATTACCCAATGGCAACTTTATTTTCACCAATACATGTAGTTTATATTGCTAATACTGTAGAAATTATTAATAGTAATTAATAGTAATTATACAATTATTATTATTCTAGTGTACAAAAAAACTATTATATTTTTGTTAACATAAAAACATGGGTTCTATATACAATACTATACTCTATATACAATACTATACAATATATACAATATATATATATATATATATATATATATATATATATATATATATATATATATATATATATAAATAAAGTGTTCTGAGTTCTACCTTTTAAGAGTTCTGATTTTCTTCTGGTTCATCAGTTTCCTCTCTGTCAGAATCTAAGTCACTAACAACAGGAAAATGTAATGCAATGTTCTTTTGATGTCTTTTCAACCATTCAGAAAACTTTTCTTCATCAAAAGCACAAAGTGGGTTTGATGAAATTCCAGCAAATGTTGTATGTGATCTTCCTTGAACATACGAAAATGGCTTCAATTTGCGCAAATCAGCAAGAACTTTTTTTTCATCTTCCAATGAGGACTTGTGCGAGTGAGCTGATGATTTTTGTTTAATGGAAGCTTGGTTTTCAAAAACATCTACAATCTTACGGATTCCTCCAGCTGCCTTGCTCATCCTTTCGATGGCCTTCTCTGTCTTGTTTGCTCCCATCAAACTAATTAGCCCCTTCATGTCCCTGTTCCGGTTCTCTTGCAACAGGTCTATTTCAATGTTTTTACCACCACCTCCTTCCAGTTGACTAGTGCAGCCCATTTACACAGATGTGACTCAGCAGGTGAGAGTAAAACTTCATTCTGGATGGTGGTAACTAGCATTTCAATTGCATATACATTAAATCCAGAAACAGATGAGAAGTAATACAACATCTGTTTCTGGATTAATGCCAAATGTTCTCCATTCCCATATGCCACTGCATCTTTGCAATCAAATAGAACCATGAAGGATCGAAGAAGATTGACAGAATAATTAAAAATGCCATCTGATGAGTTGTTGTCTGAGATATTTTCCTCTAAACTGTCAACATCGCTGCATGAAGTGTCTTGGAAAACATACTCATCCAAGAACTTGTCTAAGACAGTCATTAGGTGGGTTTTTTTTTCTTCTTCACTCAAATCCTCTTGATCAGGCAATGGATTATTTTCCTTTGGAGAATCGTTTACATTTTCCATCTTGAAGAACTCTAGCAATGCTTCAACAAGATAGCAATTGCCAACACTCATGAACAGCTGCTCACAGTCTTCATAATGTTTTATATCGACTGTAACATTTCTCCTGTTGAGTACCTCTCGGAAGTATCTAATGGTACCTGCTTCTCTTCCAGAGTTCTTGTAGAGTCTTTTGAAGACAGACTACAAATATAATGCAAGTTTTATTTAACTTTATGTTCTATGTAGTATTAGGGCAAGATGCAAGATATCAATGTAATAGTATTGTAACAGGTAGTAGGTGTGGTAACAAGATCCAATATTGGACCCTATTTTTTTGAAAAATTCGTCATAAATCAATCATAAGACATGATGTCTTCATGCAACCAGAAAAATCAAATCTAGCTTTAGTTAATTCTTCCTGAAAAACCTGAGATTGCTTTTTTCGAGGTTTTTATATGTTAGGTTGAAACAAAAACAAATAAATTTGTTCAAAATGTATTTTAAAACCTTTCAGGATTATAAACAACTGCTGGTAGTGTCAATGATATAAAAGAGTAACATAACACAATTTTGTAACAGGAAAATCATATCCATGACCAGGAATTTACCTTTAAGAAACTTCTTTTAGCATGCCATCCAACAATGCGATACGGGTACAAATGATCCAGTCGTTGTTTGGGTGTATGGCATCCAGAGCGAAGATCTCGTGCTCCAGCAAACCTTACTCGGGTCAACTCATCACCAAAACAGGGAATTTTCACACCTTCTAAAGGATCAGTTTGGGAACCAACTGGTGGGATATGTGATCGTGGTTGATCTGGGCGTGTGGGCACCTGAACAATAGGATGGGAAGCTGTAGATGGAGATTGATCAAAGTTGTATATGCCACTAGCTTTGCACACATCCTCTGTCCATTGCTCCAATTGATCCAAAACATCCACACAGTCACTGTACTTTTTTTCATCCTTCATGAGAACTGGAAGGGTCATAATTTCGGATTTCAAAGCTGTCTTCTCAGAATTTTCATGAAGTACAAGATCCTCTGGAATGTAGGACTTTAAACCAAATAGTTCAGTGAACTTTTGAACCAGGATTCTCGCAATGAATACTTTATACCGATTCCGAATTGTTGTCATTTCTGCATCTGACAATGAAACAATTTCACGAAAATTGCAAGTTGCGATATCTTTCTGTGGACCATTGTCAGGTAAGTGGTCACTTGGCACTCTGTTGAACACCATGCTAGTTGCACATGCATGCACACTCTTGTTTTGATGGTCTGCTCTCATGTCATGCACTTTCTCTTCCCAATCTATGTTATCAACCACATAGACAAATTTCATCCCAGATTTGACCAACTCGACAGCACGATCCAAAAAATGTTTCCCAATATCGTCAAGCACAACATATTTGTTAGAAAAACTCAAACAGAGCCCATATTTGTTGAATCGATCAATCAACTAAAAGTAAGTAGATTAACATGTATAAATATGTATCCCTGATGGCATGAATCGTAATAAATATTTTCACTACCTGGTAATTAAAAAAATTTCAGCTAAAATTCAAATGCATTTTTTCAAAGTTTCAGAGGATAAACATCAAAATAATACAAGGTTTACCAATATAAGTATGATAGTTGTAGCTTGATTAACACAACAGTAATAACAAATAGCATTCATAATAATCACTTCTATTGTGAACATAAGCTGAATAAAAGGAATGCATTATGCATGACAATTTGTCTATGATTGGGTTTTAATAGTAACAGCACAGTTAGAAATTCAAAGATCTAAATAATCAAACCTACAAAAAGTTAAAAACCTTGCGGTATTGACTATTGTGCTAACTATTAATCAAACAAACTTCAAATTATAAATATGGATTTAAAAGAACATACATTTTTAGTTGCTTTCCCTTCTGTCAGAAGAATGGTGTTGATTCTTTGAATGCGGCTCAAGTGATGACATCTCACAAACATGATAATGCCGTAAATTAGGGAAATTGGCGGTAGTTTATTTCCTGCATCCAAAATAGAACAATCGAGCAAACTTGACAATATTTTTGCAACATTAGGACACCTCGTCGAGAGCTCATTTACCACTTCTGTCATCCAGTTTGACTGACTTAATCCTGCGTATGTTCCATTCCTTAGCACGGATGGCTCGTCTTTACGGGCAATATTAATCAGTTCTCTGTTCGCCTCGTTTAATATTTCATCCAACGCAGTTATATTCTATAACAAATCAAACGCGGTATTTTACTAAATAGCGACACGTTCAAACATACAATATTTTTTTTTCGCGGCATTTGTAGTAATATAACACAAGATTTCAAAGCTATATCAATGTTTTCTTTATATTTTATATGAATTATTAATAAGACGCAATATGTAAATTTGAGAGGCAGCTTTATGTAAATATACACGACCAACTTTAACAACATGTAATACCTCTTTATCAGAAGATGGAACTTGTACCCCAAAATTGAGCGAAGTTCTTGCTGAAGGCCCAGATGTGTGCAAACGAGTTCTTGGTGGTTGGGATGCCGACGGTGAGGCTTCTAGGCACCGTTTCACTCTTGTTTCACAAGGTTGTTGCTGGCGAAATTCGTTCTGTGTTTTTCTTACAACTTCTCGAAATTCTTTAATGTGCTTTAGTCTGCGCTCGCATGGTCGACACAACAGATGAGGCAAACTTGGATCTCGCAACAACGGATGGCCGCACAATTGCTCTACAGTCCTCAATAATTCTTCGTTTAGTGTACTAAATAAATTTTTGCGATGATTCGCGTCACCAATAGATCGACAAAGTCTACAGGACAACGGGTCAATCGAAGAATTTCTTGCTCGATAAATTTTTTTCGGTGTTTCCTTCGAAGCCATCGGGATAAAAGACTTTTTGGCTTTTGTCACCCGAAACATGTGCTTCTGCTTATGAAATTTGATATGAAACTTGATATGTTGCCGCGATGCACAGCTTAATAATGCAAATATAACAGAGTTCATATCTCCGTATTATTCAACTCGCATTATACTCGCAGTTCGTGTTCCCCCCAGAGTGAGCACAGAGAAAAGACCCTGGGTACGAGGTTGGGTTTAGTCGACCGATTAAAATCGTACGACAAAAATCGCGTCGTGTGCGCCAGGCTTGAAAATAGTGTTAGGTCCGTCTCAGACGTCGAACTTTTCGACGGATAAGAAGTTAATGAACTGCAAAAATAGAATTTAGCTCAATACTGACAATAGGGTTCGATATATGAAAAGTTCGTCGTCTAAACCTGTCTTATTCCAGTAGAATAGTTTCTACAAACTGAGAGATGCTAAGAACTTAGCTATAGGTGAGCGAGATACAATAGAAATTGCATGAAAATTTGACAATATAAATATGAGATACGTACGTTGTATGTACATGCAGGGGTTACGGGTGGCACAAATTAAATTATTTCCTATAAGAATGAATTTTTTTCCTATTCTGAACAAGAAGCAATATCGTGACAACTCTGTCAACTGGTAGTTAGTCTGATAGGTTTAGATAATTTGGCCTCTCGTAATTTCATATATAATTATATGTAATATATGAATCGATCCTGACTTATAAAAAGCCCTACTCGCTCAAAAAAAAGCATGCAGTATAGGCCTTCCTACAGCACATTATAGAGTCGCTGTATAATAAATATACAATAATGTAATGACAAAGGTACAATGAAAATACTGGCCTCTGATTGGTCGATCATTACACGATAATCAAATAAGCAGATTTTTCAAAATGGGGGCGAGTTGTTTTTGTCGAAGTGAAAAAATAAAAATATCATGCGCTAATTTGATAAGAAATGCTGCACCTAAAACAGCGAAACAAGCGGGAGACAACGTTTTTTCGTGGTAAAAAACTACATTATAGAACGATGGTTAACTTAAAATTTCGATTTAAATCAAAATTGCCGAGATAAATTTGTTACGTTTATAAAATAAAAAGTATTTTTTACAACAGACATCAGATCAACTGATGCTAACTATGGGTTGAATTACAATTCGTTTACACGATTGATTCAAGAGTTAGTCTAATTTTCCAAATGCTATTGGTTAGTTTGAAAAGTTGTTTGTGTTTAAAGATTTGCTTGTGTTTCACTTTTAGTCTCTTTAGTGATAGCCCCAGATCAGTACCTGCCCAAAATCAATGATTATTGTTTTATCAACAGTATTTTCAAGCAACTTTCGTACAGCCCGGGGGGGGGGAGAAAGCAGAACGAAATTGGCCGATTACTGAATGAACATGAACCTGAACTTCGCCGTTTTAATCTGTGGGATGAGTCGACTAAGTGTACTCCTTGTTTTTCTAATCGTGCCTCAGGTATAAATTCTCCTAATTTTTCTTCTGCTCTGCCAGTGTGTACAATATATCCAGCAGTAAATCACGACTTAGCTTTGAGATGCTGCGCGATTCTGTTACCTAAAATGTAAAGAACGAAGTTAGGGGGTCCTTAGTCCCGTTTACGCTGCACTTTATTTATTGGCATAGCACAGCTAAAATAGGTGTACCATTACCAATTCGTTCTCTGCGCGGCCTTTTGTGTTGGTTGCCCGAGCACGGATAAAATTGGGTACGCAGGTATACCAATAAATTGAGTGAAGTGTGAACGGGACTTCAAACTCTGAGAGTGCCATCTTAACCAATATATCGAATGGGTGTCGATATTAATAGTGCATAAGACTCAGGTGTATATATGAAATGAATATTGTGATGTTGCTACTCTGAGTCAACAACCGGGTGAGCTGAAAAATTTGCTTGACCACGGTGGGTGTCGATATGATTATAGCCTTTAGTAAGACACTTGGAATATAAAAATAAATAATGTATTTGGGGTTTAAATCTTAGATCAGTTGAGGGGATGCACAATCTCTTGCATGCAGGTAAGTAAATCGGGGTTATTTACGGCTTACCCTATCTGGTTTTTGTAAAATTAGGACTAATGCAATGTGCTGAATAAAACGTTAAAAAAAATAGGATAACATTACTTTTGGAAAGTCTTGTGCAATCAATGTGAGAGCATGCTTTTTCATTTCTGTCGCACCAATCTTGTCTGCTGCTTCTAAAACCTTAAAAATATTCATTGCTATCTAATACACTCTTTAGAGAACTACGTGATTATTCTTTAATTCTTTATGATCGACCTTTTTAAACCAGCTGCTTAAAACGCAACTACAACGTAAGCTAGTCCACGGTCTCACCAACAAATTTGAATAAAGTTTTTGTCAATAATTCAGTTTGGAAGCGATATAGAACAAAAACCTTCGAATACAACAAAATGAATTTCTGTTATAAATACCTCCACGACATTTTTGAAAGAGACATTCATTTCTAAGTTGCTTTTACAAATTGCCTAGAAAAACGAGAATAAATACAATAATTTCTGAACCAATACATGGCAAGGGCATACAACAGGCTTGTTTTAAGTCTTTTCATGAAACCGTCTTAACAGAAAACGAGTAGGTTTTGACCAGGAAATGGATATGACGTGATTATTTGTCCTTGTGACGTGTAATCCAGAACATGAAAACCGATTTACAGCAAATTACGGCGTATGAGTTGCGAGGACGACAACTTCTCATCCGACATTACAATGACATACCTGGAGCCTGTTGTTGGTAAAACCGAAGAAATATGGCGCAGACAAAAGATATCTTCCCCAACGTTAAGATAAAAATTAACATCGAAAGCTAACAAAAACTCAACGTTATCAAACGCAACCCGTATTTTATTCTTAACAGAGACATGCTACGCTAATCTCAACAGAAGTATGCATGTTAGTTGAACACATTTCTAAATGGGAAAACTACGAGCTTCTCGTGGAATCTCACAACCAATTTTCTAGGCTGATATACCTTTATCGTCTTCTTCCTTAAGAATTCTCGCTATTCTACACGCTACTAAATCCACAAAGCATAAAATTATTGTATTCGGTAAAGAACTAATCAAAGAAAATAAGCCGGGACTTGATTTTTATGATGGCACCATGCGCTTTAACCCAGGGCAAATCCTTGGTGCATGTGAAACCCTACAGGAAACTACATAAAAAATAAGCCGAAAATAAGCATTATTTAGGCTTAGGTTTCAAAGGTTGGTCGTATGACGTTTGTGGTCGCTAGTCAGTCAAGCATGCGGAAAATATCATTTCATTATCGATACAGACATTGGATCGTAGAGCATCGCAGGACGAATAAAGATCATGAAAATCAAATTTCAGAATACGTTGTTGTTCAATGAGGAAGGATACAGAGAATCTTCAGGAGGCATTTTCACGTCACCATAATAAATGTATCTGAGCAGAGAGTGGAAGGATTGAAGAGATGGAATCGTATCACCAATTGTGATCTATTAATTCCAAAACACACGGTTTAGAAAAATGGACAGCACATCAAGCATTTTATGAACGCACGCACACAGAAATATTAAAGGGAAATCCGCATTGGTTCTGCTAAATGGTTAAAGTGAAAATGGATTAAGTTGGAACGGGCTACAAGGCCTCTGGTGTAAAATTGCGCACGTTTAGAATTTTCTGAACATAACCTCTAGTTCATGCATATTCATTGATGAGCGTAGCGACCTTCACGCGGTGTGATATATATTTACACAGCACATCCTATTGTAAAAATACAGAAGTTCAAAATGTATAAACAAACGGAATTGACTTCCGCTCGTTTTTGACTTACCCTGACGAGCCCAGCATCAGGCATAAAGGATCTAAACATAGCTTCAAAGTAACTACATAGTGAGAGACAAAACGCAATCATCGCATGAACATTTATTACATTAAAATCTTATATAAATAAACAAAAAAAAACCTGGTCTCTAAACTTTATAGAAAATTAGTATTTGTGATCGGTTTTAAGGTCAGTTTTAACCCTTAAAAGGCGACGGCGTTTAAGAAGGTTCGACATAGTTTTTACAATAAAACGACGTGAGCAGTTGGTTTCGTCATTACAGTTAACGATGTTAGCTACATTCAAAATTGATTCCAACATACCTACATCGTGCTGTAAGAATTGCCTGAAGTAAAAAAATCGAAAGGAAAATTTTATTGCATATATAATATACTTCTTTAAACATAAGAAGATCTAATTAACAAAATCAAGAGATTTTGCTTAGCTTTACATAACTGAATTTGAACAGCCTTATCAAAAACCCGGTTTAGTGACTCGGTTTTCAGCATTGAAAACTGGGTTTTTAGGATTGAAATCAGGGTCACTAAACTCAATAGGATGTATTATTTAGACTTAGCACTGAGCATAGTTATTGTAGTGGGACCGAGATAATTACCTTGTGAGCTCTGATGTGGGTATCTCCCACCATCATTGTAATATCACACAGATTACCGTCACTTGATTCATGCCAAAATGACTTCAAATCATCTTCCAGAGAAGACACTGAAGAACATGAAAAGATGTTTAAAACAAAGTAGGGAGGTGGGGGTAATTACTGGCGGGATATGGACAAAAGGATCTAAAAACTCAAAGTCATTCCAATCTTCGCGGAAACCCAGGAATCCGGGATGCTAATAAACCATTCGTTAATCAGAGCTCTATATGAAGAATTGCATGGGCAAGCCCCATTATTACATGATTATCAGCTACCTGAATGGACTGTAAGTTGATGAGGTTCAGGTACTGTTGCCTAGAAACATAAAACCAATTTTTATTGACTAAAGTAACTATATAAAAACTTGGTTAAAACAACCAATTTTTTGTTTGTATATATCCACCCAGTAGAAATGATAAAAAAGAGATGAATCTGAAGCAAACAATTTCAATAATTAGCTGTTTTAACATATTTTACAGAGTTATTCCAGGAAGATTGAATGTGATATTTTTACATCAAAAAAGGCTACAACTTAAATCTCTTTACACATAAATGAACCTCGGCGTAAAAAAAGGTTTAAGTTACGAAAATATTTCTTTAGCCACAAGAGTCGCCCCGGTTCATAGGAACAGTTCTTAAAATACTCGACGTCCTACTTACGACAGGAAAATGGAGACGTCGCACAATTTCAACCATCAGGGGGGTCGGTAGCGTTTCAAACTGTTGGGTCATTATGATCGTCTTGAAGTTTGAACCACGTACGATAAAACGAAGACAATAATCCTAAAAAAAGTAAAAATAAATCTGCTATGTATACGTGAATATATATATAGGTGGCTATAGTAACCAAATTCAACATATACAACTTCACTTTCTTTCCAATCTTATCCATTTCTTTATTTACCTTCAATGCGGCCAGTTCTAAACGCGATGCACAATCTAATGCCATCAAAACATTACTTTGGTTTACAGAAGTTTCAATATATTGGACACAGATTTGCTCAAGTCTGCCCAGCTCAAGCTAAAAAAAATCAAAGACATTCCGGCCTATAACGTCGGATTGCATGGAAGGCATACATATTATTACATAGATATATTCAAGCATGCGTTGTAGGATAGCTCAGAAACAGAGTGCCAATTCCAACGTAGACAACAATAAACAACTACCTTTAAGGCGACACAATAAACATCCATAATGATACGAATTACTTCAAGTTCAGGGACGTCTAGAAATTAAAGCAGTACACAGAAAAATTGCAGTTACGTTACATACATCTATATCATTTAAATCATTTTATCTATATAAAGTATCATTTAAATTATTTTAAACTTTTACGTGCGTGTACGATACGTAAAAAAGGGACAGTGAAAAAGAGCCCTAATACTCCATATCTATCCATAACTATCAACTCGTTTCTATCTGTCAGAAAACCGCACCATATATTGTGTTTATGCTGTGGTAACCAAATACTTGCCTTTGACAAGAGCGTATATGGAGTCCGTGTACATGAATCTCAACGCGATCGAGAAAGCTTCTGGTTGGACATCATCAATAGTTATCTTGAGTTTTTCTTCCACAGCAATGGATGAATTAACCTCAATCTGATGTTAACAAATAAATCAATGTAGGACTGCTTGAAATACAGAACTTTATTTATACATGCATGCAGGCCTTCTCTTATGCCCTCGACTTGCTCGCAGACTAAATTATAATTTACCGGAAGTTTTGAAAGGAAAAAATTCAAAACCCGTAACCCTTTCGAATTTTCCTAGCAAATAAAAACTGAGTCTGCGAGCAGGCTATTAAAATTTGAATAGAGAAGAAACCTTTTTCACTTGTTCAATCTTGTTCTTAAGCCATCTTGAACGACACGCCACAACAGTGGTGTGAGCGTCGATTTCATTCTCGTCCTGCAACAATTCAATCACGTTCAAACAAGGAAGAATATTGTTTACAAAGCCAAAGCCAATCAGTATGCCTTAATTTTTAAAACGTCATGTAAATGGTAAAAACCGGAAGTTATCAAAATTTATGGATTCTGATTGGTTACTGAAAATGTAAACAAACTTTGTAATTAGTCTGAAGCGAAATTCCCGCTTGTTCCACATTTCACATCAGTGGCGGATAACTATTTGAAAATTATTTGACCTTCTCCCAGATATGAACCACGTGCTCACATTATTATTATTATCAGGAATATTAAAATTAATACCTTTCCTACGACAAACGTGAGATCACAAAATTGTTTGCTATCAAGCAGCCTTCCAAAATCATCTCGCAAAGTGCACCTTGGGTAGCTAGAAAACTATGTGAATAAACACACGATTAAGGAAAAATTTCACCTGTTCTATATCGAGGCTTGATGAAGACAAATCATTGTTGATCCACTGTACAGAAACTTTTTCGACCTTACGACTGGTGCAAATGGTGCAAATGGTGTTTATGGAATGAATGCACCGAGAGAGCCCTTACTTGAAATCTATACATTTCTCCATTTCGAATGTTGTTGTCTAGAGTTCCACCAAACACATACATTGCGTCATCAATGACGTCAGCAGCATGGAATAATCTGCCATGCGGAACCTAAAATTAGCAAGTTAAGTCAGGAGTTCACTCGATAGTATAGATATCACCAGCGAATAGAAATTTTACAGACAGTGGTGACAGTGCCGTGGCTAGAACGATTGGGGAGTGAATCTGCCGGACGGATTTCTTTTGCGAGTTCAACAGTTGACAATTATTGAATGAAGTTGAACATGATATGAAGAATTATCAAGCCGAAGTTTGTACTTTTTAGGACTAAGTTTCTTCACCAATGGCTATGTGCATACTTCCTACTCGGAAATTTAATTCATATTGTCTCGCGACCGTTATAATATAGCTACTCGCTGGTATATGGTAATTAGTGAAAACATCCAGTAATACAATGAGAATTTGTGACAAGAATTTAATAAAAGTTTGCACATTTTCATTATTCAAAAGTTCTGGCCATGGCTAGTGTAAGATTCGAATGCAAATGAAGAAAAACTTAAACTCATCAACCTAATGATTCAGCACACGAAAAGTTCGACGTCCGAAACAGGCGTTATAAAACATATATACCATTCACTTTTGTCATATAGAGTTGTGACATATATAGAATAATTCCAAGTGTGAAAATACACAGCTCATATGCTGCACGACTCCTTTATCATATTTACCTGACTGTCCTCTGAGACTTCAACAACATGCCACGTCTGGTCGTCAAGATCGTAACTATGGGATGCAGAAATAAACATTAGCAGTTTTACGATTTACGACGGGATCAGTTCTCATAACGTGTGAAATATAATTCATTGATTCAGTGCGAATAATGTGCGCTAAGGAACAAGCGCATGACATTTAACATATTAAGCTATAGATCGTAATTCAGCAATTTGTAAATAAACTTAATTTAAAATTCTTTTACAAATCAGCAGTTGGCGGATTAGAACAATATTTTCTCCCGGTCTCAAAACCTGATACCTTCACTTCGGCAAAATAGTTTTTATCTGGACCTCTAAGCCAGCGTATACACAACGTATATGTAATTATTACCGAAAGCATCAGTGCATGCACATGCGCTGTAGAATCCTTTTATATCTCATTCGGAAATATTTCTGTTCCGAGGAAAGAATCGCAAAGTTAAAGCACAGTTAATCTGGTTAAAGTCATTTGAAGTTCTTTCGGGAAACTCGAGACATAAAAATAAGACTTAGGCAGAAAACTCCGTCCCTCCCCTCCTTCCACATGACGACGCTTCTGTGGCAATCTTAAGCACCTAGCCTCGGCACGGTTAGTGTCTCAGCGAATCTTGAATTGACAGTAAAATTAGTTGATTTGAATTACAATATATTAAATAAATAGAGAATAATACATGTATGCTTGGAAATATGGAATTTATTTTGAGTGTTGAGAATGATATCGAACGAGTGAGCGCCGCGAACTAGTGAGCGACTTCAAATCAGGAATTCAAACTTTCTGGTCAAGAAATGAAGTCAATTTGATTGGAAAGTGAAAAAGTTGGCGCCCAATCAAAATTGCTGAATAATGAATCTAAAATGTGATTGGTAAGTGGTTGATCGTACGATACATACCAGTACAGATCATTTGGAAGGATATTATCAGCAGTTCCTCCAAACACGTAGAGATAGGACTCGTGTGCAACCATAGTATGACCATACCGACGTTGTGGTGAGGGTGGAGATCCACGTAAAATGTGAGCATTGGATATGCGTCGCCACCTTCAGAAATATGCGAAGATATTCAGCTTATCTTTCATTCAGAAAAATGAAATATTACCCTCGGTCTTTCAGACCGGCAGGCAATTTGACATCTTCCCTTCTTACACATGCAGACTGGGGGTAGGTCGGGCAAATGTGACCGGCTAATGGCTAGGGGCAATCTGAATTCGATACGAAGGCTTGACAATTGAGCTTTGAAGTATTTCAAGAATAAACCAGAATAATAATTTCGTCGTGTTTAATCCAAAATTGAATCTGTCACTGCATGAAAATATTTTTACTGTGTATTCAGGTGGACCATAAAATGCGAGTAGTTGTCGCGTTTCTAGGGTGTGGCTCCAACGTTCCGTCACTTTTTCAAGTATTAACATGTGTTTAGAATAATAGTGTTTACTTTAAACCTTATATTATACATTATTTTGTACAGAATAAAAAAATATTAAGTATAGTTTCTGATAGTTACAAAGTCGCAATTCCAAAACCACCGTCATACAAAGCACCCCTGCGCGCTTGCTTTTTTCAGCTAACTTCTATACAATACCTGAATGCAACGTTGTATATTTTACTATTAAAGCGCCTGGGTACGAAGCTGGTCACACAACGGAAGGAACCCTTCATTCTATTTGTGTGCCACACTTGTACTTCTCGTTGTGCGGAAGACGGAATGGCGGAGACGGAGCTAGCAAACAATAATGGGGCGCAAATTGGTTCAACACAAATAAAACATCCCAGGAAAACGTTCACACTTACTGCCTTGTGTCAAAGTGAAACTGAAAGAGATCGTTCGTGATCTTCGCTCCGCTTTGCCCAGAAAAAACAAACATGGTGTCCCTTGCGATGGTCACGGGAAAGTTGCAACATGTCGGTGGACCCTCGCCAATCTGACGAACCTAAGATAAATAGATACGTGTAGCCAACCATACCCACCAATGACGGGGGGGTTAGAAAAATTCAGGAGGGAAAAGGCATCCCTGTGGCAATTAATGATGTTGCTTCTACACTTTTGTAATTAGTTGTTTGGTGAAAAAAATGGCATTCTTACTTCTTGCCATAAGGCAGTATCAAGACTTGTTAAATCCAACACCCACATGTCATTGAGCCTGTGAAAACAACGAATTACGGTTTCATACACTGACGTGTGTAGTAAAACTGGATAGATGACTAAATATAACAAATTATTGACTGCAGAATGATTTGTTATTTTGGTTTTTACGAGCGCGAGATCACCTGGTCACAAAAGGGGAGGTAACCTCACATTGGTTCTTACGTTCCCGGACACTACCCACAACGTTGCACGTTTGGAAACCGCTTGCTTCTACTTATGTGTGGGCACTGTAAAGTAATCAGTCTTCCCGAAAGCTGTCAAAAGTCTAGATTTGAAATTTTCAAGAATAATGAAAATTTGAAAAAGAAAGAGTTAGTTTAACATGCAAATTGTCGATTGGTGAGTTTTACTAAGAAATGTAATCAGTGGTCATCCTAAGATGCTTCAACGCAGCACAGAACTGAGCCACTGATACAAAATTGTACATATTTTCGACCAAGCAGAAAACAAAGGAATAGAATAATGAACCAACTCACTCCGATCGCCCAGTCTCGATTTCGATTTGAGTCATTTGACCATCACGGAAATGACGTCGTGACTATGACGTCACATGAAATCTTAAAAATTGCTTATTACGTACTGTACGTACTACGTTAATACAAACTCATACCTCTTACTGCCATCATAGCCCGCAAACACCCACAACTTGTGATCGTGAACAGCCGCACCATGGGCTGAGCGCGCTGGAGGCACCCTTGGAAATGTGAAAACAATTGTGAGATACCTCATGTAAAACTGCATAAACCTACACCTCCGAGTTTTGGTTGAAATACAAAATATATAAACGATTCCACAACTTTACCTTCCTTCGACTGGCCAATGACACCAATGACCATTCGTAAACTTGAACTTATAAAGATCATTTCTGTTTAGAAGATTCGAATTCGAGTTTATATCACCTTCAGAAATACAGAAATAAGTTTGAGCTGTTTGTATGTTTGATCATCTTTCGTATTGCGAAGAACCAGTGTAAAAAGACTTCTGTTTTCTCTTACCGGTGAAACCACCAAAAACAAACATGCTGGTGCCATAAACAACAGCAGAATGGTTGTATCTTGGTGCTGGAGGGTTGCCTGTGGTTACCACTCTGCACATCACAAAAATAAAAAAGTATATTTTTCACTGGTAAATGGTTTGTGGAATGAGATTGGTACATCATTGATAAATATTCCAAGATGTCAAGTAGGAATATAACATTTACCCTAACTACATGCAATTCTAAACAACATTTCATCCAACCACTAATGGTGTATAAAAATCAACTTTATATAAAAACTACCTTCCCCATGAGCAGTCCTTTGCATCAAAACGTAACAAATCATTCAGCATTCGTTTCCTGAAATTCACAATGTACAATTAAAACAAAAAATTATATATTCCAACATATATAAGAGAGTTTAAGATGAGGCATCTAGGCTTAAAGAAGAACATGCTAACTGCAATCTCTCAAATTAAGTTGGTTTAATCCAAGAAATGGATTTTTATTTTAGTCCCAGTCCTAATTTCCTGCCATTTCACATGACCTGGATAATATTTCCCTCTCTCCCCCCTTGCAATGTGAATAAGCCAGCAAAATGCCTTCTTGGCAACCCAACCACCTTTTTGTCAACTCTTACAAAAACTTTCTTACTAAAGTATGTACATTTTGTGTAATTTGTTATTTGTCTGTTGGCCAGTGTTGGGATAACCAATTATTGCATTAAGCAAGCATTTAATCACGTTATGTGACAACTCACTTATGTAAAGTAAATATATTGATTTTCTCACCCGTCATCGCCACCAAAAACATACAGAGCATTATTGTAAGCAACCATTGTATGTTTGCTGCGTCTGTCAAGGACAAAACAAAGTTTATTTATACAAAATTGAATTATAGCTAGTTGTTATAGTTGTACCATTTTTATGTTTATTTGCTGATAGCAAGGCTCAATTGCAATCAGATGCTTCATACAAGATCTACATACACCAAGGTAATTAGACTTAAGACTACATTGTTCACTTTTACTGTCCAAATATTTTGGATAGTATCTCTTGCAACATTACTTTGCTGAAGATGAAGCAAGCATGATGCAAAATAAATGAACATTAGAATACTTTGAAGTCTCTGATTAAAGATTTCTAATTGCTACAAATGACGTCATTTCTAGAGCTTGAAAAAACAAACTGTCTGTGTGTCAGTAAATTTGACTGTCTGACATTATACCTCGCTCCTACAAACTCATCACAAGCTGGCATTCGTTTCCATCTATGTACCGTTTCATACGGGCTGAAATCCAGTGTCAAGCACTCGAAAATATCGGAAACATCTTCGTTCTTGCAGTCATCAATTTGATCAATACTTTCATCTTCGTTCCTAGCGAGATTTCGGTCGTTTAACGGTAACAAACTCATTTTGCATTCTGCGTTTATAAAAAGCCTTCCTTTAGACAAGCCATTTCCAAGGTTTCGTGGCTTTTTGCAGCACCATTTAAATCCATAAAACTATAAAAACTTATATATTTGGTATATTTTCCAAATATGTCATCAAAAATCCAAGTCAAAGAACAGAACCTTGTCCAGCGGAGTGAAACAAACGAAATAATGAAATACGATTGGTCGAAAGAGATCGAGATAGCCAATCAAGTGTAAAAGTTGATTTAAACGAGCCCGCGTTTTTCCTATAATTTAGCAATTAGCATCAGCTGCATGCTGCTGATATTTCTGCATAAATCTACACGATACATGTATGATGTATATATTATATTATACATTATACCTACGGCATTGTCTATAGTCATACGATGAATATATTATATGTACTATAATGTAATATCTATACGATGTAAATATTGTAAAATCGAAACGTACGAAACGAAGTGTTGAAGCAGTCTTATTGTAGTGTAAAACCTGTAACGAAATATTGTAGAAGTTTCCACACGGAATTCGCCTTCTAACGGAAAACCTAACAATACCAAATAATTATGCGACCTTTAATTCTGCGAAAGAAGGAGGAATTTCTTTTTCAACTTAATCAGCAAGTTTGTTTACATTTTTCGGCAAAGCCAATCAGAACGCCTAGGTTTGCAATACTTCATGTAAAATGGTGTACATAAATAATTTGCGTTTTTGCCACAAGCAGACAAAATTTATGCATTCTGAATGGCTACTAAAAATGCAAACAAAATTGCTAGTTGGCAAGTATCTGAGACTTGTCAATCAAGAGTGAATCAGGAGTGAACTTTGCATTTTTAAGAGTTTTAGAAAGTTTTTGAGAGATTTTTTTTGGCTTTTGAAGTGTAATTTTCTGTACGTTTCAGTTATGTGCTTCATAGCCTCGATTTATCCATGGATGAAGACGGTTTATGTTCTTCCAATGTCAAACGGCAGTATTTTAGTTTAACTGTCAGTTTTCCAATACCTGTATGCATTATGTTGGTTTCGTCAAGGGAGCCACCTTAATTAAACCCTGATTTGCTAGGAGCTCTGCGCGCGCACTAATGGCATGATAAGGAAATACATAATAATTGTTACCGTGGCAACTGCTCAAATTAAAATGATTTAGGGAAATTAAAAAGATAGAATGATGGGAGGAAAAAGCCAAAAACCTGTTGAAAAAAGATCACGAAAGACTAGAAAGAAACGCAAAAAGTCTAAACATGAAAATAAATTCAACGCGGTAACACCAATTTGTATACAGAAAATAACAGGTATACAATTAATAAATTGCATTCATAGTTCAAATTCAAAAGACATGATTGGCATATAATTATACACCCGTTAACGCAACGTAACAATAGTTCGACTAGAAACTGAGCAGTGAAATGGTTTGTTGAACCTAAATGTAACTGATCTATAAAAAATTCCATTTTTGTGGAGTGCAGCATGCATACATGAATACTCGCATGCATAAAGCTTCATTTTAGCATGCTACCAAGCACTACCAGATTTCCAAACAAAGCGTGCAAAAAAATGACACGGATAAGGACTACAGGGGCCAATTGTATAAAAGGTTAGTTAACTTTTAATTGTACCAAGTTGTGGACAGAATTGGCCAATCAGAGCCGTGTATTTCTGAGTTAACTAGGATTTAACTATGCAAAATGTAGCTAATGAGTTTTATACAACCGACCCCTGGGCCACAAAGACCACAGCTCCGTTTACAATACACTCGATCACCAATGGGTACCCGTACACATTTCATCTGTGTTCCGCCTTTGTTTTGGTAGCCTGAACACTAATAAAATTGGGTACGGGTACCTATTTTAAGTACTTATTTTGGGTACGGGTACCGATAAATTGAGTACTGTAAACGGGGCTTACATTACATGAGACTATAGAGCCTTGCAGAGAGTTTGGGGGCCTTCCTGAAGGCCTTTTTTCACTAAATTTCCCTTGTGAAAAATTTGCAATAAATTATCCTTTTTTCATGGCAGATTATTCAAATAAAAGTGATCAATTTGACGTGGATATTGAGTGCAAACATGAAACATCATCGGATTCAATATACGACTCGACCGAATGCAATTTAACAGAAATATCGCCATCGGATTTTAACAAAGTCGCTGGCATGGAAAAAGACGAATTACCCCGACGCATGGATAGTGACGTGTGTGGGTCTTTCGAGGCCATCATCTCGACTAACAATTCCGGAAGAAAATGGCCGCCTTATTGTAGTGACGATGAATCAGCTCGCGATGAGAAGACGATCAGGTGGCGAAATCGCTGCGATAATCCTCTGAAAGAGGCTCAGCGAATAGAGGAGTATAAAGCGAACCGAAGGCAGAGATATTACGATCAAGCAGAAAGCAAATTGACTACAAATCGATACTACGCTTAATACTAAAGCTAAGAACTAGAATAACAACCTTTGCTATTGTTTTGAAAAATCGAAATGAACGTTTTGGCGTTACAGCTAGGTTTGTCGTAAAGGATTTTTCGCTGTGCTAATGGACCTTTAAATTTCTTAAAATGACGTCACTCGCAGGAAGTCTGGAGTCACACTAAGTTTGATTGTCTAACAGCTGGGTCAATATGCGGTAAAGAATGTGCGGCCCTCGAAACGCCAAACTCTTCATTCAATTTTGAGCGCTCAGCCGGAGGAGCCCGGAGTTATTTGCTACATTAAAATAACTCGATATTCTCTTTCGCTTGAATCTGTGAGGTATGACTTGGTCTTGGGAGGCAGCTGCCTTGGCCTAGGTATTCCTCTGAACGCCCTTTCCTAGTTTACGATACTAAACAAGCAATAAGCCATCCTACTATGTGCGATCAAACTTAAACTATTGTTTAATTTTGAGACGACAAATACACCTTTGTTTATCGCGGTATAAATCCCGCCTTTTACAATCTTCTTTTCACACAAATACTTTTCACGTAAATACACATTTTGAAACAAGCTATAAAAAATACTCTACTTTAGCATCTGTATATCCAGTATACTGATCTACACTTGGTGGGTTCTTCGCAGTTGCTATCGGTGCTGTATTCGCCACCGGCGTCAGAGTTCCGCAATTTCAAACTAAACATGTAAGTTAGCTCAAGTTGGCTTGGAGTAAATACTGCTGACGTAATATAGTGATTCGTTTGAATTTGGCACAAAATTATCTCGGAGTGATATTTATGCGACTCCGCAGTCGCTTCGGTCTCTTCCAAAACGGTGACAGGCATATCGCTTTGTCTTTGGTCAACCATCATCGTCAGTTTGGAACGGAACAGTTTGGGATAACACAAAACGGTAGCGACGTAGTGCTTGTGTGTTTGAGTAAGATTTCGATCGAAAGATGAAATATAATTCCAATAGCCTCGTCGCTTTTCTATCGTGATGGTCGACGTGTAATAAAGCGACGAATTTGAAGGCAAAGCGGTTTCCGGAATATCTTTGAGCATTTTATCTTCCTGGCCCAAACGTCCAGGGATAATCCATTTCCAACCGGTATGAACCATGTTGAAAACCTAACTCCGGCGCTTGTTTGGTCTTGATTCTGAAATCAGTTCTTGAAACTGCACGGAAGAAGACACACACGCAATTATTGGAAACGTTTCTAACATGCAAGCCGTGTTTTGCCGCAGTTTACAATTCAACAAAAACGTCCCGCAAAGCATCGCATTGTCTCGCTCACGGCACACTACAATAACTTTTCGATGAGCGAATAAAACAATATATTATTGCCTTGTGCATGCTTTTGCAGCTGCCCTGTGAATGGATCAATCTGCAATTACATCCAATACTGAGTATTCTGAATATTCTTATAACGAAACGCGTTTGAACAAGTTCAAAAGCTAGAAGTCATCTGATATCGTGTTAAATCTATACATCTTCGGTTCATTTATTTAGATTTTAAACATTCTAAATTATCGACTATATGTATTGTAAAACAAAATAAATTGGGCTTTGGATAACACGGTGAAATTTGCCTCGATTTTTTTATTCGAGCCTAGCCATTTATTTCATATTTACATGTTACAAAAGGAATAATTGCGATTTGCTATAGCGACGAAAAAAAAGTAATAGAGATCTTAGAAGCAATACGTATTAGGCTGTTAAGGATATCAATATGATCTTGCGCAATATTAGGTCTTCAAAACATGCAAATATATAAAAATTGACTTACTATTCGAGCTTGCATGGAGCAGCAACTTTATAATTCTGACCCATTTTTCGATCCGTTAATTTGCATTCGTATACAATCAAAACAACATATTGCTACATATTGTATTATTCAAACACTGCACATTTGAATACATTAAAGTATAACATAACAGACACATGCAGACATTAATGAATTCCAAATATGAGCGCGCTATTGAGGAATTAGCAAAATAGTCAGTGATATTGTTTTGTCACAGCATTACCGGTGGCCTAGCGGGGACTTATACAATTTTTTTGTGTATAAAACGGTAAAGTGCCTTCTTGACAACTTGGCTTCAAAGAAAACTTCAATGACTAAGTACCCTCCTTGCCTTTTATTTTTGTAGCTCTTGTCTTTTTGAAATATTCAAGTTTTTTATAAGCAAATGCCATTTCTGCGACATTACAAAATAAACGAGTTTGTAAAATGAATACTTTGTAACAAAACAATGAGAAATATCTAATGAAATTTCCAAAACTTTCGTACACGCTGCTACATGATATAGTTCGACATCAATGACATTTTTTACGGTATGAATAACTAAATAAGATATCATGAGTTGATATTATGTAATGTGATGTCAGAAGAACTATATTTGCTTATCAAACAATTAAAGTCTAATATCTCAAGAAGAGAGATATGGCAACAAAAATTCCACAGGTACACTGTCTTTTTAAATCCCATGCAGTCTTTGGCTTTGCAATGCGACCGAGAAAATATTGGGTTATATTTGTTTTAACAGGCATTTAAAGATCTTTAATATAGTCGCATCACGATTATACTGTAACAGTGTGGAAAAAATGACGTTTTCCAATGAAATGGTAATGATGAATTTTAAATACGCGAGGAATATAATATTATGGCAACAATTTGGCTTAGTTCCACAAGTACAATAGTCATGTGACGAAAAGGGGAAATTTTTGCTGCATAAAATGCTCAAAAACAGCAATGTAAAATATAGTGGAGTAGTATGGACTACTCCAGCCGGAACATGTTTGTGCCCTTACGCAGTTACGCACAGCGCATGATCAGAGAACTCAAATAAGACTGGAACGCTCACTCTCTGACTTTCCCTCATTAATGAGTGAAGCCAAGATGGCGGATCATGAAGCCTTTCTTGTAGGTATGATCCAGGCATCTGGCGCGGGAATTTCAAAAGGAAAAATTAGAATTGCCGCCATTTTACCTACGAAATTTCCGCGTGGAAGCCTGGATCAAAACCTACAAGAAAGGCTTCAGTGTCCGCCATCTTGGCTCCAAACTTCCGACAGAGTGTTCACGACAATAGGCTTAAAGTAATTGTACATCTACGAGAATCACCGCCTTCTGAAGACTCTAACTCTGGCAAGCCACTGCAATGCAGTGGTTCTTATACTGTCACAACACGTCGTTTCACAATATGTTTTTTAATTTTAGCCACATTTGATTTTTGTATTAAAAATATTCAATATACTACATCAAATCGTTTGTTTAATTTAAGGGGGAAGGGTATGATTAGTGATAGTGTTGTGGTCATTGTACGGTGCCATTTCTGGTTAAAGTGAATTTTCACCATTCGCTATAAATGGTTTATATACAAAGAGTTTTTAAAAACTTCAATTTGATCTTGAGGACATCGGATATTTCCTCAACGGATATTTTATAGCTGGTCTGCATCTTCTCACATATCTCCGCTAAGAGTTCACTGCTATCTGTCTAAAAAGAATGTTTCCTATTAAATGATCTGGCTTTAATTCGGCTGGTCAAAATCATGTATTCTGAAGATTACTACGATTTAACTAACTTAGCATTGTATAGCAAAACAAAGGCGTTAAAAGGTTTAATTTTTCCCGGAGCATCTGTAGCTGATTATGATTTCTATTTGAAATCATGAATAGCAACCCTTTAGAAATTGTCAAAAATGTACCTCTGAAAATAAGTGGTTCTATAGGTTTACGCGATTTTCAGTGCGATTTTCATCTTTTGACAGATGTAAACGAGTCAATAGTTACGGATGTTTTGGGTTTAAACGCTTTTATTTTAACATCCGTAACATACCCATTCGATCACAACTATCAAAAGAAAGAAATTGCAATGAAAACCGTAAAAAATTCCTTGTTTTATAAAAACCCACTGGCCTTAAAGTAACTGGACGTCATTAATATTCTTACCATTTTATTTAACTTGTCCAAATCTAATGAGGTCAAATCTTGAGCTAAGTGAAGCACTTGGTCATCAAGTAAATTATCGTTAACACCAGATATCGCTGAAGAAAGCGACTGCGTGAATGCTTGGTAAGATTCCGAAAGTTCTGTCTAAAGATATTTGGTATTTCATGTATTTATACTATCATATCATTAAAAGATCAAATATGAATTTTGTTAAGGTCTGTTCGTGCGATCCAATTTTGTTGAATCTAATTCACTTTTGATGGATGTTTTGTAGTCCTTTGGACTCGTAAATGTATATTTGGAACAAATCAATGAGTGTGTACGTACTGCTTCATATAATAACAGATTACATTCCATACATCAGAAGTAAATTGGATCCGACAAGATCGGTTAGTCGCCAATTTGCCACAGTAGAAATCAGGGATAACTTTACTGGGAAGTGCGCACCCCCCGTATCCTAGTCCGGACAGCTGGTGCTTGTACCACCAACCCATGCCTGGCAACTGGTTTGCGCCCCCGTCTCTCCCCCCTAAGTAACCGCCCTGGATTCATCCCTGAAAGATGGTGTCACATGTTGAACGATGAACTCTAAAGTAACTGGAATGATAACAAAATCATCCCCCGGCGAAACCAAAGGCTAGTTAGTAAGTTTGCCCTGTGAATATCCTTGAGGTTTAGCATAATTACCTCCGCAGGTGGCAAGACTTTCTTCTTCTTCTTATTTTGTGATATCTGCGTTACTTTTAAAACGACAGTTCGAATGTATGATAGAAACACCAGCACGATGGTAATTGCCTGAAAGGGACGCTTTTAATTAGTCATTATTGAACAATATAAGAAACCTGGATGGCGTAGTTGTGCCGAAACAGTGAACTTCATTTAGACTGCAACGATGTTACTGAGCGATTATTTGGCCACCGTCTTAAAAGCGAATTAGAAGCCGAGTTTAAGACCTATATGAATTTCGGACCGCTAGATTTGGCAAATCATTGACATTAGTAATTTTTTAGTATTTCAAAGCAAAAAAACTAAATACACGAACTTAATCCTAAATACACGAACTTAAACCAGTAAATGCTAAATACACGAGCTTAATCCTTGGGATTAGGTTAGGATTAAGTCTTGTGATGGTTGCTTAAAGTTAACCCTAATCCTAAATCTAACCTTAATCCTAACCTAAACTTGAGGATTAAACTTGCGTATTTAGGATTTACTTAACATGAAATTATAATCCCCCCCTTGAGGGACTGATACATGAACGTGCTTAACCAACCAGTTTCAACAGAAGCAAGCGACATACCTCAACAAACAGTACTAGTAAATGAACAACATTTCCATTAAATATCCGTCTCTCCTTATCTTCATATGTGAGGGAATTTGAGCACAAAGTGGCATTATCTAGTCGGTTAAAAGTTGAAATTAACATTCTGCGAAGTGAGAGGGGTATTAGGAAGGGGCGAGCTGGGGGGGGGTGGCTGTAGCCCCTCTCCCAGAGAATATGTTGGTAAGATCCATTCAATCCTCAGCGGTGAAAGAATGCGGATTTCGACCATCAAGTTTTAATACACGATTATTTCGTTTAGTATTTATTTCGAGCCATTATAGCATGAAAAAGAGATTGTTAATAGTTAATACGTGGCATGTTAAGGGCCGATTTTGTTAAGGAGCGAGAAACCTGGTATAGCAAAAACTTGTCTAAAATTGCAAAACCTCCCTCCCGTAGTACGGGATAGTGAAAGTTTTGGAGGACGACGGATGACAAGAGGCAGTCCATGCGAAAACAGATATATCCTAAAAATACCTTCGAGAATCGTTGAAATCCTTGTAAGATCCTTTTTTATCGCTGCCACGCGTTCCTCTAATTTATCATCTAAAAATAAGTATTTGATCACTTCCAACATTTAACACAGCTTACGAGGTATTGCACTGAGGTTTAGTAGCATTACCGATATTAGAGAGGTTAAGATCGGCTTCCGCTACGAGTACCGATACCAATAATCAGTCACGCGAATGCGCAGATGTAACAATCGTCCAAAATGTGACAACACTGGAAGTCGCGAGTACCGTTTTGGGGCCGAAAATGGAGGTGGATAGGTAGGCGAAGTGCCGAATTATATTTACTGTATTATTGTCATTTTCTGCAGTAGTTTTCTAATAATATTATTTAGGTTTTAGTTGCATAATATTTCTGCTTTGTTTGGTGAGACTTAAGGATTGTGATTAGAGTTTTTGATGTGAATACAGCCGCTATACTCCGCCATGTTTATTTACATCTTACGGAAGCCACAATCTTAACGCTTTAAAATTTTCGCGCTGCCAAACTGTAATACGTCATGTATTTTCGTATCGGTACTGGTAGTGGAAGTAGATCTTAACCTCCCTATTCACGATAAGAAAGCTTCCCCGGGTTTTAAAAACAAGAAAATTCCAGTCCGCTTCTACCTGGACCGTGCGTCTTCTTCATTTGCTGTAGAACTTGTGCAATATTTAGCAGGCCTATCAACACTTCTTCATATGAACCATCTAAATACGCCTTCCATCGCGTTGTTAACGGGCCGTAGAAGGGAAACTGAAAGAAAATAACCAACATTCAGTACCGTGTTACTGTATTATAATCGTCAGTTATTTTGAAAGAGCTTAGCCAAGTTTATTTTAAATTGTCATATAGTGTTGGTTGGTATAATAGATTGTCTGGAAGAAACGGCGAAAATTTCCGTCATCTTGGATTATGCGAACATTAAATGAGGTATTTTCACAGATCGTTAAAATTTTTCGTCGATCGTAGACCCTTGTTTTGCGAGTTGGCCTGTTGCGAGTTGGGCAAAAACGAGGTCAGGTTTTTTGCTTTAAAAATTTTAAAATAATTTCAAAAAAATGAAAATAAGTCAGTGATTTTTCTTTGCAATACAACCATAAAAATAATTTCATGGGCAATTCAACTTGGTTTAGAATTGAGTTTACAGAAGTTCCGAGATTGTACCTTCCTTGCCGCAGGTTCGCAAACACGAGCTTCGGTTAAGATATCTTGGAGTTGATCTAAAATATTTCTAGTTCGGTCTGAATTATTATCCGTGTGATTAATCATTTCATTGCAAGGACTGTTTTCACCATTCATCATCGCTGACGAGGTAACGCCATTATTCGGCGAGCCATTTGTAACAAGGGTCGCGGCATTGATGATTAATAAACGCAACTTTATCCACAGTAACTAGAAAACAAAGCAGTAAGGAGATGGAGTTCGTTCGTTATAGTAAAAACAAAATGGCAGCATGTCCATCCAGAAAATAATAAGAAATTTTTCTCTGCGATAGATGACGTCGATTTGGGTTTTTTTGTGCAAATTTACAGAGCTTTTATCTGTCTAGTTCCTTTATATGTATTCTGTGACCGTGCCTAAATCGATAAATATCTTCGAATTTCATTTTTATTAGTTATTTTGATGGAAGTGTTTTTCGTTCTTGTACGCCATACCTCACAACGGAAAGAAATTTTTCTCGCTTCCTTACGACAAACCCTGAAAAGATGAAACGCAAACATTACTATGAGACTTTGGTTACGCAGCTTTTCTAAAGCAAAAGAATGCCTTACAACAAAAGACATACCGGATAATGGGAATCTATACTGTAGGGGGGAGGAGTTAGTCAACACAGACACTGGGGGTTAGTCAACACAGACACCAGGGGTTAGTCAACACAGACACTAGGGGTTAGTCAACACAGACATTAGGGGTTAGTCAACACAGACACTAGGGGTTAGTCAACACAGACACTAGGGGTTAGTCAACACAGACACTAGGGGTTAGTCAACACAGACACTAGGGGTTAGTCAACACAGACACTAGGGGTTAGTCAACACAGACACTAGGGGTTAGTCAACACAGACATTAGGGGTTAGTCAACACAGACACTAGGGGTTAGTCAACACAGACACTAGGGGTTAGTCAACACAGACACTAGGGGTTAGTCAACACAGACACCAGGGGTTAGTCAACACAGACACTAGGGGTTAGTCAACACAGACACTAGGGGTTAGTCAACACAGACACCAGGGGTTAGTCAACACAGACACCAGGGGTTAGTCAACACAGACACTAGGGGTTAGTCAACACAGACACCAGGGGTTAGTCAACACAGACACTAGGGGTTAGTCAACACAGACACCAGGGGTTAGTCAACACAGACACTAGGGTTAGTCAACACAGACACCAGGGGTTAGTCAACACAGACACTAGGGGTTAGTCAACACAGACACCAGGGGTTAGTCAACACAGACACTAGGGTTAGTCAACACAGACACCAGGGGTTAGTCAACACAGACACTAGGGTTAGTCAACACAGACACCAGGGGTTAGTCAACACAGACACTAGGGTTAGTCAACACAGACACCAGGGGTTAGTCAACACAGACAACTCTTTCACAGTGATTTCACTCATCACCGATGTAGACCTAAAATGTACCTGTCGCATCGACGCCACGTGACGAAAAGATCTAAATCTCTGTTGTCGCGAAGTTTGTTAATCCATGTCTCTGAAGAAAACAATATCCATGAAGTATTCATTTCAATTTTGTTTACCAAAAATTGAATCGAAAAAATGCATTCGGGGCATGAGAGGTAATATTTCCATGTGCAGTAAATCCCATATGAGACTAGGTTTAGGGTTAGGTCTTAGATTAGGTTTATAATTGATTAGGATTAAAACTAATCTTAAATTGTTCGCCAATTTTAACCTAATCTAAAGGATCATCAAATTTGTGTATTCAGAATCTCATGAACATGGAATTATTACGGCATCAAAATGCTACCTTTATATTGACGTTTACATCTCACCTGAATTATCAAAAACCTCAGGCAATTTTTGATCAACAAATATTTCACGTATCGAGGTTGCACTGGAAAAGAATTATATGCAAAGTATATATTCATGTATATTTAGAATTAACGACCAACTCTAGCTCGGAAATTACACAAAACGTTCAAACGTGTTTACCTATTGGCAAGTAAAACAGCATCCAACAATTTTTGCTCTATAAGAACACTTGGGTAAAAAAACGAATTCTCTAATTTCTTTTTGAAGTTCATTATCTCAATAATCTGGGAAAAAAGAACGAAGGATTATTCAAAGTCGATTACGTCCAAAGTCGATTGCCACAAGCTTTTTACCTTCTCAAAAGATCCAAATTTATACGAAGCAATAACGTACTCTGGAGTCTAGAGTAACAGAGGAGAGCCACATTTAATTTAAACGTAGTTTTATAAAACATAGTTTTACAGACATTATTCGGAGAAGTTAACTCACACCGTGACAGATCACGGTAGAGATATTCAAATGATAATAAAATTCTATATGATGCGGAATGATTTTTCATTGAAAAAGTGCAATTCCTAATATTTAACCTTTACACTGACGCCATCTTGTTTTCGACAATATAGCGCATGCGCAGTATTTTAGTTGGAAGAGCATTGAACTGGGTTGAATCCTATCGTAGTCAAGCTAATTCTCCAGCTTGCCCGGTCGACAGAGGATGGCTCCATTAGAGTGTACCTGTGCACACTAAAACCTGTGCACACTAAAAACCATCACATGGCAGTGAACTCTAATAAATAACTGGAACGAAATCTCCTGATTATTTTTACCTCCAGACACGCGAATTTTGGCTTCACAAAAACAACGAGGAGGTGTCGTTTCAGTTCACTGTCACATGGCGACAATACTTACGTCTTTCTTGTTGCCTTGATAGAATTTAAAAGTTGAATTATAAAATTCTTTCGCCGATTTAAAATGACCCAATGGCGCTTCGTATCTGGACACATTGAGTCTATAAGAGAAAGTTGATGAACAATTAACTGTATTAATATTCTTGTAAGTTTGCATGGTGACATCAAATAAGTAAATTAGCTTGGAGGTACATCACCCACGTAAGTATTTAACACTGCAAAGCTTTCGGTCCGTTAACCCGGACCTTCATCAGTGCATTTACTTGAAAACAAATTGACATCTCGAGATGACAAGGAGGAAATTATGAAAGCCAGGGTTAACGGACCAAAAGCTTTGCAGTATTAAATACTTACGTGGTGGCGTACCTACAAGCTAAATTACTTAATTAATGGTATATTATACAGCAAACACGCCTTACGGGGGGAGTCCGGGACTTCATTTCCTAGTAGTTGCTGGGAGTATTATTATTTAAAATTGTTTGAAAACGGTAGCCCTTCAGTAGCAAATAGAGAGGTGATTTTTAACGGGCCGTTATTCTATACGTACATGCATTAATTCCAAACACAAAACGGTATTTACCTATTTACCACAATTTCTAAAGAATTTCCTCAAATTGTCGATGCACATCACCTTGTATATGTCCTAATAAAGGCCCGTTTACACTTGCAATTTTGGGCGCGATTTTATTTGCGATTTTCTCCTTTTAATAGATGTGAACGAGTAATTAGTTACGAATGTTCAGATAAGAGCTCTTATACATCAGAGCATTCGTAACTAATTACTTGTTCACATCTATCAAAAGAAGAAAATCGCAGCAGCAGTGTAAAAGGGTCTTAATATTGATGATTTATTTGAGTCTTGGAAGGAAAGTTGATCATATTTATCGATTAGATTTAAAGCTTCGTTTCCATACGACGGTGTAACTAGTGAATTTTTGCAGAATGAGTAAGGTCCTATATGGTACCCAGACTACACTTACCCTAAGGTATCATAAAGTATATGCTTCACGTCCATGCTATTCAGATAAGTTACACACGGACCCACAGCCCCTAGGAGAGAAGTTTGTGAATAATTAGTTACTAATATCAAATACCAAATTGATTTTTTTTTGGTGGCACCACACTGTAAATAGACCTTTCCCCTTTTAGCTTTCAGGCGCGCAATGCGTGACGGTAGTTAATTATCAACTTTGAAATAAATTAGCTTGTAAGTACACCACGTAAGTATTTATTACTGCAAAGCTTTCGGTCCGTTAACCCGGGCTTTCATCAGTACAATCGATGAAGATCCGGGTTAACGGACCGAAAGCTTTGCGGTAATAAATACTTACGTGGCGTACTAACAAGCTAATTTACTTACTTATTTCACCATGCAAACGAACAAGAATTTTAAGCAACTTTGAGTTGCGATATCGCTCTGCTTAGAAGCGATTTTGTTTGTAAGAAAACCTTGCCGATTATTGGTCTTGATAATCAACTATACTGTAACACATTACGCGCTTGAAAGCTGAAAGGGAAAAGGTATATTCACATTTCAAAATTTCCAATCTGATTTTTACGTTATTTTTCAGCTCCAAAACCTATGTCGAAGTTTGTGTCAAGTATTCTTAGAGCTTGTTTTCAAAAATGTTAAAATTTGTTGCCAAATTGAGTCCTAGTTTACTTTCAATCTTTTTGACACTCAAGACTTACCAAGTTGACAGTACAATCGTGACACGAGTAATTTAAACTGAAAGTTTGATGGACTGTTCCTTATTGCACTTTCAAGCGTAATCACGACACGAAGCCAGCAGTTTGAATGATCATCTGTAAGAACAGTGATAATGCATGTGTCACGGTTTAAGGAGGAGGAACGAGGGGAAATCAAACTTGGCGCCCTTATACACACTTTATACGGTAAAAACGGCCAGACCGGTCCTGTTGAACTTCAGTTCAGACAGATTATACTGGTATTTTAAGGTGTTTCGAGAATTCTGCATTCACGTACTGTACATTATATTGTTATTTACATCTGCCCAGCACGGAAACTGCAAGCTTTAGCGCAATATTCTGAACGAAGTACTGTTATTGCTATTCAAAATATGACCGCGGTTTGGCCATTTTGGCCGTTTAAAGGAAAGCGCCTTTTGCGAGAACCATCTATTGGAAAATATAAATTTTTTTTGACATGGCATAGTATGGAGCTTAGATCGAGTACTACCGAAATCACTCACCCGGGATATTGCAACAATCCAACAAATGATGTGCTGCTAACAACGCCAGCTCGTCGCAGGGATGAAAATCGGTAGGGAGTAGATTTTCGCCTGGAATAAAATTTTTCGCAACATTTTCAAATCAGATCAAGATTTAAGTCCCATTATCATCAAGTTGCAAATTAAAGAACTAAATATTGATTGTTAAAAAGTTTTTGCAGTAGGTTGCTTTGGGGTTAGTAAGTTCTCTTAACATTTTATAAACTATGAACATTTGTTGTGAAAGTTCACGTCATAAGCAATTTCGACCATAGATACTATCATCACTAAACAGTGGCGAGGCAAGAACGATAATTGGGGGGGGGGGCATATTCATATATTCGTGATACACAGGATTAATTTCTTTTGAAATCGATTGTCTTACAGTCTGCTATCATGAATATATGAATATCCCTCCCCCCAATTATCAATGCTGGCTACGCCACTGTCACTAAACCCAGAAGTATGTGTATCCAGTTTCATATATTGGGTCAGTGCTTGCAAGCGTGCGTCACTGACTGCAATATCCGAAACTGGATCCTTTTGGCTACCTGTAGTCACAAAGTTACTTTCTGAAAACGTTTGTAAAACACATCATTCTGCATTTCGCCGTGCATCAAAATTCTCACCAAATTTTTCACCGTCTTTGTGCATGGACATAAGGTGTCTCGCGTGAGCAATTTTTTCCTCGGTTGAAAAGTTTTCCCTTTCACCCAGGTACCTTGAGAATTTCTCAATCGTTATTGTTCTTGACAATGCCTTCACCTGGAAAAATGAATAACACATGTTAATTATTAATTAATTTAAACACATGTTAATTATTAATTAATGTAAAGTTGAAATGATGCACACTTCAGCCTAATTTCTTATTTCCATACGGATTTATAATATAACATTTATAGTGTGTAGTAGTTCTATTTCTTAAATTTACAACACAATGAATAAAAAAAATCTACGAATATCACATGTAAGTTTCGATCTATTTAAGAATTGGATTACTTGGCCAAGATTCTTTGAGAAGGTATAAATAACAGGGTCGAGGCTATGGCCCTCTTGGGTAAAGCCCGCGGGAGAATATATTTCCTGGGGTATAAATTTCATATAATTCTCTCCATTGATGCACATAATAAAATCTTGTTATATTGTACTACAATATAATAAGCGATCAAATAAGTGTTGAAAGACATATATACCACCGCACAACACATGGCAAGCCTCGCCATTTTTGCCAAATTACTATCTTCAACTCAAATTATACTTTGATTTTGTCAAAGAATAGGAAATGGTAAAGGGCAAGAAAACTTACATCTTCACTAATATTGCCACAAGATGACGATAACGACGCTCTACAGGACTCCAAAAACTGGAAAAAATGAATCGGAAAATTAAGGAGATATGAAATATTTGTTACGGTAAGTTCGCTGTA
Organism: Dendronephthya gigantea; assembly: GCF_004324835.1. Classification (NCBI taxonomy): domain Eukaryota; kingdom Metazoa; phylum Cnidaria; class Anthozoa; order Malacalcyonacea; family Nephtheidae; genus Dendronephthya; species Dendronephthya gigantea. The sequence continues at coordinate 245,571 of NW_021163026.1, read as the reverse complement.
ACTTTGATAGCTCCTCCCTCACGAAATATAAAGATTTAGAAAGCAAATCAAACCTCGAGTTTTTGAGTAGGATCCAACAGATCTATATACACGCACAGGTCTGAAAAACAAACACTTTTGTCGCCGAAAAACTGGAAATATTCAACAATCAGTGCCTTTAAATCCCCAGGAGGTTCTAAAAACACGAAAAATATATCCTCATGAGATACATTTTTACACCATGACAGTTGTGATACTACATTTGATGCGAAGCATATTAGTTGCATTGAACAAAATTACCTGCGGATGATTTGAGAATATTTTCCTCATTTTGCCTTTTCCGTAGTTCTAAACAAGCCAAAAATGGCCCCCGGTTTCTTTTCGTTTCCTTTTCAAGTTCTTTATTCTTCATTTTTTCAAGAAACTCCCGTACCATCGATACGGAGTGGTCTGGAACATCACTACATCGATTGTAAAATATTAGGAAGTTTAGGAAACCACAACGGTATAGGGCCGCTGCACGCGCGGGATCTGGGAATGACACCCGAGAATGGCTTCAAATTCCGCCATGTTTGGCTTCACTTTTGAGGCCACGGGTTGCGTTTTTTGCTACGCTCATAGTTCGGTCTTAAATATAAACAAGACGCCATGTTGGCGAATCATACACTGCACTGAGCCATATTAACACACTGGACACACTGTAGATAAATATGCGAATGTCCGCTTGGATGACTAAAGGCCTAATTAGACTACACGATAAGTTGTATGCAATTATCATTCTGACGAATGCAAAAGAGTGCCTATGCGACGATCTTCATTCAATTTTGTTCAGGGTGTAATTTAAAGTGTCACGTTTGTACGCGTGTTCATACGTTCACATACGCCAGGGTACGAATCGTATAGGACAAATCGCATAGTGTAAATGGGCCTTAAAGCTGCGACACAAAAGATAAAAATAATAATAAACCCGAAACCTAGACCTGGATACCACAAAAGCCCGAGTAATAATTTAATCCATTTTCCTAAAAGAAGCACCGATGAGCTATTGCCGTGAGTCAGTGAATTGTGCATAGCAACTTACCACGAATTATTACCGTCAGTGTCCGAGTAGTTTGTTTCAACTAACTTGATCATTGATTCTAAATATCCTTGATAGCTGGACCATTCATCTGGACTAAAACACGTTTACAAATTTGATTCGTTATAAAACCCAAACCTATGAATTTCTAAAAACGGATTTTCATAGGATGAACTCATGTAAACCGGTCATTTTAATCAATTGAAGAATTGATTGGTTTGAAATAACCTATATATAGTAATAATAACCTCGTGTGTCGTATGATGTAACCATAAGTTATATCAATACATCAGTTTCTTTTATTTATTTCTTTTATTGTTACGAAGGCCCTCAGGTCAAAACGCCGAGAAATGTTTTGTCTATTTTAGGCAGTTGTTATACCACATTTGATGCTTAGTTTCAGTTTATTCACTATTTTCACTAAATCCCACGATGCTGCGCGCGCAAATTCCTTGGGGTACTAAATCCCGCCAAAATCAAAACAAACAAATTTTAGTATCCCAAGAAATGCGCGCGCACAGCATCATGGAATTTAGTAAAAATAGTGAATAAATTGAGATAAAATTTTTGAAAACCAACCAATACGTACTTTTCCTCAATTAAATTCTTATACAAGAGATTAACCTCTCGCCATCGTTCAAGTTTCAATAAATAATCTACTTTTTTCTTCGCTTTCACATTTGGAAATAAAAATTCACCTAGAAACACAGAAACACAACATTATTTCGATAAATGCGGGTTCAGCATTCTTCTATGCGCGGGTAACACACCTCACCCCTTTAAAACCCCTGGGGCCGGTTGTATTAAGCCCGTTTAGCTTAAACGGTGGATAAGTTCAAAATAGAAAGAAAGTCTGCCGTTTTATTCAACAAGCGAGCTAAATTTTTTTTACCTTGATACAAAGATACTGTCTACAACTACATATTCAGTGCAAAATATTCAAGTTGACTCATTCAAGAGAGACGTAAGAGTGTTATTTAATTTTGACTTACCCACCGTTTAAGCTAAACGGGCTTAATACAACCGGCCCCTGGGAAATATAAATAATAAACTGTAGTATTTTTACCTAATGGACCATTTATAACTTCGAGAGCACCCTCGTATTTCTCTTGCATTTCCAGGACGAGAAGGTAAACATACACCTCTTCGTGGCTTTCCACCTTTTTGTCTTTGATAAATTTTAGGATCATTTTTTCGGCCAGTGGCAGCAACATGTTTTTTTTGACGTGTTCATCTTCGCAGACGCTTGCCTGGGTAAAGAAAGAACTGCCTTTATCAGACCTTTTCTCTTTTATCTTTGAAGTCGCTAAATTTGAATCGCGATAACGCTGTGTCCAGAAGCGATTTTAACTAAAAAGGTAACTTTGCCGATTTTTTCGGTACCCGCATTGACCGGGCTGCTTATGATTTTTTGGGTCGGAACAGAGCGCCATCGCATTGACACATTGACTTTGATAATTAACATCAACACATTGACTTTGATAATCAACTACCATCAGGCATTGCGCGCTTGAAAGGTAAAAGTTCTATTCGTGACAAAAAATGGCCATCGCGGCTTCATATAATCGACACACAACGAAAGATAAATTATAAATGGCAACCATCACGACCTAAAGGCAATACCTTTTGACCTGGTGTATATGACCGCCAAAGATACAGTTGAAATCTCACAATGAAACCATCAAACCATTTTACTGCGGGTTTCCGGCAAAATTTTCCCGCCGAATTTTTTAAAATTAATGCCTGTGATAGCTAAGTGTACGGGAGACCTACAAACCTGCATGATACAGCTCATGACCGCCCAAAAGTAATATGGATTTTTCTGAAACTTTTTATATAAATTCATTGCCACCTACAATGAGAACATGTAATACTGTAATTAATGGACCATGCCCCTATTAAACTACATAAATGTATATACAGTAATAGTGCTGTATATGGTACTGTAAATATACCTGTTGCTGTTTCTTGTATTGTGACGTTCTCACGTAAGACATGAAAAGATGAGTTGATAATTCTTCATTTTGGGGACTTTTTTTCACAGCCACTTCGTAAATATCGGATATTTCGGAATCTAAAAGGTTTTGAAGGAATTTCAGACATGACATGTTTTACCCAAATTTCATTTTTTACAGCTTTAAGATCGTATATACTCGGCTTGTTTGGTTACCATTCACTTTACAGGAATTGTAACTTTAACTAATGGACCACTGTCATAACAATAATTTTTGTTTAGGTGCCAGACCAATGAATAGGAACCAACATGCCAGTAAGGAGGATGTCAAGGAATTTGTATGAAAATGAATTGATTAACTTCTGGTCTATTGCATGTACAGACAGATGAATTCAGGACAGTAAGAGTGAAAAACTTGTCTTGCAACTAAACTGGCTTGCAGGCTTTATTAACAGAGATGACTTATAGGACTGGATTGTTAACTTCCTTTGTCATCTCAGAACATAAATTTCCTATCGAAAGCATTCAAGGAAAAGCATCGACATATAATTATGAGGGACTAAACCAAGAATGTTGTGAACATAGCTTTGATTCCCCTTTGTAGGCCATCAGCTGCATTTCTCACAATGTTCCTGGTTTGGTATTATTATACAATGATTAATGTTTATGCATTTGTTAATCCATAGACAATCCAAAAGACATCTTTTGTCTTTTGGATTGTCTATGGTTAATCTTAAACACATTTGGAGTTTAATTTATGTTCATTGTAACCGAGCGACTGTTGGGGGTTGAACAATAAACTTTGATGAGGTTCATCATTCCGAAAATAACTGCAGAAACAAATTTCTAACTAGTCCAATATAGTTAGCGTTTTTAACATACGTCTTTCCATTTCTTTAAAGCAAATAGTCATTGCTTGCAAGGTTGAATCATCCGCTATTTCTTTTTTTTTCACTTCCTCCATCAGTTTCTCACACTCCTCCCGTCTCCCAGACCTGAGTAAAGCAATTGATTTCAGGACCTAAAAAGAATAGTTATGAACACATGAATATTATTCAAATGGAAAACTGAGAAGATGTGGGACTCATTAAGGAGGATCTGGAAAGCTTCACTAACACTGTGCAATCAGGTCAACTGAAGTAAGTTCAGAGAATCCCACAAGTTCAGAGAAGCCAACATGTTAGTAACACTGTAACTACTGTAAGTGGATCTGTACAATTCTGCAAGCTCGATGCACACTAACTTCCATTGCAAACAAAAGGGAGGTAACTGCAAATTGTTTGTGCTCTGACTGGTCAAAAGAATACAATAGGCTATATTTAAATTAAGTATTATCCTAAACCTTACATATTTTAATATTCTTGTAATTTTGCATGGTGACATAAAATAAGTACCATAAGTATAATACTGCAAAGCTTTCGGTCAGTTCATTTTATTGCACCAATGAAAGCCCGTGTTAATGGACCAAAAGCTTTGCAGTACATGTAAGTGGTGTACCTACAACCACAAGCTAATTTATAACAATCCAAAATAATGTTAACAAAACAGCAAGAAACTACATGACTTGAGCACAACTAGACCATGCACATATTTCCCCAGCAAAGAATATGTATGTAAGGATAGCAAGTTCAATTATAGACAATTAATATTAACAATGGCAGTTTCAAGGCTCATTCTTATGATATGGTTAATTGTATATTGATTGCCATTTTGAGGAATGAAAATGAATGTCATAATGCCATATTTCTGTTTATACACAGGACGGCAAAGTTTGAAATGTGCTGTATTTGCATGCATACTTATTGGATTACTCAAGGCATGAATTGTATAAAATCATTATAATCACATGTATTATAATATAGTGTAAATAGGCCTTTATTTCAACTTAAGTATACTTTGCAAATGATATACTTTTATGGGCGAGAGCAAATTTGGAAAATGATGATTAAGACAAAGCTTCTTGAAGAAAGGGCAAATCAAGACTTGCACAAGAAAGAAATCATTACCCAAATTATGCATGTCTGCATCATTTTTCAAAATCAACCAGACATTAATAGACCCCAAAAAGTATGTAAATCTCACAGTGGCTAATCTCATTTTGGAGCAGTCAAAACCTTTATATTGTCATGGTTCAAGAGGGTGTGGATTGGAGAAATCAGGGCTAGTCCCCTGATTTGGGTTTCAAGTTTCAATAAGATCATGATTGCACAAAAAATGTCGCTTCTAAGAGCCTTTACAGCTTTAAGTAACAAGCATGCAGAGACGTATTTCCTGTACAAATAAACACAACGCAACACAGAGTTGATAATAGCGAGCAAATTCAGCAATATTTACCTTAGCACAGTGCAGGTCTTTCTGTTTCTTAAGGATTTTATCAGCATGCTGAATAGCTTTTTTATTGTTCATGCTATCCAGTGCATCTAAATTACGAAAGGAACATATGAGGAATGAATATATGAAAAACACTAATACGTAAATGGTTAATTCCATAATCCTAACCATAAACTGGTCGCAATCTTCGTTCATTAACGTCCACATGCCTGGAAGCCATCTTGCTTCACTTGACCACTTATCCAAAAATATCATCGCTCAGGTTCTGATACAGACTCACAACATACACCATTTCATCTTTGCGTTCACAAATATAACGAGTTCACTAAATATTACATTCTCCAACTCAAAATTTCAAAGGCGACGGAATGTAGGCAAATGACGGAATGTAGAAACAGTACAGTAGAATTTCAGTTTTATTACTTGAATTTTTAAACCATTTTCTAGCGTCGATTATTCCGTGTTCCTTAGAAGGAACAATTTGTACCATTGTTTTTCAGACTTATAATATAACGGAGACACAGATCTGCTTTTTTAAAGTCGATCAAGTCATCAAGATTAGGGTTGGATTTAAATAGGAAACTTCATACGCAAAAAAGACAGTTACAAAAGTGCAAAAAAGTAACGCCTATTGTCTAAAGCTACGTTTAAGCGATGGGATTTCATTGTCTACCGAAATAAGATCAATATTTTTGCAATTCAAAAACACTTCAATTGTATAAATAAACTATTGGTTCTTACAAATTCCGTCTCCTAAGTTTATGAGATGACTCAGAATACAGAACAAGAAGAGGAACTCGAAGTTTTGCGTGCTATATACGAGGAAGATGAACTTTTTAATGAACTGAATGAGACCACTTTTCAATACAGATTTGGAGAGTCGGGTGAAAGCAAGTCCTTCCTGCTAGAAGTTCAATGGACAGATACATATCCAGAATGCTTACCGTCTATTAACTTAAATGCTTTTTACAATAAACACCTTTCAAATGAGTTAAAAGACATTATTGTTGAAAAAATTACAAACGAAATTGTGGATAGTGTTGGGGCAGCAATGACGTTTACAATATTTAGTTGGGTTGGAGAAAATTTCGAGTCGTTAATGGAAGAGCATATGGATCTCGTCAATACGGAGGTGGGTTTTTTGTAAATTCAATCGTTTATGGTATATTCTATATATAGGGTTAGTTAACCACCATATGGTAATTATATAAACCTAAAATAACTTTATCAGAGTAAATGGTAGAGATAATAAGATTTTAATTGCATTTTAATTGAGTAACAAATTTTAGTGTTAAATTTTGAAGTTTTGTCATTAACTGGTCATTTGCAATGCAAGGGCCAGTTGTATAACAAACAGCTAATTAACATTTAACTATGATTATGGACAGAATGGGCCAATTAGAGTTACCGTAACTAGGATTTAACAATGAAAAAATGTAGTTAAAGAGTTTTATACAACCAGTTCCAGAATGTTACCATTGGATGAAACTTTGGGATTTAATAATAACTGTTTATTAAAAGGTTAAAAGGACTGTCTTGGTAAATTTTCCCAGGACTTCTTCATATATCGAGTGCTATATTTTTTAGAAGGAAGATGCTCTTCTGACATTGGCACATCCAGAAGAAGTTATAGATAAACCAGTCAAGGAAAAGAAAGTTCAATTAACAAAGCAACAAAAAAGAAAATTGGCGGACAGAACAAATCATAAAGGGGAACGAGAAAGAGGCTGGAATTGGGTTGACATTGTCAAACATCTCAGCAAGACAGGTGGAAATTAGATGGATGTGGGAAAGGAAGTCATTCCAAATCCCTGGTTGGCATGATTTTTTGGTGGTTGCAGGCAAAATAGTAACCAATTTCTATCCAGAGGTCTACCAGAGTTTAGCTAGCTTTCCCAATAGCAATAAAGAATTGCAATAAACACATTTAGCATGTCATCAAAACCACATCATGGGTGATCAATGAGGATGACTGCCATTAGCTTCAACTACACAATCTATTACTGTACTCTTAGGGCTGCTTTCCACTGTTGTTGTTTTTGCCTGCATGTACACACACATAAAAGCTTAAAACCTTCTAACATGTTAACTATATAATTAATCTTTCACTTCACAACAAAATCCAACCCTATTCATCTATTCAATTGTTAATATATACATACTTACAAAAAAGGTGACAGTGGAAAACAGCCCTTAGTTGAATGTTGCAAGTTGTAAGAAAATTACAGCAAAAAATTATTCAATGCTTTAAACAAGAAATGTAAATTATTAAACACATTACATAAACTGAAACTAAGTATAACTATAAATTGTTCTATTGCATGCAACATTGCTCTTGAGTACCCCAGACTACCCTTCAGAAAACATTGCTGCAGAAATATTGTTTGCTACCCATGTTTGCCAAGGTTGAAAGAGCAGAGGACACAATTTTGTGTTTGCAAAAAACTATATACGTGATAATTTGAGCGCGAGAAACTTTTCGGCAATTTGTCAACATTGTGGTACACCGTATTTGGGATGCCTATGGAAGTATTTGGCAATTTCCTGACACACAGTCACAAATGTGACATGGGTACTCATTGTGTAGGAGTTATGAAATCAGTATTATAGAGAAATTGGAAGCAAACAATGTTTTGCACACAAAATAGAAGTTAGGGGTTCCCCTCTCTGTCCACTATATTTTTTTTAATCTTTAGTATTTTTCTGAAAATAAACACAACTTAAACCCAACACCTTGCCTTAAAGTGAGCTCTCGCAAGTGACGTCATAATTCGCAAATTTCGGTTTATTATTACTACCAGTTGACAAACATGCCTTAAATTGTAGTACTGCTGTTTACACTTTTGCCTGCGATTTCAAAAGCATTTAAGGCTCCAAAAAGTTGTAGAAATCAGCGGACTACTTTTTTGATACGTCAATACGTCATGGGTCACTCAGTGCAAGAGCCCAATATTAACCGTTTTCTATTGTGAAATGCAAATATTTTTCACAAATCTCTCCTATACGTATAAAAGTTTTCTAACTATAAACTTCAAAAAACACAAAATGAAACATAAAACTAGACGGCAGCTGAAATGCTGAATATCGTTTACTTCGCCTGTATTGGGCCATAGTGACCAACAACATCGATCTTGACGTCGCCATTGTTGACACACAGTTCTTGAACCGGACTGTCAGGAAGGAGTGCGATCCTCACACGTTTACGCTCTGCGGCTAGTTGTGGGTTGCGTGCCAAGGTGAGTGCAATGAACCACTTGGCGCGGGCCTGGGGAGAACGAGTCCACTTCGGGTCATTTCGGTTGTTCCCTAAATTATACAAAACATTTTCAATATCGGAAACAAGGGCCGGTGAACTCTAATACAACTTTAACGATAACTGTGGTCTTCTGTAGAGTCTGTCTACAATCCTTGCTTGAAGCTAAAATGGTTTTTGAAGTTCGAATAATTTACTTCCAGGCTCTGTGATGTTACGTACTCATTTCAATATTAGTCGTCTCACACTTTCGGATCATGGATCAAACAGCCCCTTACTACACTTTACTCTTTAAGAAGACTTACGTGTCTCGTGATCATCGATCAGTATTTGACAAAACACTCGAAGAACTGGGTTTCTAAAAGCTGCTTGGACGTGAAGATAACAGACGTACGCATTGTAACCTTTTAAAAGAATTAAAGACAATAAGGTTGAATTGAAAAAGGATGGTAAAAGAATGTATATTAGCTAAAAGAATGTTATGTATGTATAACTTATGTAAACATTAAGCTCTGTTCACACGATCCAATTTTGTTGGATCCAATTCACTTCTGACGTATGAAATAGGGTCGGTTATTGATAAAGTAGAACTACATTGGCTTCAGTGGATTTGCTAGTCATATACATTACAAAACAACAGACTATAGAACATATATCAGAGATGAATTGGATCCAACAAAATTGGATCGTGTGAACAGACCTTTATAATACCTCCAAAGATGATAAAGTCAATGAGTTGAAGTCAATGTGTAATGTGCTGTCTGTTGTGTGTTACCTGGATCGAGCCATTGGAATCCATCAGGCAAAATGCTATGATCAATTCTTGGCAACATCAGAAGTCCCACAGCCATTATTTTCAAGATACGAAAAATGGCGGAAAAGACACCCATCGGAAGACCAACAAAAAACCAGAAATACGAAAACACCAAATAGACATTCCTGCGTGGAGGATGAAAATCAATAGTGTTTATGACGAAATGCCGCTGAATACTTGCAACTGATGCATCGCTCTGTGTGGGGCCTTGTTATACGGCGAAATTTTTCTTGTAGCTTACTAAATGCAATGCTACTTTTAAGAGCAGGAAATTAGTAAAGAGTCTTTAAAATGTACATTTAAGAAATTTCCATGAAGCGGCAATAAACACAAAAGTTTTGTAAATTGTACTGCAAGTAGGAATATATGCATAGACTCTTGTTGGAAAAAGCCAGTGAAATCGCCTGATTTGATCACTAGATCTCAGGTCGTTCTATTCTGCGTTGTCGGAAGTTGCCAATATTGTATTTTTACACGCTTCTTGCCATAGTAAAAAAGTATCACAAAATTGGATACTTTCGTAATACTTGACATTTTGCACTTGGCGACTATACTAAGTTCCGCATGCTCTTTTTAGCTGTGGTGATTTAATTCCTTCCTGGTACCTAGATAATAAGTTGGTCAATTATGCAAAAGGTCTAATTGAAAGTGCATGATCTACGCGTACCTGTTGTTGATAGAAATGACGTTCCTGGAGTAGTTACGATCTCGGAATATCGTCACAGAAGCTACGAGCAAACAGCATCGGAAGAAAAAGGCCACACCCAAGAATACGCTAGATCAAATGTCGAATTTTTGAAATTACGATGTGTATCATGTGTTTCCTGAATGTCTATGTAACACTATTTAGGTTCGCTACGGTTCTAAATGAATATGTGTGAATAATGTTTTAGTTAAACGGGACACACAAATTAATATTTTTATTCTTTACCATTGTTATTATCGGTAGTTCTAAAATTCATTCTGCACCACATAGTAATTATCCTGCTTTTGACGCAGAGCCTAGCTAGTTTATCCTGATAATTCCTGATAATTATACTAGGGTTAAGCGTGGTTAATTAAAAAAATATTAAATTAAATGATTTTCATACTTCTACATGCATGGCATGTATAGAGAATGCTGCTTGCACCAAAAAATAACGGTACAGAAAGGGAATATTCACAAGATGATCCGAAGACACAATCCATGCACTTACCCGCTGGTAGTAATAAAGGCATGGATAAGATGCCAAAAAATACCAAATTTTAACAGATACAGCAGAAAACAAAGAATAGATGTGAAAATCCAGTTAAATACGAAGCCTGTAATGAAAGATATGTGACTGATATGATACAATACGATATGGCCAGTAGAACAAAATGATTAGACACAAAACAGCCCAGCAACAGCTATCAATAGTTGCCTGATGATGGTTTGCGAGAAGACAAAGTGTATAATGGTTGAGCAAATTACTCAATTATGGAAACATAACTTTGGTATAAGGCATTTCGCCGTGGTCCATAATGAATCCAACAAAAATGGTCTAAATATAAATATGATCTAGTATGGTTTATGGTCCAAGCAAGAACTCACCCCACAGAAAGTATCCAATCTGAAAACTGTGGTAACGAAGTCCTATTGCCTGTAAAACGAGTGTATGTGCATGTGTGTTAGTTAGTAGTGAGACGGACTAGTCAATTCCCACTTCACATGATATCTTACAAACAAGCAATTTTATTTATACACAGGGAAGTTAGACAGAAATATGGTAAAATATATTGTTCAACTTACAATCATAAACTGTGACACGCTTATATTCCTAGGAATAAACGATTTATCCCCTTTAAACATCTTTACCATGTTTCCTAAAATAAATTAACGGAAAACAAACTTTACAAAACAAACAGAAATCCAACATTAAAATACATAGTTCTACTAAAGTGTTGTTACTGATAGGTCTTAAACCTTGGGTACGCTGTAAAAATAGTAACAATTTAAAATGGTTTACCTCATTTATCAGACCAATTTTTTATTGGTTAGAAAACTATAAACTTGGTCAGGGACGCCGGAAGATCGATAATTGGATGGGCATATATTCATATATCCAAGTTCTGAAGTTCACAGACCGTAAAAGCAATCGATTTCAAAAGAAACTAATAATGCAGAACTCGTATATATGAAGATATGCCACACCCCCCCCCCCGATTTATTGATGTTCCGGCGTGCCTGAACTTGGTTAAAACTTTGAGTTATCAACTGCCCGTATATTCCCATACTCTATAGCTATACATACTTATGATTTTCCATGAAACGAACGAGGGAGAGCGCACAGACCGCAGTTGTCAGGATTACACCAGCTAAAAGTGATCCTAAATGGAAAAATAATTTAAATAAAACATAAATATAAGAAACCAACGGATTCAGAGGCAAAATCAAAATATAGAAAATCAGCCTTTAATTTCTTGCAACACATCAAATTTTCATATCGACAAATGCATTTCTTTTCCTCATCATTAAATATTAAATGACCGATTGCAGAAGTGACGCTAGACTTGGAAAAGTGGAGGTTATGATAATGACTTAAGATTTCGTAAAACGTAGATTCAGTGGCAAACATTTAGTTAATGGTAAATTTACAGTGGTAAATGATCGACTTTCTTACTTTCCGCATCATTAAGATCTAGAATATAATTATGACATGGAATGACGTTTGAAAAATAGGTGGATAGCACAAATCATGGCCTTAATATGTCTCAATATCACCTTATTCTTAAAACTTTGCATGGTGAATTTTTCACTCTTTAAATCATCAATTTGTAGTAACAGAACGTGTATTATTGTAATTATGCAGAGCGCTAATTTGGTCTAGTGACCTGGGCCATTAATTTTAATTAATTGACTGCATGGCTTTTTAACCGTTTTAACAAAACTAACCTAAATATCCACTGACCAACCAAGGAGGAAATATCGATTTTCCAGGATTATTCAGTTTTTCATATAACAAATATATCAAACCGATGGCGAGCTTGAAGAAAAATAACAACAAAATGATTATTACTTTAGATTTACGCTAGATAAATCGAATTTCCAGGAATCTCAGGAACTAATCTTTTGAATAGAATAAGTTTCAAATGCCAATCGCTTAACTGATTGAACTCCTAATATTAAACACGTTTATTAATAAACACTTGTCGCGGACCCTCTCATGGAAACAGAAAAACGCGACAAGCACTTATGCGCCAGCTCCGCGGTCAAACGTTGTTTACTCTCTGATACTTGGTCACTCATTTTTCATAGCTCGTTCTTGCCAGTCTCGTGATTTTCTCTGTCGTTGAAGCGAAAATGCGCGTTATACCATCATGGATGTATACCAAAAATGCATGCTATACACAAATAGACCTTTTGCATTATAGACTACTTCTTGATCTATGCAAGGAAATGCAATCAAATCACAGCTGAAAAGAGCGTACTGAAATTAGCAGAAATGCAAATTTGGTTGCGAAATGTTGTAAAATGCGGAAAATATAGCCTTGCAAAGTTTGCAAATTTGTATACTTTTTACCACAAACGGAAATTGTTACCACATTCAGGGCAATAAAATTTTTTAAGACCTTGGGCATCATAAATGGCTACTTTTTTCCATTAATCCAGTAATTTCCAAATAAACTCAGTAGTTAGTTCTAAATATATACTGTTCAATATTAGTTTATAGAAGAATTTATAAATGATCGAATTGTTAAATAAACAATGAAATTAGCGAAATGAAAACATTAATTGAAAAGTACATAAAATTAATTGTAATATAAAAATAAAACAAAATTTATAGTGAATTTCTTGATGTTAATATTCTTTCTAAATACTATTGTAGAAATTATTGTAAAAACTAGAGTCTAAGGATAGTGCAAAGTTTCCATTCTCTGTAAGCGTTTTGACTTCTGGGCCTTCCGCCAGTAAAAAATATAAAGCCAAAATAAAAATAAAGTTTCAAATAAACTTTGCACTAAAAATGTTATTTAAGATAATAAAGAACTCACGCTATAGAGACTTATGCCACAGATCATCATCACAGAAAGAGTTTCAGTTGAAAACTTAAAATCTAAAATTGTTGAACGAAAAATCGACAAAGTTAATGGACGACGCCAAAAGACTCAAGACTGGTATACGAATTTCAATACAGACGGCGAAAGATCGTTAAGTGGGGGCTAATGTTCATATATTAAAGCCTCTTCCGGACGAGCAAGTTTCATTTGTTCGTGTGCACGTGCCAACTATTTTACTTTGACAGTTTCGTTTGCAGCCAGCGATGTAATCGTACAGCGGACAACGTGAGCGCACCATTGCAAAATTCTATAGTCCGCTGGCGAACCTGCTGTCGAAGTTTGCTGGCGAAGTTTTCTTTGTTGTCTCATACAGACGAGCAAAATTTGTACTTGATTTTGAACAAGGGTACTTGTCATAGAAAAAATTGTGAAAGTTAGGCGTACAGACGAACAATTAAAACTTGTTACATGAAAGCTTGTCATAGAAAACTTGCTCGTCTCTTAAAGGCTAGTTTCCACCCAGGAAAAATCTCCTTTGGATCGGAACGGACAAGAAAATTTCCTTTGTCGACGAGTTCTCAAGGCGGCGTTTATACAAAGGAAACCGATCCAAAGGAGAATTTTCCTGACAGGAAACTAGCCTTAAGAGGATTAACGTTCAGCATCATTAGTTCAGTTTGAAATTGATTGTTTTTGATCTGACAAGAATATATGAATATTGACCTTCCTGCATGCCCTCCCACTTAACGGCCGCCTGTATTCTCGTGCCCCAGGTGATCTGAAATGGCGGGAAAGGACTGATGTCGGTTGAAGCAGCCTAATATGTCTTAAAATATACTTTATTTTATTTTCAGATTAATTTTAGAACTATAGTTCTTATAACTGAACACAATCACAAAATTTCGACGAGATTCATAGAATAAAAAAAGATATAATCCATTAAATACTACAGAATCGATCTCTACTTTGTCAACCCTTCTGAGCACTGATTGTCCGTAAAATACGAGCGCGAAAGGATATGCTACACATTCACCAAATGTTCCTAAACCAATGCCTCAACCAAATATATATTGATCAAACTCACCTTTTTGGGGATTGTAAAATTTTCTCAGGTAAAACTCAACTCTTCCATATTCCCGAGGTCTACAAAATGAGGCACAGTACTTTACTTCGATTACAATTGCAATACACCTTTTCGATAATTACGTTTATGGGCCTGGAAACCTCGCCCGCCCACATGTACAACGCTTTCAATTTCGAACACCAAAATGCATTTTCTACGATAGCATGCAGCAAAAGGGGTGATACAAATGCAGTTTTAAGTCGTATGAAAATATACCCTGTCAATATACCAGCACAAAATAAATATAATCAGAATTATAACCATAGACAGCGCAATAGCGAATGGTTTCTTTGAAAGAAAATCGACTAAAAATATTAAAAATTAAAACAAATCCATCATTATTTTGATGATATTGACACAGTTTTTTGATGAAATTGACACAGTAATCTATTTACTTGCCAATATACAAAACTGAGTATTGCTGCCTAAAACGGGCGATGTGCGTCTCTTACAATGTGCAGGCAAAGTCGGTATAACATATTGTATTATACTGCACACTCGATTTTCTAACGTATTTTTTAAGCACACGATCATACTTTGGTTTAAAAATGTTCTTCACGTGTTCCATCAACCAGGGTCTGACCAACTTCACCTGAGGGGAAGTTCTTTTATTCTAAATGAACATGAATTCAAAGTATTTTTGAGTGAAATTCGTTCCGTATTCGTAGTTTACTATAATAAGCTTCATTTAATAAAACGTTAAAGTTAAATAAAGATCGCGTGGCAACGTCCAGTGCAAATCATGCGAAAAACAATTACAAAAAATGTTCTACAATTCATTTTAAAAACGAACATTACGTCATGACGTTTATTATTTATCATGCTATGACGTCACTCGAGGAACATAAAAATTTCATCGCTGGGTGCTAATCATAGACATTGCATGGATATTTGAAATAAGTAATAAGTACTGTTCTATTTACAACAAATTTCATGCTTCAACAATTGAAGGAAATCTCCTTATAAAATAACATGCATATAACGCGTGTTCTGATTGGTTGAAGCCCGTGTTTGGATCAGGCCATCCAAACACGGAATCCATTAAGTAATTGTTAATTCCAAATGAAAACCACAAGGAAGGGAGGGACCTGTGTTAATAGGATATATCATGCATTCTTTTCAAAAGTTTTTGTGTCTCTCTTTTGTCATAGCTATCCTCCTATGAGGACAGACATATGCAAATAAGTTGTGGATCCCCTAGGCGTCGCCAGTATCGATAAGTGTGGTGGAAATAAAAGCCATCAATTTGAAAATAAATTAAAAATGTGGAACAAAAAGGTATGAGTTTGTCCCCCCTCACATATCAAGCTGACGGCGCCACTGTGTCAAGCGGCAATACTTACGTCGCCAGGAAAAAACTGCTCTCCTCTGATTCCATAGTTTTTGATTTCCCAATAAAGTACGAATATGAACTTGGCCATAATAAACACATAACATATTATTATAGGCATCTCGGTCAACACGAGAGCTTTAGTTAGGAACGAAGAATTGTTCTAAAAATTGGTACACGAAAACACTCTTAATCGGTAGAATAATTGCTAGACTTATAGATTAGCTTGTAATTTCCCAGGCGAGGAAACGAATAGAAAATTGGGCACATTTATGTATGGATTTTGCGATAGAAGAAATTCGAAAAGATTGTGATGCAGGCTCCACCAAGATTAAAAATAACTTTGTTGTAAGCGCAGCCTGCTACTGAGATATTGGTAAAAATATAAATGGATCGAGCAGTGGCACTAGAATCATTTGTTGTAAACCCCTCCCCCCCCAAGAAATCCTTAGGTTCGTATCAGGAGTTGGAATATAATGAGACAATCGAGCATCAAATGAACTTACTTTACATTTCTGGAAAGTGCTTGTCAAATATAGGCAGAAACTGTAAAATGAAATGCAAACCATTTTAATAAAGTGCAACATGCTGACAACCACGTTTTGAAGCAAAAATATAACATTTTTCATCCATGCAGTCCCGTAATCAACAACTATATTAATCCGTCGAGCGTTTTTACCATGCAGTAAGATATTTGTCAAATAATCCTGGGGCCGGTCCACCGGATTGTGGTTTTCTCGATCGCTCCAAAAATCGTACGGTATAACCTGTCTTAGACTCAATATTCCTAAACTTGAGGAATCTCTCTCACAATTGTAAGCTCAAAATGTCTAGTTTTATCACTTTTGGGGCATTTTTACAACGTTAATAAAATCACTATTCGATGGATAGAGCTATCCAACTTTCGTACAACCGGCCCCTGACGTGTTAGCGATGAAAACAATAGGCGGACGATAAGAATCGTGTACGTAAGAATGGAGAGAGGTGGGAGAACATCGCCACCATGAATCATTAAGTTTACTTACAATATCGCACAATAAGGAAGGCCCATCATTGCTCCAATAATTTTGTGATACGTCGTCAGGCAAGCAAAAAACGGGTAATAAAGGAAAGCACATTCAATTGCAATGCCGACGACGAAAAACACTATAAAGAAAATCAGTTTCACAAAGGCATAGTATGATATTTACTACACAAAATGTTTTGCACGTTTTTGTATTTTTATTACCTCTTTCCCAAGCGTTTTTGCCTTGGAGCCCTAGTGATGCAACTAGAACGATGATTGATCCAGTAGCAGCTCCAAACACAAACATGCTGGCAAGACGATGATGATCAATACCGAGGAAATCTATAGGGCTAAATACGGTGGAATATATTACACAGCTATTAAACTCCGTCTATACCCAGTAAAAGAGCAATAAAGCACTCAATAGGAAGGCTTTTTAAATAAGAGAGGATTTCACTTCATTATTTTAAACCTAGTTTCCATTTATGATTTTTGGCACTTCCGTTGAGGCAGGTAAATTCTAGGGGTTTAAAGGGTCTTATTAAAGCAAGTCATTCTCGCCCATTAGAAATATTCTATGAGTAAATTTGTTCTTATTTCTGCATACTAATCGGTCATTGTTGACTAGACACACAAAAGAATATTCCATCATATCAGCCACCTTGACATGTTAACTAAAAGGACACCAGGGGCCGGTTGTATAAAAAGGTAGTTAACTTTTTACGATAGTTAGTGGCAAAATTGGTCAATCAGAATAATGTATTTTCTAGTTAACTACGATTTAACTACTTAAAATGTTGTTAAAGAGTTTTATACAACCGGCCCCTGGGCTACACTCAACGTGCAAGTCTTTCTTGGTCTATTCGACCAAACGTAGTTGCACAAAAAAACCCAGATTAATTCACAAAACTCACACAACAAGCCCAGGTCGACCTCCCCAAACGTGTTTCTTAAAACTCTTTCTTCGTCGCAGAGATGCCAAAATCGTCAGAATAATTGCCAGGAAGAGATTGTAGTTTTCTCATTATCGGTTTTAGACCAAGGGACAACATACCCTTCGTCTCTTGTAACAGCGCTAGCTTGTACTCACTGTGCTCAGACGGGCTTATTTGCCATCTAACGCTCAGCGGGGATTCAAACAAAAAAATTCATGAGTTTCACAATTACTTGCTCCAGGGCCGCCGAAAGGTTGCTTTCTTCTTGACAAAAATATTGGTAGGCTGGATTTCCACTTTCAGAGAAATAGTAAATCGTTCGCTAGCAAAATATTTGCATATTTTCTTTGAATTGAGAACAGTCAAGTTGAACTAACTTATTTCAGGTGTTAAAATCTAATTAAAATATGCAAGAATTTCGCTGCTAACAAGTGGAAATCCAACCGTACTGTCGTCATGCTACGTGCACGAAATATTTTCTCTTTAAATCCAGTCCCTATTAACCGTTTAGTTTCCTAATTGCAAATCACGAAATCCGTAACGTAACGATTATTACCAAAATTTGCCTCCATGTCGTCACGTCGAGAGGAAATTCGCCTTAAAATTCTCCAACTAAAATAAGGTACTAATACTTTAAACTTACTGCAGGAAGCAAAAGCAGATGAGGATAATATCTGGTATCAACATTACACGCAACACTGGAAAAAGATGAAAAACGTATCAGCACGTACTTTCCCTAATAAACCTTTCCCCTAATAAATCTTTCCTCTTAAGGCTAGTTTCCACTCAGGAAGAATCTCCCTTGGATCGGAACGGACAGGAAAATTTCCTTTGTCGGTGAGTTCTCGGGTGGCGTTTATAAAAAGGAAACTTTCCTGTCCTATCTGATCCAAAGGAGAATTTTCCTGAGTGGAAACTATCCTTAATAGACCTTTCCCCAAATAGACCTTTTCCCATTTAGCTTTCAAGCGCGCAATGCGTGACGGTAGCTGATTACCAAGCAACTTTCAATTGCGATATCGCTCTGTTTTGAAGCGATTTTGTTTGTAAGAAAACCTTGCCGATTCTTTAAATCGCTCCGGAACATTGCGAAATCACAACTCAAATTGACTTGGATAATTAACTACCGTCACGCGTTGCGCGCTTGAAAGATAAAAGAGGAAAGGTCTATTGCCTTAAAAAAGTTGATCAATTTTGTGAAACCATACCCAGCCAGTTACATTTACAGGTAGTTTAGACAAGTATAACATGAGAAATGCGTTTTTGGTTTTAAAAATTCCCACTTTATTCAGAAGAGAAACAATAAACCTAATCTCAATGACGCGTCATTCAAACTTTTTCTATACAATTAATGGCAAATCAATGCAGTTTGAAAAAATAGCGAACAATGTTGGTACAAAAACTGTTGGTAACAATTCTGGTAAACGCCAGGTTCAGAGATTTTAGCGGTGTATAAATTAAATATGGCTCACCTGGTTGACGTTTCCTGGGATGATGTTCTTGTATAGTTAGCCATTGCTTGTTAGGTAATGAAAACTTTGAAAGAGATATTGAAATTATCACTTGATGGAAATCGTGCAATTTACCCCAAGCTTGTGGACTGTAGTGAGTTAGAAATTCATCATTTTGATGTTTATTTTATTGTAAATATTGTGTTGTACACATAAAAAACACGCCAACAAAGCTAT
Organism: Dendronephthya gigantea; assembly: GCF_004324835.1. Lineage (NCBI taxonomy): Eukaryota > Metazoa > Cnidaria > Anthozoa > Malacalcyonacea > Nephtheidae > Dendronephthya > Dendronephthya gigantea. The sequence continues at coordinate 226,060 of NW_021163026.1, read as the reverse complement.
GATCTATGGAACAGTCAGCGAGTATTAAAGATGCAAATAAGCAAAAAAATTTAAATGCATAACTAGTAAAACGGCAGAACTTAGTTAAAAAATCTTGTAGAAAGCGTACAGTATAACCAGGGCGATAATCTTCGAGGAGGAGTGCATATATTTATCTATTCGTTCTGCAAGGGGGGATTTCTGGTACAGGGCTAAAGCTGAGCTGTTGCAACGTTTCCTGCATGTTTGGTCCTAAAATAATCGTACGTTTCTATCCTGATTGAATGCATTAAGAGTTGCCAACTTAATAATTATGGAACCAAGTGAAAGGACAATAGATCGCACCCAAAACACGACAGAGATCAATTTTAGACAGGTAAAGTTTGGTCGCTAAGTGTTTTAGGATGTGGAAAATGTGACTGATGAAATTCACTATCTTTTTCTATTATTTTTGTATTTGTATTCCGTACGGGGCCTGTCTGATCAGAGTCTGATTGGTCAAATTCTTATAGCATTACATTATGGATGAATAAGAACAATCAATAAGAATTAAGACAGAATACTGGAGTGGCGATTCAGAACGGTCAAGAATTAAATTCATGTATTCAGAATTTACTGAACATGCATCCTCGTTCCGAGGTTTTTCCTGTCTGATAATCAGACAGCTTCGGACTGCGTGGCACACGCAGTACGCAAAAAACCTGGGTACGAGGATGCATGTCTTTAGATTAAGTTCAGGATTAGGGTTAAATTTAGGATTAGGATTAACCCTTATGAGTCATAAATCTTGTATCCAATCTTAAACCGTAATCCAATCTTAATCACCTAGACCAATTTAAACCAGGAATGACAAAATCTTCTTAATCCACCACTGTGTTTACATCTGTATTATTAATGCGTGTGAATGCGCAATTCAACCACAATACAACAGCGTTATACCATTATCTCTCAAGTATTCTAATAATTTTCACCTGAATAACCAAATAAGTGTTTCATTCGTTGAAGTAAACACTTGAAAATTCGACACATGCAATTTTTCGAACTGCTTAGCGGAAATACACACTTCACAATTCACATGCAATCGAAAAAATTGTTTTGAATACTTCGCACGTCATTCGAGCCGAGGGTTCATTTCAATAAAATTTCACGGGTGAAACGTTCTGAATAATATTATTTTGGGTCTTTGTTCAAAAAGTCGCGCAATGTTTGTTGCGGTAATGCCAGTTACTACGCGTTTCCCTAAAACATATTGGTCGGAACTCGGAACTCGAAATGCCCCCCCTCCCCACTGTGGGCCTACTTCGCCAGTTCAAAAAAGTGGCCACTGGACGTCAATTAAGCCCGCCAGACACGAGAGCTATCACCTGAGCTAACGACCTCGCTAGGCAGTTTATAGTTCAGCCCGAAACTCATCCGCACACGAGAGAAACTTGCCTTTCGAGTGAATTCCTCATAAAAACTATCCACACACGAGAGAAACTTCTTGATAAGTCAGATAATAGTCCCGCGGGGTCTTTTCTTCGGCTAATAGCTCTCGTGTTGGGGGGTTTTAAAAAACGCCGTACATCTAAAGGTAAGGCCATGTTACACGCTGCAATTTTCTTGCAACTTGCAATGCTATTCTACTTTAAGATATGTAAATTAGTGAAGAGGCTTCAAAATGTAAGTGCAAGAAACGTACATTGAGTGTAATAAACGTAAAAGTTTCGTAGTTGCCAAATTTATATCTCTCAAAAGTAGAATTGCATTGCAAGTCGCCAGAAAAATTGCACTGTGTAACAGGGCCTTATTTACTAGACTTACTGACTACATTATTATACCAATTAGTTCAGCCTCTTACATGACCAAGTGGCCTAGCCAGCCTGACGATATTGCGCCAAGGTTGAATATAAAAGATTTTTCTAGAAAAAAAACTTTTTTCTTTTATTAATAAAAGAAGATTTTTGCTAATAAAAGAAGATTTTTGCTAATAAAAAAGATTTTTGCTAATAAAAGAAGATTTTTGCTAGTAAAAGATTTTTGCTAAGAAAAGAAGACTTTTGCTAATAAAAGAAGATTTTTGCTAATAAAGGAAGATTTTGCTAATAAAAGAAGATTTTTGCTAATAAAGGAAGATTTTGCAAATAAAAGAAGATTTTCGCCAATAAAAGAAGATTTTTGCTAATAAAAGAAGATTTTTGCTAATAAAAGAAGATTTTTGCTAATAAAGGAAGATTTTGCTAATAAAAGAAGATTTTTGCTAATAAAGGAAGATTTTGCAAATAAAAGAAGATTTTCGCCAATAAAAGAAGATTTTTGCTAATAAAAGAAGATTTTTGCTAATAAAAGAAGATTTTACTAATAAAAGAAGATTTTTAGATTGTTTCAAAAGTCAAAAATTCGAAATGGCAAATACAATGTGATCATTGTGATGTCATATATTTAAAATAACATTGATCAGTTTTAGCACTTTTATGCTTTTATGTAATCATTTATCAATCCTTCTCTTGAATCTTGAGCCGACTGGCCTTGATGACTGTGATGGTATAATTATGTTATCACTTTATTTTATCATTTTTAAAATATTAATATTTGTTTTTAACTTCTTGATTTTCAAAGTAATAATGTAAATATCAAAAATAATAAAAGAAAATCAAAGGCAAAAACAAAATCTTCTAAAATAAAAGAAGAAATAATAAAAGACGATTTGCCAACCCTGTTTATTGTCCTGCTATGTAAATTTCGAGTTATTATAATAATTCATTTCTTTAGAAATTTATCGTTTTCAAAGTTAATGAACACCAAAATATTAGCATAGCGGGACAAATCGGCAGGCTGGCTACGCTAGTGCATGACTAGATTTATGCCTTTATGCATGTAAACTACCCAGCAGATTGATTTATATGTTGTTATTAACAGAGATTATGCATGAAATGACTTTACTAACGGTTCAATGGGTTTACAAACGATTCAATGCGTTTGGGACAGGAAATTAATCTCATTATATTATAATCTTACAGATATTGCTCGACAGTCGCTAAATATAGACGCCTAATTAAAGCGGGCATATTCACATTATACATGTTTATACAAAACAATCGCTTTCAAAAAACGTTCAAGGGCAAGGCGAATATATATAAACATGTAATGGACTACGTGTCTAGCGACGGCTTTATTTGCATGTGATTCGTTTTACTGCATGAAACGACCAATGAGTAATAATAAGATCGTCAGATAAGTTATATTTGATTACTTGGATTGCAAGAACAACAGGTATAATGCATACTTGTAGTCATAATACGGGTGGGATCTTAAACATGTTTATGATTATATCAAGTGCGACCAACAGCTAAATGCACATGTTAACTTAATTACTTATAGACTTGCTCTAAATGACTAAATCTTTCTTTTATTTCCAAACACATGTAAACAGCAGAGTAATAAAAGAATGCCAACCTGCATTTGTGTGAGATACTTATATATTTCTAGAAAATGGACAAATCTTCTATATACTTACCGATAGCCACAATATCATGGAAAAGTGGTGAAATTCGTAATACACAAAGTGTCAAAGTTCTTCTTCTGGAATAACGTTTCCCGCCAGATAATGGGTATCGGATTCAAATGATCAGATTTCGATGACACAATTCTACCCTGTCTTGTCTTGCCTAATTCCTGCCCCGCGCGTGTGCATGCGTTCGTCGTGGTTTGTATAATAAAATGTAAATAAATTATGTAATATAAATAGGTAATATTAATTAATGTCACCCCAGTGTGTCGCGGTCGGCGTTAAGGCTGTTTTCCACTAGGCGGAATTTTCCGCGCGGAGCGGAAAATTACGCTCGAAAAGTTTCGAGAGGAAAGGCTTTTCAATTTCCACAAGTATCCGCTGCGAGCGAAAAAGTTGGAAAATTAATAAAACGCGCGAAAATCAAATCTCAAATTCAACATGTCGAGTGTAAAACAAAAACAACTGCAAAGATTAATAATTTTAGTTGTGCTTCGTAGGCGACTAGAAAGACAAAATGAAAATACAAGAAGCGGTTTTGGATGCGGAAGATTTATCAAGAACGCATTTTAAAAGGAGAATTCCACCTGTTAATCAAAGAAATGGTCCTTTTTGACACGAGTACTTTTTTTCGTTGTTTCAGAATGGTACCAGAAACTTTTGAAAAACTTCTTTCTTGGGTTTCTCCTTACATACAGAAAAAAAGCAACAAAAAATGCGTGAGCCCATTTCACCCAGTGAAAGATTAGCAGTTACTTTGAGGTACCTAGTACGGAGATGAACAAACCAGTATAGCAGCTAGTTATCGCATAAGCCCTTCGACCGTAGGAAGGATTATTGGTGAAACGTGTCAAGTTCTTTGGCATGTTTTGATCGAAAACGGCTACTTAAGTGCACCAAAAACTAAAGAACAATGGAAGAAAATTGCTAGAGAATTTGAGAGTAAATGGAACTTTCCACATGCACTTGGTGCCATCGATGGGAAACACGTAGTAATGCAGGCACCTGCTCGTTCTGGATCTGATTATTTTAATTATAAGAAGACACATAGTATTGTGCTTTTAGCAGTCTGTAATGCAGACTACGAATTTACTCTCGTGGACATTGGTGATGCAGGTAGACAGAGTGACGGTAGTGTGTACGCTAATAGCTATCTTGGCCATGCCATAGATAATAATCTATTGAATCTCCCTGGGTCTGAAAAGCTATTCCAACCTGACAAAACAAAAACCTACCCTTATGTATTTGTCGCGGACGATGCTTTTGGACTCAAGACTTTCATGATGAAACCTTACCCAGGACAGAACTTAACCCTTGCAGAAAGGGTGTTCAATTATAGACTATCAAGGGCACGGCGAATTATTGAGAATTGTTTTGGGGTTGCAACATCACGTTTCCGAGTGTTTCGAAAACCAATCATTGCAAACGTGGAGAAGGTGATAAATATTACCAAAGCAGTTGTTGTTTTGCACAACTTTTTAATGGCAACAAGATCTCCAGAGGATACCCACAGTTACTGCCCACTTAGCTACACAGATCATGAATCAGCAGCTGGTCAGCAAACTGGGGAATGGAGAAGGGAAGGAAACATTGAAGGAATGGTCCCTATTCCGCAAATTGGTTCAAACAACTATTCTAAATCAGCCAAAAGTACTCGTGATGACTTCAAGGAATATTTCAATTCACAACAGGGTGCTGTCAGCTGGCAAATGGAAATGGTTACGCGAACCTTACATTCACTTGACAATTAAAATACTGTTTAATTCACATCTTATAAAAGAAACTCTCAGTAAATGAATCATACTGTACAACTTTAACTTTAAAATTTTGAGTGTCTATTGTTTTTAGAGAAAGTCACTCTATTTTGATGAAATTAGTCACAGTTCATCATTAAACTCTATATCAAACAAAAGTTGATTTATTTTTATTTTGGCAAGCCTATTTTGTCTTGCAGGCATCTTTTTAAGTATTGGTACAAGGCTTTTGCAAAATAATAAATCTTCATCTTGATCAGTAACAGTGGGTTCTTGCATATCCTTCAATGTCTTCACCAACATTGTATCTACTGCAAATGCCATTTCTGCTCTTGACTTACTTCGCTTTGCAGGTGTATTTGCAATAATTTCAGTCTCTGCTTTACTTTTTCCTGGAGCAGAGGCTGGAATACTCTTTGATGATGTTGGAGTTGAGGTCTCGGGGCAGAGCACTGACTGGGTTACAAAACTAGTAAGTGCAGAAGAATTATTGACTGCTAAAGATGAATCTTCAACATCAATCACTGGTGTCAAATTGCTTTCTGTAGGTTTGTTACAGACTTTGCCATGCAGAAATCTCAACTGATCAAAATACTTGCATGTGGGCAACTTTGATGCAGCTGCCCCTGATTTTGTAGCCTTGGATCTCCTATCAAGGCATTTCTTCAAGTTATCTTTCAAATATTTCAACTGTGTCTTTAAAAATTCCACTGTAAATACAATGAAATACTTTTAAAGTGCATGCAAATCATATTAACAAATGAAAATAAAGAGATAACATGGCAGCATGTAGACTTTACAATAATTTTTCTTAAGAAATATATTCTAGCAGCATTATTATAAATCTATATTCACTATCTTGCATGCTTATTATGGTAAATTCTTCACCTTTAAATCCTACACTATTAAATTAATGAATGTGGGAAATGGGTGGGATTTGATGTAGACTAGCATTTCTACTTTAAGGCCATGTAAATCTTTCTCTAAAAGCTCCTTATCATCATTTTTTGACAAACTATTGCACTGCATATCACATAATATAACAGGTTAATTTGAAAAATCATAACTGTGAATAGTTATATTATTAAAACTGTTCATTAAAGAATTCCTACCATCTTTGTTAAATATGTTGGAGAGAATTTTCCATGCATTTTGTTTTGCATTTCTGTCTTTGTAAGAAGATAAAGATGTATTCCACAAACATCCAAGTTTCCGAATTTCTTCAATAAATAACTCAACCTCAAAATCTATTGACATTCCCCTCTCCTCTTCTCCTGCCTCTATGTTGGTTAAAGGAGCTTCACTTGAGTCTATTGCTGGATTAGCTATGAGTTTTTTTCAAAAAATGAAATATTAATATTTATAAAAATAAAAATGTTTTTTACAATAAAGAAATTTGAACTAGGATAATTTATGATGTATGATCTATGAATGACGAAACTTTGTGTAATCTAAGTTTACTTGGCTGTATAAAATTTTGAAAAAAATATAAAAAATATATAAATGTGTTCATTTGATTTGCTATAAAAAATTTCAGTTAAAATACTACTATACATTGAAGAATTTTATAGTACTTCAAATCGAAATCAATTGAAATCAGTGGTATTATAATGGGAAAATTACCGCAAAAAACACCCTTGAAAAATATCAAGGGATATATGATAATATTAAATAAAAAAAGTTGGTGTAAATTGTATAATTATTATTCACCTTGCTCTGTTGCACTATTTGAAATATTTTGAGAAATGTTTCCCACTTGCTTTTCCTGTCGTTGCTGTTGTATGTGACCAAACAGTTCAGTAACTGACCCTTCATCCATTGCAATAAGTTGCTGTTGTTCCTCGGACCTTGCAAGAAGCTCTTTTAAGGAATTTATGCTAGAAATATATCTTTCACGGCTTTCTTCACTCATATTCCTGTCGGCCATGTTGCTCATTGGACGGGCGGAAAGCGGAAAAAGTCGTATTGAGGCTGTTTTCCACTAGGCGGAATTTTCCGCGCGGAGCGGAAAATTACGCTCAAAAACTATTTTGAGCATGCGCAATATCTATTTAATATTTGCGTTTGGCGCAATGGCGTTTTCGCTTGGAAGTTCAATCCAATACGACTTTTTCCGCTTTCCGCCCGTCCAATGAGCAACATGGCCGACAGGAATATGAGTGAAGAAAGCCGTGAAAGATATATTTCTAGCATAAATTCCTTAAAAGAGCTTCTTGCAAGGTCCGAGGAACAACAGCAACTTATTGCAATGGATGAAGGGTCAGTTACTGAACTGTTTGGTCACATACAACAGCAACGACAGGAAAAGCAAGTGGGAAACATTTCTCAAAATATTTCAAATAGTGCAACAGAGCAAGGTGAATAATAATTATACAATTTACACCAACTTTTTTTATTTAATATTATCATATATCCCTTGATATTCTTCAAGGGTGTTTTTTGCGGTAATTTTCCCATTATAATACCACTGATTTCAATTGATTTCGATTTGAAGTACTATAAAATTCTTCAATGTATAGTAGTATTTTAACTGAAATTTTTTATAGCAAATCAAATGAACACATTTATATATTTTTTATATTTTTTTCAAAATTTTATACAGCCAAGTAAACTTAGATTACACAAAGTTTCGTCATTCATAGATCATACATCATAAATTATCCTAGTTTAGTTTTTTTCAAATTTCTTTATTGTAAAAAAAAATTTATTTTTATAAATATTAATATTTCATTTTTTGAAAAAATCTCATAGCTAATCCAGCAATAGAATCAAGTGAAGCTCCTTTAAACAACATAGAGGCAGGAGAAGAGGAGAGGGGAATGTCAGTAGATTTTGAGGTTGAGTTATTTATTGAAGAAATTCGGAAACTTGGATGTTTGTGGAATACATCTTTATCTTCTTACAAAGACAGAAATGCAAAACAAAATGCATGGAAAATTCTCTCCAACATATTTAACAAAGATGGTAGGAATTCTTTAATGAACAGTTTTAATAATATATAACTATTCACAGTTATGATTTTTCAAATTAACCTGTTATATTATGTGATATGCAGTGCAATAGTTTGTCAAAAAATGATGATAAGGAGCTTTTAGAGAAAGATTTACATGGCCTTAAAGTAGAAATGCTAGTCTACATCAAATCCCACCCATTTCCCACATTCATTAATTTAATAGTGTAGGATTTAAAGGTGAAGAATTTACCATAATAAGCATGCAAGATAGTGAATATAGATTTATAATAATGCTGCTAGAATATATTTTCTTAAGAAAAATTATTGTAAAGTCTACATGCTGCCATGTTATCTCTTTATTTTCATTTGTTAATATGATTTGCATGCACTTTAAAAGTATTTCATTGTATTTACAGTGGAATTTTTAAAGACACAGTTGAAATATTTGAAAGATAACTTGAAGAAATGCCTTGATAGGAGATCCAAGGCTACAAAATCAGGGGCAGCTGCATCAAAGTTGCCCACATGCAAGTATTTTGATCAGTTGAGATTTCTGCATGGCAAAGTCTGTAACAAACCTACAGAAAGCAATTTGACACCAGTGATTGATGTTGAAGATTCATCTTTAGCAGTCAATAATTCTTCTGCACTTACTAGTTTTGTAACCCAGTCAGTGCTCTGCCCCGAGACCTCAACTCCAACATCATCAAAGAGTATTCCAGCCTCTGCTCCAGGAAAAAGTAAAGCAGAGACTGAAATTATTGCAAATACACCTGCAAAGCGAAGTAAGTCAAGAGCAGAAATGGCATTTGCAGTAGATACAATGTTGGTGAAGACATTGAAGGATATGCAAGAACCCACTGTTACTGATCAAGATGAAGATTTATTATTTTGCAAAAGCCTTGTACCAATACTTAAAAAGATGCCTGCAAGACAAAATAGGCTTGCCAAAATAAAAATAAATCAACTTTTGTTTGATATAGAGTTTAATGATGAACTGTGACTAATTTCATCAAAATAGAGTGACTTTCTCTAAAAACAATAGACACTCAAAATTTTAAAGTTAAAGTTGTACAGTATGATTCATTTACTGAGAGTTTCTTTTATAAGATGTGAATTAAACAGTATTTTAATTGTCAAGTGAATGTAAGGTTCGCGTAACCATTTCCATTTGCCAGCTGACAGCACCCTGTTGTGAATTGAAATATTCCTTGAAGTCATCACGAGTACTTTTGGCTGATTTAGAATAGTTGTTTGAACCAATTTGCGGAATAGGGACCATTCCTTCAATGTTTCCTTCCCTTCTCCATTCCCCAGTTTGCTGACCAGCTGCTGATTCATGATCTGTGTAGCTAAGTGGGCAGTAACTGTGGGTATCCTCTGGAGATCTTGTTGCCATTAAAAAGTTGTGCAAAACAACAACTGCTTTGGTAATATTTATCACCTTCTCCACGTTTGCAATGATTGGTTTTCGAAACACTCGGAAACGTGATGTTGCAACCCCAAAACAATTCTCAATAATTCGCCGTGCCCTTGATAGTCTATAATTGAACACCCTTTCTGCAAGGGTTAAGTTCTGTCCTGGGTAAGGTTTCATCATGAAAGTCTTGAGTCCAAAAGCATCGTCCGCGACAAATACATAAGGGTAGGTTTTGTTTGATGAGTCAGGTTGGAATAGCTTTTCAGACCCAGGGAGATTCAATAGATTATTATCTATGGCATGGCCAAGATAGCTATTAGCGTACACACTACCGTCACTCTGTCTACCTGCATCACCAATGTCCACGAGAGTAAATTCGTAGTCTGCATTACAGACTGCTAAAAGCACAATACTATGTGTCTTCTTATAATTAAAATAATCAGATCCAGAACGAGCAGGTGCCTGCATTACTACGTGTTTCCCATCGATGGCACCAAGTGCATGTGGAAAGTTCCATTTACTCTCAAATTCTCTAGCAATTTTCTTCCATTGTTCTTTAGTTTTTGGTGCACTTAAGTAGCCGTTTTCGATCAAAACATGCCAAAGAACTTGACACGTTTCACCAATAATCCTTCCTACGGTCGAAGGGCTTATGCGATAACTAGCTGCTATACTGGTTTGTTCATCTCCCGTGACTAGGTACCTCAAAGTAACTGCTAATCTTTCACTGGGTGAAATGGGCTCACGCATTTTTGTTGCTTTTTTCTGTATGTAAGGAGAAACCCAAGAAAGAAGTTTTTCAAAAGTTTCTGGTACCATTCTGAAACAACGAAAAAAGTACTCGTGGTCAAAAAGGACCATTTCTTTGATTAACAGGTGGAATTCTCCTTTTAAAATGCGTTCTTGATAAATCTTCCGCATCCAAAACCGCTTCTTGTATTTTTCATTTTGTCTTTCTAGTCGCCTACGAAGCACAACTAAAATTATTAATCTTTGCAGTTGTTTTTGTTTTACACTCGACATGTTGAATTTGAGATTTGATTTTCGCGCGTTTTATTAATTTTCCAACTTTTTCGCTCGCAGCGGATACTTGTGGAAATTGAAAAGCCTTTCCTCTCGAAACTTTTCGAGCGTAATTTTCCGCTCCGCGCGGAAAATTCCGCCTAGTGGAAAACAGCCTTTAGACCATATAACGTACATGACGTCATAAATTTTGCAATAACGGAAGTATAATAACAGAAGTCTTACATGAAGTCTTCCCAGAGCTGGTTGATAAAAATGATAAAATAGAAATGGCGATGAATGATGATACATTTATACATTTATAAATGTACACGAAAGTGTAAATGTCTGTTACCCTCATACCCAGTATAGGAGTGATCATATACTTATGTAATAGTATCTCTGGCTTTACCTTAATTACGGTTAGGGACTTAGGGTTAGGGTTATTGAAAATTTTATGACGTCATGTACGTTAGTTCGATATGATCTAACGCCGACCGTGTGTCACCCACACAGCCAGTGCTTCCACTCGCTGCAATCTGAATTTCCCTTTCTTTCCTGTTTTTCCTTTACATTTTCTTTCAAGCATCACAAAATTTCGTTTCAATTTTCCTAGCAGTTTATTCCTCTTTTTATTCATAAATCGAAATATCCGCATTTGAAGCCCTTTTACAACTCAGGGGCCAGAGGGTGTTTCCGGTGTTATTTATACAAATACCTCGCACAACTTGGATAAGTGTCAATAGACCACTTTGGCGGTCGTTTCCGTAAGTGGAAACACGTGCTCGCTAATTGGTTTTTCGAGACAAACATGGCCGAAGGTTATATAAAACAAATATAGAATGGTTGCAACTAAGAGGTGCGCTTGGGGTAGATGTAATAGTGATTCTCGCTACCCTGAGCGACTGAAACGAAAAGGCAAGGCTAATGTGTTTTTCCTGCGTTTTCCTGGCGCTAAATACCACAACGAGAAGCGGGAACGTTGGATTCGTGCGTGCCACAGAGGCGACGCATTTAAATGCAAATATCACAGCTTCATATGCAGCCTTCATTTCGTTGGAGAAAACGGGCCTCCGTACGAACACCCAGACCCTATATCAGCTGTAAAAAGTGCAGAAAATGTAAGTACTCAAATTAGCAAGCCTGTCTTTTCTAAAAAGCGTCAGGGATGCGTAATTATGTAAATTAGTATAAAAAATGTTTTACGTAATAAAGCTTGATCAACAGGCTCCTTGTCTGCTTTTGCCTCGTTGCTCTTTAGACCATGTCGCCCTTTTATGACTACAAAATGCTAAACCATGAGTATTATCTCACTTCATGAATTTAGGCAGAAAAACTAAAGATCAAGCGAAGAAAACCACGAGGAAGAGAGTACACCTCGCCGATAAAACGAGCTCGAATATCGAAAGTCAACGCAGCGGAAACACTGTTGTCACTGAGGGAAGAAGTAAGCAAGCAAACTAGCGACAACGATATTCATAAATCGAACATGGAAGACACATTGCCTGATACTCAGACGGATTCAGAGCTGTCAAAGGAAAAGAATGTTCAAGCTGTGATATTTGCATTTAAATGCGTCGCCTCTGTGGCACGCACGAATCCAACGTTCCCGCTTCTCGTTGTGGTATTTAGCGCCAGGAAAACGCAGGAAAAACACATCAGCCTTGCCTTTTCGTTTCAGTCGCTCAGGGTAGCGAGAATCACTATTACATCTACCCCAAGCGCACCTCTTAGTTGCAACCATTCTATATTTGTTTTATATAACCTTCGGCTATGTTTGTCTCGAAAAACCAATTAGCGAGCACGTGTTTCCACTTACGGAAACAACCGCCAAAGTGGTCTATTATGTAACAATTATTTAGAACTGGTTTATTAGTTGGTTTGTCACTACAAGTAGAATACTAAATTTTCTTTTCGCAAAGTTCATTATTTCCTTTTGCAAGGTAATTTTCTGGCAAGTGGAAGACCTGGTTATCCTACAGCACTTGCAGCTTATTTAAATAACAACGCGGAATTTTCCGCGCGAAGTGAAATTTTTGCTCGTGTGCTCTCAAAACTAACGTAAAGACGGTTTTCCAATAGGATTAAAACAGGATTTCTAATAATTAGCCAAATTCATAATATTAGAGACGAAAAACTGGTCTGATCACAGACGGGTTTCACGGACTGTACTTGTTTTTCTACGGTTCTATCGCTACATTTACCAAAATTCGAAAAAACAAATTATACATTGTTTACTCATCTAGTATTAATCCTGTATTATCTGGCCCATAATTACCAACATTACCAACATCGATTTTGACGTCGCTATCTTCAGTGACACAAATAGTCTTCGCACGTTTTCGTTCAGCTGCAAGTTGTGGATTGCGAGCCAAGGTGAGTGCGATGAACCACTTGGCGCGGGCCTGGGGAGAACGTTTCCACTTTGCTCCACTTTTCCTTTCTAAGATATATACAACGATGAGGAAGTCAGATAAATATGGTTTAATATTGGAAAACTGAATTTGACGTTCGCGGTTAATATCGTTACGCGACCACCACAAACATAGCAGGATTGCAGAGTCTATAATACTCTCTTTTCTATACCATTCAAATAACCAATTGTTGTATCGTTAATCAGTTGCATAATTATAATCATGAACTTATATGAATATTATAGTATTCGCATATATAATGAATGATGTAAATATATATATATATAAAGTTTTTAAATATATAGCTAGGTATATATTCTCTGAGTACTTGACTGAGTGGGAACACTATACCAATGGACCTCTTCCATAATAGACCAACTCATTACCCAGGTGACAAGGATGAAATAAATCACCACAGTTAAAAAGAGCATACCGAAATTAGTATAATTGCCAAGTTTGGTTTCAAAATGTCAAGTAGCACGGAAAATATAGCCATGCGAATTTGGCAATTTTGTATACTTTTCTACTACGGCCGGAAGCGTGTAACTAATTTAGTTACACACGTCCGGCTGTAATAGAAAAGTATACAAAATTGCCAAATTCGCATGGCTATATTTTCCGCACCTTACAATATTTCGCACCCAAACTTGGCAATTTTACTAATTTTTGTATGGACTTTTCGGAAATTCTCTTTTTGTCTTCAAACTCAAAAGTTGGTCTATTATGGAAAAGGTCCATTAATGTGAACGATTGCGAGAATAGTTTAAAAACAGCTAAATTAATTGATAATAATTATATGGATAGCCCGTTTTGCTCCTGTTGATGATTAATAACTATCTACAAGCTACCGTTAACCGTTGTGTATAGGTTTTAACCTTTCTTGCTTATACTAACGCATATTCTATAATAGAGCAAGGTTTCCACTATTTCTTTGATATCAATATTCAGTGCTTCAGTAAAGACTGATACGTGGTAGAACTTACGTGTTTCGTGATCATCGATCAGTGTTTGACAAAACACTCGAAGAACTGGGTTTCTAAAAGCTGCTTGGACGTGAAGATAACAGATGTACGCATTGTAACCTTTTAAAACAATAAAAACAACGTTACAGACCCGCAATAATTAAGTAGAGCACTAGAGTTTGATATTTAGTGTTCGGTATGACGTAATCGGAGAGAAACATTCTTTTGTGATTACAAGAGGAAACTAATTCTGATTTTTTGTTTAACAAAGCGCCATTTTGTTCAATGGGCCTGATGTCCTTTTATTTCAAAATACAAAGTTTTTCTTCCAAAATATAAAGAATAAGGCCTTTTTGCTAAGCAAGAAATCAGAATTAGATTCCTCATGTAATCATGAAAGAATGTTTCACGCTGATACGAAAAAAAAACTTCGAAATGCATGCATTGTTGGCACGTCCACCCACCCACGTTTCAACCAAAACTACTTAAGCGGCATGCATCATTTCTTATTTGTCTACCACCTGAAGATTCCTACACGGATGAAACAGACGGTAGTGGAGGATTTTGGGTAAGCAATGCTTTTATATTTTCTCTATCTATATAGTATATAGTATATAGTATAAGTGTATAGATAGAGATAATTTAAAAATCGTTCTGCACTTTATGCAATTCGAAAAATTAACGTACGATATTTGTCTACGCACTTTTTAAGATGGCAAGGGATATATAAAAAAGTCTAAATATAAACACATAACTTAAACCTAATTTCTCCCTCTACCCACCCTTCTGTCCCTCTCTCTCACTCTCTCTCCCTCTCTCTCACTCTCTCTCTCTTTTTTGCGTTACCTGGATCAAACCGTTGAAAACCATCAGGCATGATGCTTATGATCAATTCTGGCAACATCAGAAATCCAACAATCATTGTTTTTAGGATACGAAATATGGCAGAAAAGAAACCCATCGGAAGTCCCACGAAAAACCAAAAATACGAAAACACCAAATAGACATTCCTGTGGAGAGGATAAAAATATACGATATTTCCAAGGTAAAAATGACGGCTTCGTGATATTGGAATCTGACTCAACCAGTGTACCGTCTAGCCTCTCAGAAAGCGCAACGAAAGCGTACCTGTTGTTTATGGAAATGACGTTTCTAGAGAAGTTACGATCTCGGAATATTGTCACAGAAGCTGCAATGGAGCACAGCCGAAAAAAAAGAGCCAAGCCAAAGAGTACGCTAAATAGAATGTGAGACAAAAACTGTTAAGACTTAAGGTGGCTCGATACAGTTTACGAAATTTTTGGGGCATATTTTACTAGGCATCTAAACGTTTCGCTAGAATTCAGGCTAAAAGTTAATATACTTTGCAGGAAAACACATCTAGAGCGTAAATCAAAGTCGACAGGTCTTGGGTCAAAAGGTCTGAGCATCTCTGTTCATAAAAATGCATGTACAAGGGAAGTCGGCCAGCAATATTTATAAAGAGTAAGTATTTATCATTGCAAAATAAGAAAGCGCAGTATGTGCCTAAACACATTGTTTAATAACATTGCTAAGAATGTCTAAATTGAAAAAATCTGAAGAGTACATAAACACAGTTGATTCCCTACCCGCCGCCGTTGATATAGTCGAGGATCCAATCCTGAACCATGGAAAATTTCAAGGAATATAAAAGAACACATGGGATAAATATGACAATCCAATTTAAAACAAGGCCTACAAAGAAAAAGAAGCGATATCAATACAATATGACCATTAGGATGGCCCCTACTGTAGAGAAAAATTTATTGACTCAGTGACGAGTACAAGGTCAGCCGAAGATCGTTAAGTGTTGGGCTAATATTCTTATATTCATCCATCGCAATTATCGCTACTTCAATTCATTCGTATATTCATGTTAGCAGACTGTAAAAACAATCAATTTCAAAAAAAACTAATAATGCTAAAAGTTTATACATGAATATAATCTCCTTCCCCCCCCCCGCTGTCCTTACGGTAACTATATATCAATATCACCGCCTGATGTTCGTTCATGTATAGACACCAGGTGTTACAATAGTTAAGGAGTTACAATAGCACCTCTTTAGCTGTTTTTTAGACTCCTAAATTGCTTTAGTGGTAAATTGCAAGTGCTAATCTACCACGCACTGATTTAGAAGTAAAGCATAAATGCGATGGTATAATATACCTATATCATGCATAATCAACTAACACTCACCCCACAAAAAGTATCCAATCTGAAAACTATGATATCGAAGTCCCTTTCCCTGGAAAAATGGAAGAACGGAAGTTCAATTGCTTGGTAGCGAAAGACAGTGAATTCCCGCCGTCATTAAATTCTAATTATTAATTTCAAAACTTGTGGTTTGAACTGTTTACACGTAAACCAAGTATATCCCTATAGCATTCTTTACAACTAAATTAGGTCAATACTTAAAATTGTTCATTTGGGGTTTGATGCACCAATGAGTAGCTACATGATTCCCCATTTACTTTACTGAGCCTACTCAACCACTGTTTATTCCACATTTACCCTACTCTATACACATATGTACTCTAACTTCTACTTAACCACTGTTTATTCCACATTTACCCCACTCTATACACATATGTACTCTAAGTTCTACTTAACCACTGCTTATTCCACATTTACCCCACTCTACACACATATGTACTCTAAGTTCTACTTAACCACTGTTTATTCCACATTTTCACTACCATATACATGTGTGTGCTCTAGCATCTTATACTTGACGCTATAATCTTCATTTTTACTACTCTACAGGCGCGACTAGGCACACTCACTGCTCGGATGAGCAATATGTTATTTTTTAAGGAACTTAGAGGTATAGTAAAAAGAACTTCTCAACTTACAACCATAAACTGTGACACGCTTATGTTCTTAGCAATGAACGATTTATCCCCTCTGAACATCCTCAGCATGTTATTCCTGAAACAAATTACAAGGAAGATCATGTAAAAACTAATCCAACACAACCCCCCCCCCCCAAACCGTAATTATTTTCCGATTGCAAGATTCTTTCCGGTGAAAAAATGTTCGAAAGATTTTGGGATTCTTTCCTCGTAACACAAATATCTCAAATACTTTACTGCGCATGATCAAGGCCCATATTCTGCTCTGAGGAAATTTTTCAAGTGTGTATAATGCAGGTTAAAGTCTGGTTTTCATATAACATAATTCGTCGTAATCAACGCATTCCGCATTTATATGTCGAATTTCTCATAACAACGAATTACTTAACAATTATTCGCCGAAGGCAAGTTGAATATCGCTGAATAAAAGCCGATACAAAGTCGAGTTTTTTATTCAACGGCATTCACTGAGCCTGAGGTGAGTAATTGTTTAGTATAATTTCACAGGCGATTAATTGAGAAGGCGAGTCAACAGTAGAAAATACATGTTTACATGTTTTACAAACAAAAAAATATCTCGACAGTTCTATGACAATTCAAATAAAACAATTAATGCTTTCGCGAAATAAAGTTGAAAAGAACTAAATTTTGAATATGCCACCATGGGTTTAATTTGTTTCGTCTGACATGAAGATTTGCACAAGTTTATATAACTAGTAATTATTGACTGTTTTGCGGCAAATCTTCATTAACTCGTGGATTCGGCTTATAGTACTATATGCATGCATTAGCTTATTCGTCTTGCGTTTTGAGGGGCACCCTGAATATCATAAACTATGGATTACGCATTTTTTTCTTCGTATTCATACTTATGATTTTCCATGAAAAGAATGAGGGAGAGCGCACAGATCACAGTCGTGAGGATCGCACTAACCAAAAATGAACCTAGTAAAAAAAATGTTCAAAACAGCTTTCTAGTATTCTCATATCGTACAACTCGATATTTATAGTGACTGTATAGAACTCGAGAACACCAACCAAAAATCCCACGCAACAAATCCAAAATTGTTTCTTCTAAAGCATTCAAAGGTTTTGCTTTCTCGATTTCCTCCAATTCCACACTTGTCAAATAGATTAATTCAATGCAAAACTTAAAGATAAAAAGACAAGTATCTGTTAGCGTACAAGGTTTCCGAATAAAAACTACCCACTATTGAAACCAGATATTTTGTCGTGAATCCGTGAAGTTATACTTTCGGGAATTTATAATCATAATTCTAAAACAAACAGCAACACGAGCTAGGAAGCAAATCACAAACTCGTTTTCAGGGACCGCGGAACTTTTTTTGTATTGCTGGGGCTCGGAACCACGCCCCCGTTAGGAAAGTCCGGAAAAATTTTGAAATATACATATAGGCTTCTAAAATGGCCGCAAATGCCTCACAATTTAAGGATTATTGGGAAATAGAAAATATTTGTAAGGTTTCCAACATATTTTGGCTCATATACAAACATTAACCATGCTTTGGTTACGATGTCAAATATTTTGATATGGATAACCACGCTGAATTGAGACCGTTATATTAACAGTTCTGAGAAATTTGGATCAAATATTTGAAAATTGAATTATTAGCAATATTATTCTCTATATTAGCTTTTAAATGTTTTGCATAGATATCTAAATCACGCAAATATACCGATTTAATTGGATTAAGCAGTTTTACTCATATAATTTTTATATAATGTATATTCCAATATAACCAGGGAGCAGCGTGGCAGCGTCTTCAAACAACTTAGCATCAAAAACATTAATGTGGTATAACAACTGCCTAAAATAGACAAAACACTTCTCAACGTTTCGACCTGAGGGCCTTCGGCAGGAGAGTTGGTATGAAAATGACGAAGGCCCTCAGGTCGAAACGTCGAGAAGTGTTTTGTCTATATTAGGCAGTTGTTATACCACATTTGATGCTTCATTTTTTGGTGATAATATTTTTAAAAAAATGCAAAACTTACATTATAAAGGAGAATGCCACAGATCATCATCACAGAGAGAGTTTCAGTCGAAAACTTAAAATCTTAAAATGTCAAATGAAAGATCGTAAAAACTTAAGTGAGAGTTCTTGAACGTTTGAAATGATCTTTTAATAATCTGAATGATCTTTTTGAGGAAATAATCTTTTTATCATATACTGTTGTTTATTAAAAATTATGGGAACCATTGAGTATTTTAATAAAATATAAACTGTGTAAAAAAAGTAAACATTTTGAAAAATATAATTGTCGACATTTCGACTAAACTATAGTCATGCATCATCAGGAAAAGAATGATGATGAAATAACGCATGTATAAGTACATAAAATGAAGTAATTAGATAGCCATGTTTAGTTAAATATTAATAAATCTAGATAATAAAAAATATAATAATCTAATAAATTTACTCTTTTTTTTATGTTACACTCAACTAGTGTGAATGTGCTCTTTGAATATAGGTAATAGTGCTTCATCGTATAAATCATCCAATTATCAAACAAGGTCATATAGCTACCTTTTTCGGGATTGTAAACTTTCCTCAGAAAAAGCTCCATTCTTGAATATTGACGAGGAGGTCTAGAAAAGTAAGAAAAGAAAATAACTAGGATAGAAACTTTCCCAGTCTGATGTCGCAAAGTTAAAAACAGATTTTAGGAAAACAAAACGCGCCTTCAAGAAAGAAATTATTAAACAAAAGGTAAGGTTTATTTGAGACAGAGAGCAATTTACTAGCAATTCGAAGTAAACTCTAACAAGACAGTTTGAAAGAGAACATCATGGAACAAAGTCCAAAGTTGTTTTTACTACCCTTGGTCGCAAAAACAACATTTAGTAGAACTAAAGATGCTGAAATTCACTGCATCTAAATGAGTGAAGCTGGGCATTCTTGTGGTTGTGGTTTTTGTTTGAAGACGCTTTCAAACTCCTATATACGATATTCAACTTTTCAATGGAAACTTGAAATCAGTGATTTTTGGCCACTTTATCCGCTCATTCTGAATAACAGGAATTAGTTTGAAAAAAAGGTGTTATAAGTCTGGTAAGAAGCTCGTTTTAACTGATAACCTGATAAACTGATAACTGATCACACTTATAGAAGATTTTTCCATGTCTATATAATTAGACGATAACTTAATTTACCAGAGTTTACCAGAGCACAAGTTTACCAGAAATGTTTAACAAGTTTTTTCCTATTCTCGTTGAATGCTTTTTACCGGCTGTAAGATTACAATATGTTGACGGTCATTTTTAAAATAGTTCGTTTTGCCTGCATATAGCTACTTCTTTTGGCGCAATGGTATTACACATGATCATACTTTGGTTGGAAAATGTTCTTCACGTGTTCCTTCAACCAAGGTCTGAGCAATTTTACTTGTGTAGACGAACTTTCATCCTAAACGGACATTCAGAACGTTTTTAATGCTATTGCTTCTCCGAGTTTCACGCTAGAAGTGATCTTCATGCATGTCTATTATTACACAGTATACACTGATCGTCTCCCTAGCGTCGTGTGGTTACTTAAATTGGTGTTTAGTTACATGCCGGCGCATCTCGCGAAAAGTCGCTTTGCTTATTTAGCAATTCATTTGGGCCCCCTTCATCAGCAACAGTTTTCTCATCAGCACTGAAAATCAAGCTCTTATTCGTGTGAAAATACAGCTATGAAAACTGAGCAGATCTCTCGATCAACAAGTTTGGTGGGGTGTGAAACCCCCTCTCATGGTATTTACGAATATTTAAGGCTAGTCGTACTCAAAATAGTCTGTTTCCAAATATCTAGAGGCTCATGTGGAATTTGAAAATTCGGCACCAACCATGGCGCTGCCTCGTGAACATCCCCTCGACCAATTTTGAACAATTTTCTACACTAATGTGACTACAATCCCTCTCTCAATCCCAGGGGAAATTCGTACTGTTTTTAAACTCGTATCGTGTATAATGAAGATTACGTCACAAAAATACTTACATCGCGGGAAAATAACTTTACTCCGAAGATTCCATATTCTTTGATCTCCTGATAAAATACGAATATGAACTTTCCCAGGATAAACAAATGGTTTATCACGATTGGCAAACTGCTCATTATGATTACTGCGAAACCGGTTGAAGAATAATTCTATAAGAATTTAAAAATGAAGTTAAATATTCGTAGGCTACCTTCACGTTCACTCGCGGTAGAAATAAAGGTCGGCAAATCTTTATGCGCCGATATTTTTACATGCTCCTCAAGCGCGCTGCTATATTACTAAATTGCCAAAATAAGCTTACCCGACATTTCTGAAAACTTTGTGTTAAATTTACACAAAAACTGGAATGAAAACGCAAACAAAAGTTAATTGCCTGACTTTACAAGGGCGAAAATGCAAGCTGTTTCCCAGTTTCCGTGTTTCCAATAATATATATATATATATATATATATATATATATATATATATATATATATATATATATATATATATATATATATATATTTATTTATTTATTAAAAGACTAGCTTAGCTACTCGGAGTTTCACGCTATAAAGCGATCATCAGGCTAAATCTAAATTGAAACTCCGAGTAGCTAAGCTAGTCTTTTAATAAATAAATATATCTTCGCTTTGCCGGTAATGGTATTAAGCGCTCTTCAACCATTGTCAAGTTCTGTGAACTCTTCGTTACAGTTAATTCTTTGGATATATATATATATATACATATATATATACATATATATATATATAAATATAAAATGTGTGTGTGTTATAACCTACGTTTGTAAAACAATCTATTAAAAGACCACCACCCATAGGGGAAATTTTTCAGGCGACTAAAGGTTTGAAGATAAGGCGGATAGAGGAAGGAGGAAGATAAAACATAGAGATGTCGCTTAAATTAACATGAAATAGGGGGGAAGGTCTGGATCGCTTTTCAAGAGGGATAATTAGACACCCCCCCACAACTTCAAAAACTGGAGAAGTCGTGTCCTCCTACACCTTGCAATTTTATGTGGGTTCACAACATTTTTACCAGTATCATTATAAGGCCAATATGATACTGTCGCATACACGTGCATACATTATGGGTGTTCGCTTAACGTTGTTCGAGGTCTGTTTCCAGGTTAAAACGTCATCGAAGGATTTTATCGAAAGCGATGGGAAACAGCTGATGCTCAAACTGTTTTTGGAAACATCAATAATTATCAGCACACTTACTTGACTATACAATATGGAAGGCCCATCATTGCTCCAATTATTTTGTGATACGTCGTCAGGCAAGCAAAGAAGGGATAATAAATGACAGCATTTTCAATTGCAATGCCGAAGAGAAGGAACCCTGGATGTAATTTACAAAAAAACGGGTACAATTACTTAAACGATACTTTTGGAATTCAAGAATAACTTTAGAAATACCTCGTCAATAAGAAAAATTCAAAATTGGGAGAATAGAAAAATAATTGAAATAGCAAAATTTTCAAACAAATTGTTTTGCGTGGCTTGCTTGAAGGCGATTTTCCACTAGGCAACATTTCTCATTTAAAAAAATCATCATTTTTCGCCTGATTTTCTTTTCAATTGTGAGAATTCTGCTATAACAGATTGCCTTGGCCGGTCACAATTGAAAAGAAAATCCAGCGAAATTAAAAATTCTTTACAGTACGACTCATGTTATTTTAGATGTTCGCATGGATGATTTTTACCTTTTTCCCAACCATTTGCACCTGAAATTCCAACCTTTGTGACGAGCGCAATGATTGAATCCGTAGCAGCTCCAAACACAAACATGGTGGCAAGTCGGTCATGATCAATACCAAGGAAATCTACTGGGCTAAACACGGCGAAATAGAAGTCTCCGCTTTCCCGTGTCTCAGATTGTATAGATTTAATATAATTAATTTTCCAACGTTTGATTTGATTATGCCTTATTTAATACAAAGAGTAACTTATCTCAACTCGAGCTCTCAGGATAATTAGCATATTTAGCGTATATATATAGTGATGAATTTATAGGCTTTCAGTCATTACTAGTTGTTGAAATGCTAGAAAATTTAATTTCATACTTTCTAACCTGTCTTGTTGGTGACTCACTAGCTACAACAAAAACAGACCGTCCTTTCTCTAAGAGTTCTTATTCGACAGACAGGTCTGGTACCATCCTTACAAAAATGAACTTACATAACGAGTCCTGGTCGACCTCCCCAAAAATCTTTCTTGTAACTTTTTCTTCGTCGCAAAAACGCCAAAATCGTAAGAATTATTGCCTGAAACAGATTTTTTTTACTTACATTATGCTACATTACTCCACAACAGATTATAGACGCAGTAGCCACATGCACACTTAGCAAGCCTATTTCTCAGTATACACCCTGAATAGTAAACATGGCAAGTTCCTAATCTTAACTAAGCTCTTCCTATCATCCTATTTCGATAGCCCTTTTTTGAAAGCCACAGGGTGCCGAGTAAGGCTTCATAACACAAGTGTGACATTTTAAACTTACAGCAGGAATCAATAAGAAATGAGGATAATATCTTGCATCGACATCACATGCAACACTATATAGAAATAAGAAAACATATCGGCACTTGAAACAATTACAGACATTTATAGCTAAGCTATTATCATGTATACTCACGCAGTGGAAGAGTCTTTGTCATTCATTGCTGGTAAGTTACCTAAGCTATAAAAGATATCGTGAATTAGGTCACATGCACGCCCTGTATACCCCAAAAAATTACATTCAAAAATACAACCACTAGTGTTTGTAACTGACTTGCATATTTATATTCAATACAAAATGGCCGCTCGTGTTGTAAACATCACTTGTGACCATTATTATTACAGCCGGTTGAACAGCATTATTAGCAAAACGCTATTCTTTCTAATGGGCCTCACTCACTACCAAAAATATAAATAGGATATTCTCGAATATATATACACAGATAAAAATAGTGAAATATAAGAATTAGTATAAGTATAACATTGGCATTTTGATCTATTTTTACGTGGCTACGTTACAAGAGAATTGTTCAAGTTCCTCAACATGAACATGAGGTCAAGAAAATATTGTTTCAATTTCCTTTTGTAAAAGTACATGCAATCACAAAATTCTTTAGTAATACATTTGCCCAAATTTATCAGTTGGCTAGCTTACGGAGTTCATCAAATATTGGAAAAACTCCTCACTTCCAGTTTCAAGTTGAACAATCTCTAATCAATCCTATTGGATAATAAAAATAAATAGACGCATATGATTGGTCAATTCGAAACCGGAAGTTAAGATTTTTTCAAATATTCGATGAACTCCGTAAGCCAGCTGACAAGGAAATAAAGTAATAAAAGTTTATTTTATCGCGAAGTTTCAAAGTTTGGTCAAAAGCAATATCGTCATATAAATAAACCCTTGCAAATGCTTTATACTTTTATTCCAAATTAACACATCCCACGAAGTTTGTTCCAATATCACGCAATTTTTATGCAACAAAAAATCTCATGATCACGTGGTAGTATTCACCCAGCTCTCAATCTTAATTTGAGGTATGTTTATACCCAACCAAATTTCGTGAATTAGGTCACATGCACACCATGTATACCCCATACAAATCAGTTTGAATGAATAAATATTGAAATCAGTTAAAAACTCTAGTGGTTGTATCGGAGAATTTCTGATGGCAAGCCTCAGCAGTATACACAACAAATAATACAATCATAACAGGCATTGGCGAATGTAATTACATAAATATATAAATTACCTGCTATTATGAACAAGCAATCGCCACACTTGGGAGTCCCACCGTCAGCGTGTTGATTAGATCGTTAATGCCGTAATGGAAGCATTTGGAATTAATGACATTAATCAGACTACCGCTTTATTTGCATGGCTCTTTCATTTTCACTGATTTTGCATGTAAACGAGTAAGGTAGAATATAAGTTATATATAGGCAAACTATACACAAACAAGACCGTCTTCAATAAAATAATAACAATGTCCATAATTTTGTCAACGAGTAGGCAAAATGTATGTATATATATATATATATTGTAATCTAAACTTACCGACAATTTAATTTTTTGTGGAAACAAAATGCAACTCTGTATGCAAACGCTTCCTTTTACTTGAAACCAGACGCCTGCTTAGGCATTCACCCTGGCCTGTAATAACAGGTGGCCAAACTTGATTTGCTCGGAGAAGATAATAATAATATATACATGCTGTAGTATAGCGTACATGCCCGATTGCCCGTGCACTTTCTAAACGCGCGATTCCATTTTGTTTGACATATTCGTCTACATATAGTTCGTCTAAATACAAAAAATACTGTAAAGCCGGTTTCCATTTCGGTGCAAATGTCGTGTCATATTTTACTGATGAGAAATAGTCCGGATCTTAATTTGTCTTTATTTCTGTATTCAAATATAGGTCATTGTTGCACTGACGCGCGTGGTCATAGAAATATATTGGCACAATTTATACTAGAGACGGACGGAGATCTGTCTGAGTATAAACACACGACAAACTATCTCCTTTTGTCAATAAACTAAGGCTTAGACTTTGCATGTCTTTGCCACTCGATCATAAAATCCATAACTTTCCGCGAACCGTATATATCCTACACACGCATTTGGATAATGTACGCATGCACCTTTTGCTAAAGATGCATGTATAATTATTAAGATGAATATTTTAAATTGTATAAACAGGGAAATGCAGTTAAAATTGGACAGACTGCAATAAAGGGCGAAAAAAACATCAAATTATTAACAGAACCGTACAATCCGTATGCATAAATAAGCATCATTTATGATTTTAAACTTTTACGTGCGTGCATGCAGGTGGTTAAAGAAAACTCGACAGGGAAATTTGCATCTAGAATGCAAATTTATAAATAAAATTATACAGGGTGTATAAAAAGAAGATCTTTATAGAAATCAATCTATTGTATAACCAACACCCCCCTTCACTATGCAAAGCCTATCGATGTGTGAAATATTGTCAGCTTCGTGCATATATTACCTATCTTTGTTGCAACACAAAAGCCTTAAATCTGCTCGATCCTGGAAACTTGACATTACTTCTAAAAGGAAAAATTCTGCACAATAATGCATGCTCAAGAGAGAGTTTATATCGTCCAGACTTATATCCAGATGTAAAGCACAGCTGTGGAACCAGCTGTGGTACAAAAGGCGTTTTGAGAAAGGTTCTTGATCGAAATCCAGGTACCCGGACATTATGCCGAAAGAACTTTGCAGCGAAAAGCACAACTTTGAAAGAGTATTAACTGCATTTTTTTCTTGAAAAGCGCAAACTATATCGCCAGTGAAACTCTTCATGTTTACATTATAAAAGACGGCGTGTTTGCAAATCATTCCTGAGTCCCAGTCCCCCCAACCGACGTATTTTCGAAACTATTTAATTATATCAAAAAGGGTTGTAGAACTTATAAACTAATTTTTCAAGCTCTATTCAAATCCGTAAAGATCCCACAAGTGATATAGGCACTTTAACAGATGGTAAGAAATGTTTGTCTTTGTCAACTTTAGATGCCCTCAGGAGTTGAAATGTATTGCAAGTTGCAAGGAAAGTTGCACAGTATGTAACGAAAAAAAACTTCTGTTAGTTCTGTTCTTAACGTAGCCATTTGTATTCGAACTAATCAGCTTAATTCGCTTTGTGTGTAGCTTGTTTTGATAACCCTAAGGAAGGTATTTTCAAATACCAGAAGCGTGATTAGTTGCACAGCCATTGATACTTCCCATAAAATCGCCCTTGAAGCCAAAATTTAGCTATTTTCGTAAATTTTTCCTGATACACAAAACGGGCCACATGAATTTGTCACGAGCGTACAATAAGATAGAAACATTGCAAGCAAAAACCAACTGGTATTGGTGCACTATATTTGTTATTTTAACACACATTTCTTCTAATCATTAACCGCAACAAGGCCTGATATCGTCAAAACGTCCTTCTTTTCACATTCGAAAATGTGTGGATGAAAATGTTTTGTCATGCACGATTGCACGGTTCGTTTCCAAACGTAATACAACTATAACTAGCCAATAAAAAAAAGAAAATCTAAAGAAACATGCAAACTTAACATTGTTTACTTATCTAATATTAATCCTGTATTATCTGGCCCATAATTACCAATCTCGATTTTGACGTCGCTATCTTCAGTGACACACATTGTCTTCGCACGTTTTCGTTCAGCTGCAAGTTGTGGATTGCGAGCCAAGGTGAGTGCGATGAACCACTTGGCGCGGGCCTGGGGAGAACGTTTCCACTTTGGTCCACTTTTCCTTTCTAGGATATATACAACGACGAGGAAGTCAGGGGCTGATTTGAATAAGTTGCAGTTTAGACCTTTTGCCATACCAGCCGAAGAAGTTTAGGAAAGTGGGCGATTGTCTGCCTGACGAGGTTCAGGTCAGCTAGGGTTCCTGCATCATGCGAACACGAAAATGCTTATCGCTTAACGCTATCTAAATTAATAAATTAATTCATGGAGCAATAATTGATGCATTTGTTACAAACATATATTTCGCATCTTTGCGCTCAGCTCGTGAGACTAAAAATTAGGGTTCTCTAAATTGAAAACATTGAAGTAACGATTCTTTTACCGTGAAGACGAATGAAGCCTCTGCGTGGAACGGTGGAAGCACCGACTGTTTAAAAAGGTAATAATTCATGGTAGGTAATAATACATGTTCAGTAAATCGTAAATACACGAATTTAATTCTTGAGATTAGGTTCGAATTAGGGTTAACCCTAATGAACAAAATCCTAATCTAAAACCTAATCCTAATCCAATTTTTTATCTAATCTCAAGGATTAAATTCCCGTATTTGGAATTTGAACATGGATTATTATTACCGTTTAAGACTAATTATTGCTTCCAGTGGCTAACGTAAACACTGATACGTGGTAGAACTTACGTGTTTCGTGATCATCGATCAGCATTTGACAAAACACTCGAAGAACTGGGTTTCTAAAAGCTGCCTGGACGTGAAGATAACAGATGTACGCATTGTAACCTTTCGAAGAAATGAGGAAAACATAAACGTTACAGACGGTACAGGTTGACAGTTGCTGTGCTGACACGCGTTGGGAAGATCAGATTGGTAAAGAAACAACAAGGAGGAATTTCGTTCTCAACTAATCGCCATATTTGTTTACATTTTTTAGGCAAAGCCAATCAGAATGCCTAAATTTCAAATACTTCATGTAAAATGGTATATATATTGTACTCTTTATCAAAACTTATGCATTCTGATTGGGTTACTGAAAATGTAAAAAAAAACTTGCTGATTGGTCTAAAACAAAATTCCCCCTTGAAAGAAACACAAAGTGCCTTGCCTTTACCTTTATTACAAAGTGCATTGCCTTCATGCTTTTACTGAGGTCGAAAGGAAGTGAATAATGTATGGACTATAATATGGTGTTACCTGGATCAATGCGTTGAAAACCATCAGGCATGATGCTATAATCAATTCTTGGTAACATCAGAAGTCCCACAGCCATTGTTTTCAGGATACGAAAAATGGCGGAAAAGAGACCCATCGGAAGACCCAAAAAAAACCAAAAGTAGGAAAATACCAAATAGAGATTTCTAGGGAG
The DNA here is from genome assembly GCF_004324835.1 of Dendronephthya gigantea. Classification (NCBI taxonomy): domain Eukaryota; kingdom Metazoa; phylum Cnidaria; class Anthozoa; order Malacalcyonacea; family Nephtheidae; genus Dendronephthya; species Dendronephthya gigantea. The sequence continues at coordinate 197,591 of NW_021163026.1, read as the reverse complement.
GACGTAAAAACAGAGTCTGGGTTTGCACTTCAGATATGCCTGGTGAATAACTAAGATCGACATATAGCATACACATTCGAAGGCATAAAGTGAATATAAATACATATTTCCTCATGATGATGAAACTCAGGATAAATGATAGTCAGCTTAGGAATTTTCGAAATCTCCTTTAATTCCATGCATGCGTGCATGTATATCTTAAATTTTATTTTTACATTCATCATAGACATGATATTAGTTGTGTTCAGCAGTTAATGCCGATTTCAATTGAGTCTTCTTATATTTTTACTAAAAACAACGAGTTGCTATGATTGTCGTCCATTTTAAATAATCCTTAACCATTAACTTTCATTATAACGACGTCAGGTGTTGGATTGGATAAAATTACTTCTAAATTGCCAAGTTTAATCACATCTTGTTAAAAATAGTCCTATTAAACTACAAATGTTGAAATTATAACCGAAAACGAGTACTTTGAACTGATTAAGGCGTACCTGTTGTTTATGGAAATGACATTCCTGGAGTAGTTATAATCACGGAATATTGTCACAGAAGCAATGAGGGTACACATCCATATGAAAAAAGCCACTCCCGCCATAATGCTAAATGAAAAGGAAGACGGGACTTTGTTGAAGCAAAGAAATTAGACGCCCTAAAAAAAGTAACCTCTCTTGAAATCAGAACTGAGTAAACAAGTGCAGTTATACCTTTGCGGAACTATAATAGTTTCTAAAACAAAAAACAATTCACCAGGATATCAAAACACAACTTCGTCTTACCGCCAATTCACACAATGTATTTGTGTGAATTTGTTTGCCTTATTTTTTTGTTATACTATTTGGCCGATCGGTAAGTTTCATTATTCCGCCATTCACTAAAATTCCAACAGGTATCCCAACCCACGCTCAAAACAAAAGGCTTCATTTTAGGTGGAAGGTACTTTTCAAAAAATCCCAAAACCATTTCAGTCATCTATTGTTATATTTCGAATGACTTGTTCGCAAATTTTTGCCCGTGATGATTAAACCACAGTTAATAGAATATACATGGTTTGGAGACTACATAAAAGTACAATAGAACTCATTATCTATGTCGGGGAACATTTATGCAAAAAATTGTTCCTTATTCGTCACGTGTCTAATGTATTTTGAACAAGTAAACCAATAGTAAGGTCTGAATTAACATGTTGTTCAAGTCACGGTTGAGGAGCTAAGCCAAGCCATTGCTATTGGTTAGTTGGGCTAAAATACAATAGACATGTGACGGATAAGGAACCATTTTTTGCATAAACCTGGACAATAACATAGATAATGAGTTGTATTGTACTTTCATCTAGTCTCCAAACCATGTATATTCTAATAACTGTGATTAAACGCAACTTATAAAATGCTAAATGCAAAAATTCGAAATTTGCCAGAGAAGAGGGTTTACAAATACTGTTGTTATCCATATTTGAAACTGTAAATATTGTTAATAAAGACAAGTTCATCTGTGGATACAAACCATTTTTGATGTCATCATGCATAAAAATGCTTGGGTCAAAAAATTTATACACTTGTGGGTCCCAACAGGGTGCTTAGCCATTCAACTCTAACTATTTCATTGTTATCGGTTAAATCAATAATTTTGGTGGTTTTTGGGACATTTTGTAGGAAAATTTACAATATAAGACTTAGAACTACCTGAATATTTATTTAGTCGTTCCGTGTTTTTAATACACCTTGTACGACGGTTGAATGACATATATGACAATTATAAATTCAATTCTTTCAATTAGTTGCTACTTTAAGTTTCATGCATTTAAGCAATCATCAGGCAACGTACTATAACACGCTCTGCATTCTATGTATTGAGCACTCTGTGTTCTACAAAAGTCTATTTGGAATATATATATATATATATATATATATATATTAATAATATATATATAATATTATATATATATTATATATATATATATACACAATTGATCCCGCCTACCTGGATTCACCAACAAAGTGATGAATAATTTTCCAGACCAAACGATATTGCAGAAGAAATAAAACAAAACAGAGAAGAAACAAGGTAATCCAGTCGAAAATTAATCCTACAATGAAAAAAAAGTGACATCTGGGATCGGTTGTTTAAAAGCCGGTCAGCTTGACCCTCTCAAAACACTCTTAACTCAAATTTCTTCATCAATTTTTTTACTCGCTCGTTTGTGAAGTTTTTTCATAAATATTTTGTGTAACAATAAAAGTCTTCTTTTGTAAAGTCTTGAAACAAACAGTGGTTCCGAAGCATATAAACAAAACAGCGGAGTAAAAGTAACCCAGGGTTAGCGCTAACCTAGCTTTGAACAACCGGCCCCAGAAGAACAAACTACAATATGGTTAAAACAGTTTAAAAATAGTTATGCAATTATAAACTATCGATATAGTTGCCTAATGTTGGTCTGTAAGAGAAAGTAATGCTCTAATTTTTTACCACGGGTCAACTAAGGCCATTCACTCACCCCACAGAAAGTATCCAATCTGAAAACTATGGAATCGAAGTCCTCTTCCCTGTAGAAATCGAAAAAATCGAACTGGGTAAGTGAGGGACTGAACAGAGTGAAAGTACATGTACATCGCTGTTAATTTTGTACTGAATATTTTTCCCTTCAAATGCTGCTTAAAGATCAGGTCGAAACGTCGAGAAGTGTTTTGGCTATTTTAGGCAGTTGTTATACCACATTTGATGCTAAGTTGTTTGAAGACGTTGCCACGCTGCTGCCTGGTTGTATTGGAATAATAATTATTACCCATAGTTAATATAAGGCGAGGTAATTACAAGCCTATATTCACTTAGCTGAAGGTGAAGTGAATATAGGCTTGTAATCACCTCGCCTTAGCGCGAATTAATTTCAGTCTTGAAAAAGTTTCATTTATCGATAAAAGTAGAAATAAACCGACTTTATTTTCTGAATATAAATTGAAAGTGATTGACTTCCTGCCTCGATCGTCCCCAGGCGCTTTGCTTGTCACTTTTAAATAACGATTAACTTCAAACATGTCGACAATTGAAAAAGACAATTCAGAAGCTTTACATTGAAGACTGGCACGTGCGCGGCACGCCGTAGTTAAAGCCATAACAAGAGTCTTGTTTCAAGAAAAATATTTGACTGACGAGCTAACCGCGCCATAGACCGTAAACACCCTAATGGTAATAAGCATGCACGCGCCATCGCGGGAACAGATGAAGAGTAGTACAAATTGTTCAACTTACAACCATAAACTGGGACGCACTTATGTTTTTAGGGATAAACGATTTATCTCCTCTGAACATCCTCAGCATATTATTCCTTGAATGAAAACATGCGTTAAATGAAATCTAACACATAGAGAATTACAATAGACCATTTCGATAACACGTCAAAACATTGTCGTTTTAAATTTAGAACCACGTTGAAAGTCAAGTTTTACTCTGACGAGCTATGTGCAAAGATACAGATCATCCTTCTTCAACACATGCATGACGGCTCTCGAGTAACGGCTTATTTCCTGTGGCGTAGCCAGCCCGCGATTTAGTCATGCTATGCTAACATTTTGGTGTTCATTGACTGCGAAAAAAATGAATTTCTAAAGAAATGAATGACGATAATAACATAAAATTTGCATAGCATGACTAAATCGTCAGGCTGCCTACGCCACTGCTTATTTCCATACTATTTTTTTAAAATGAAAAACTATTTTTCATGCATGTGATGCGTGAAAAGATAAAGAAGGATGTTTTGCATCTTTGCACATAGTTTGTGAGAGTAAAACTTGAGAGTAAATCAATCATATTTAAGGCGGCTCTAAATTTAAAAGGAAAATTTTGTGACGTAATTATCGAAAGGGTCTATTGTAATGGTTTTATCACCTACACTAAATAGTAAAATTTTGAGCGGTTCAAAGAGGTTAAAAAGTTATAAATATCTACATTATTTACTGGTATATTCCATTACTATATTTATTATATTCATTTTGAAATCAATGGTGTTTCTTGCAATCTCATTGGTTAAAAATAGTGTGATTAATTCCCAAATCGCAATAATTTTGAGCATTAATCACATCATTTATAAGCCAGTAAGATTGAAGCTCTGCACCACAATAACCAATCAGATTTAGTATTTCAGTGTCACTATCCCATCAAATTACAAGGGAAAATGGAACAAAATTTTATTATTTTGAATTTTTAAATGCCCCGCAAAATTTCTTGACAAAAATAAATGAAAATTACTCACATTTTACACCGTTTACGGTTCTTTCAGCAAATAAATCGTTTTGAATTTGTTTAATCTTTTGTATGATTTCAAAATGAATATAATAAAGTCGAAATTGCACTTTGTGCCGTGCAATTTTGGTGTGAAATCAAACAAGGGCAGATTTCGTTCTAAGCCAATCAACGCGTTTGTTGACATTTTTGCTCTCCGCCAATCAGAATGCTTGAAAATAAAAATTGTAAACAAAAGGAGCGAGAAAATATTGCCGTATTCTAAGGCATCCGTGAGCCAGAATATTTACTTTTTATATTCGAAACCGAAAGAATGCAATAAAACATAAATATATCTTGAATTTTGCCGTGGGGTTTTTTAAATTTCAAAACATAACGTGAAATATCGACGTTTGAATTACTGCAATGATGGCGCTCTATGGCTGCAATATATCGTTAATATATCGATAAATTATTTGGGGAATAATGTCGGTTTTCTCTCAGGATTCTCCTTTCCGTCTCATGTTTTCATTTCAGTTCTGGATAATGCTACTTGGAATGAGTTGGATCTTTGGGACAATGAAAACACCATGATATAAATAATAACCATTGTTCGGAGCTTGCTAAGATGTTTTTTCACGCTCAGTGGACATTCTGTCAGAACATATGGCACTGTTTACGCAATAGTAGAGATTCACAGCACCAGCATCCCTGCATATCACCTCAAAGGCATTGGGATCCATTTCTGGTTGGGAAAAATTACCAATGTGAGACTTGATTTTTCTAAGATCATCACTGAAATTTCTTGAGCAGTGAAGAATAATCATCTGCAGAGAGAAATACACTGTCAACTCTTTGGCACTCTTTGTCTGCAAC